>NC_061121.1:182838075-182930761 GCF_002878395.1 Capsicum annuum | reverse complement strand
CTGAGATTTCTTAAGTTTTGTATCTGTCTGAGAGTACAGAGTTCTATAACTCATTGAGTTCTGAGAATTGTCGCTTAACTGAGATTATTGAGGAAACTGACATGGGCTCAAGACTACAGCTAATTTGTCGGGTATAAATACCCCCAGAACTCGATAACATAAAAGTAAAACATAACCATTCTTGAATAATCAAGACCATGGACATTTATTCGCTATCACAATCACTAAAGCATCTCTTCAAGTATTTAGAAATCATAAACATGTGATAGCATAGGGAGACATGTTATTGGCTCATACTCCATTCAACAAAGTCTTACATCAAACACTCAGCAGGTATTAAAGCCTGAGTATGTATGGAAGAGCACATAATTAGGGAATTTCATTCTATCATATCATAATTCATTCTCTAAGTCTTTTCAATAAACACTTGGAATGCATGGGTTTGCACACAATTGGGGATTTCTAGTCCACGTTGCTATAATGGCTCTAATTCCTTAACATAAGCATTTTATCAAACATATGGGGAGCATGCTTTGCTTATTCACTAATTTCTACACTTAACAGACATGAACACATCACTTAACAAGAAACTTGAAAAGGGTTTACTATGAACATCATATGAATATCATATACTTAGGTCAAAGTTTGAAACCTCATCAACAAAACATGAACTCAACAGTAGCATGAACTCCAATTTCAATTCACATGAATCATGAAAACTCATAAACATAAGATCTTTGAAATTTAGAAAAGGGTTCTTGAGCTTCTTGGATGAAAGGGACCCAAGAATCAACATCTGCATACCTTAGGAAACTCTTTCTTGAAGGCTATTGGAGAGATTCTTGATTTTTTATTTCTTTTGATTTTTCTTACAAAGAAAGAAGGGTTTTGATTTTGTAGAAATCCTAGATTTTGATGTTGAAGATGAGAAATGAAGTTGTGCCTTGGTAGGATATAAATAGGGGCTGAAAAGAGTGGGAGAAAGACCAAAAAGCTCTTTTAAAAATGTTTTAAAATTACTGAACGGGGGCTGCGACGGTCGAAGCGATTGTCGGTCGCTAGTCTAACGGTCCATCAGATCATTTGTCATATGTCGGTTAGAAAAAGAACATACTACCTTGGTTGTTACGATCTGAGTGATGCTCCATTGTAAACTCGACAGTCTGTCGGATCATCTATCGCACGTTGGCCAGGATGAGGCCACACTGCCTCAGCGGCAACGGTCTTAGTGATGGTCCATCGTAGCCTTAACGTTCCATTGTCCTGGCCATCTAACTTGGTCCCAAAAAGTTATTTACTACCTTGGTTGTGATGTTCTGGGCTATGGTCTGTCAACCCGTCCATCGCACTTGGGCAATTCCGATAGCTCTTAGTAAAATGGTCATAACTTTCTCATCCAATGTTGGATTTTGAAGAAATTGGTATCAATGGAAAGCATATTCAGTGCTCTACATGGAAAAAAGTCAATACTAAGAAAATTCTACACATTTCAAAATACTTATCTCTTTGGAAGATACTTCTTAACCTTTTAGGGCTGGATTAACACTTTACTAAACATGCTCTAAGGCTCAGACTGCGAGAGAATTTTATGGGGTCTTATAATATCTCCTCCTTGGAAACATTCTTTCTCAAATTTCTCTTGATAAGATAAGAACACTGATCAACTGAACTTACTCAAGGAACGAGAGCATCTGAAACATGATCATGCAACTGGAACTACTAATATACTGAGCTCTAATACTAGACACACATATCTGATGCATGGAATACTAGACTGAATCGACTTATCAGCTAAATTCTCAAAATATACATATATATCTGATACATGGATCCGTAACTGAGTTTCTCTCATGAATGCACAACTGAATACACTGAAAAACTGAACTCTTTCTACTGAACATGCATATATAATGCATAAATGTCTTACTGTACTAACTCTCAAAAGAATTAATGGCTATGCACTGATAACTGATGTTAACTTCATAAGGAGAGCCTGAACATACAACTTAATGAGTGTAAGGACATGAAAGGATTGCAACATTATAGGGTATCTCCCCCTTGGGACTCTATATCCCTCTAAACACACTTCGCTGAAATACTAGGGCAGTGCACACGGCACCTACGAACTGGGTCATGATTGATCGTCTGAGATCTGAAACTAATGCATAACTCATGCTGAAATATAAGCACAAAATAGGAGAAAAGGATATAACAATGCATATCATAAATATGAAGGACTCATAACATACCCTAATTTATATCAGGGAACCTTTCTTGATCATGGTAAGCCTAAAGAGTATAGAGTCTATTCTAACGCTAACCACTTCTAGCACCGAAAGGGGCACCGTACTGATGAAACTCTCTACCCCTTTGAGCTAGCAATTTACATTCTCTCATTCTATGGCCTGGATTACCATGCCTAAAGCACGCATCACTGTTAGCTCTACACATGCCTAGATGACTCTTTCCATACTTTCCACAAAGCATATAGGTACGAACACCACTACCACTACTCTAGGCTATGGGGTATGGCACCCCATCATGACTGACATCCCCAAAATTTGGTGCGGGTACACTAGTTGAGGATGGAGATGGGAATGAAAATCTCTAGCTATGCTGAGAGCGGCTACCAATCTGGGACCCTACCTGAGAGAAACCATAACTGCCTGCTTTGGCTCTCTTACTTACTCTCTCTCTTTGTTTTGCCTTATCTGCCTCAATCTTCTATACATGCATCATCAGTATAGAAAGGTCCATCTCTCTATTGAGCATATCATCCCTACATTCTTTCAACACTAACCCAAATACTCCTATCACAAACTTACTCATACTCGCTCTAGGGTCAGCTATTAAGTCAGAAGCATACTTTGCTAACTGGTTGAACTTTAGACAGTACTCCTTCACTATCATGGAGTCTTGCCTTGGGTTCATGAACTCCTCTACCTTTTCCTCTCTTATCTCTAGTAGGGAAAACTTATCTAGAAAGGCATCTGGAATCATTTGCCAAGTCATGGGAGTTGCATCTTCCCCTCTACCCTTCTTTCACATCATTACTCAATCATGAGCAGTATCCTTCAGCCAATAGGATGCTAAATCCACACTCTCCTCATTAGAAATATACATAATCTAGGTGATCGTTCTTACCTTCTCTAGATAAAGATGTGGGTCCTCACCTGCTACTGACCCAAAGAAATCTGGCGGGCTTATCCTCATGAATTCTCTAATTTTGGCTGCGCCTGAACCCCCATCTTGTTGAGTTTGAGCCACAGCCTGACGGTTCCCTTGAACATTACTCATTAGAGCTTGGGCTAATTCATGAAAAGTTGTCCAAAACTCAACATGTGACATACTCTCATCCTCAAGATCTATTGATTGAGGTGGCTGGTTATCCACCCTATGTGCATTATCTTTGTGAGGAGGCATACTCTACAAATAGAAGAAAGAGGTGTATTGGACTGAGCATCAACTTGAGCTTATGCTCAGTCACACGATAGGAATAATGAAAGAAGGTAAACTATTCCTAAAAGTATCTTATAGCCTTTTGTACATAAATGTGGCGCACAATACACCCATGCACAAGACTCTATTAGATGTAGCTTTTTAGACTCCCTAGGACACTATTGAACCTTAGGACCTGATACCAAGTTTGTATCACTCAAAATTAGTTGAACCTTTGGAGTCAGTCCAAAAATTCTAGCAGTGCCCTTTTTAGTTTCTACCCCAGTAGCTAAAACCATCATAGCTCAGTGGGTATACAGGAACTACCCGATTATGATATTTTAGAAAGTCACTTTAGTAGACTTAGTCAAATTAGATATGACTAATTTTGATGTCATTATCAGCATGGATTGACTTCATTCCTGCTATTCCACAGTCGACTGCAGAAATAGAATAGTTCATTTTCAGTTTCTGAGCAAACCCATCCTAGAGTGAAAGGGTAGTGTATCTGCTTTCAGAGGTTAACTTATTTCCTACCTTCAAGCATGAAAAATGATATCTAAAGGATGTGTCTATCATCTTATTCGAGTTAAGGACACTAGTTTCAAAACTCCCAGTCTTGAATTAGTCCCAGTAGTGAATGAATATTCAAATATCTTTCTCGAAAATCTTCCAGGGATTCCTCTCGAATGGAAAATAGACTTTGGCATTGATTTTCTTCCACATACTCATCCTATATCTATTTCACCATATAGAATGGAACCAGTAAAACTTAGAGAATTAAAAGAGTAATTTAAGGATCTCTTATGTAAGGTATTCATCAGGACCAGCATATCCCCATGGGGTGCACCAGTTTTATTTGTGCATAATAAAGAAGCTTCTCTCAAAATGTCTATTGATTACCATCAGCTCAATAAAGTCACAGTTAAGAACAAGTATTCTCTTCCCAAAATAGATGATTTGTTTGACTAACTTTAGGGTGCCAGTTATTTCTCTAAGATAGACCTTGGATTCGGCTATCATCAGCTCATAATTAGAGAATGTGATATTCTAAAAAGAACTTTTCGTACTCGGTATGGTCAATTCAAGATTCTGGTTATGTCCTTTGGTCTTAATAATGCCCCAGAAGCTTTCATGGACCTGATAAACCATGTGTTCAAGCAATACTTGGATATGTTCATCAGAGTCTTTACAGATGATATTCTAGTCTATTTCCAGAGTGAACGTGGTCATACAGACCATCTTAGAATTATATTTCAGACTCTTAGAGATCATAGCTATTTGCCAAATTCTATAAGTCAAAATTTTAGCTAAGGTTAGTAGCATTCCTTGGCCATATCTCTTCTGGTGATGGCATTAGAGTAGATCCTCAAAAGACCAAAATGGTAAGAAAATGGCCCAGACCTGTCTCTCAATCAGACATTAGGAGTTTCTTAGGTTTGGCTGGCTATTACAAACTGTTTGTTAATGGATTTCCTTCTATTGAATCACCTATGTCAGATTGACTCAAAAGAAAGTCAAGTTTTAGTGGTCATATCCTTGCGAGAAGAGTTTTTAGAAGTTAAAGAGTCAACTCACCTCAGCTCCAATCTTAACTCTTTCAGATGGTTCAGATGGTTTCATAGTTTATTATAATTCATCCAGAGTTGGTTTGGGTTGTGTCCTCATGTAGAATGGTAAGGTCATAGCCTATGCCTCTAAACTACTTAAACCCTATGAGAAGAATTATCCTACTCATGATCATGAGTTAGCAGCCATAGTTTTTGCCTTGAAGATTTGGAGGCATTATCTATACGGTGTTCATATAGATGTGTTAACAAATCATAAGAGCCTTCAGTATTTTTTCTCAGAAAGATCTCAATCTTTGTCAGAGAAGGTGGTTAGATCTCTTGAAAGATTATGACATGAGTGTCCTTTATCATCTAGGCAAAGCCAATATCATGGTCGACGCTCTCAGTACACTATCTTTGGATAGTCTTACTTATGTCGAGGACAGTAAGAAAAGTTAGCTTAGGAATTCCATCAACTTGCCAGATTAGGCATTCTCTTAGTCGATACAAAAGAAGGTTATATATGGGTCTAGAGTAGTTTAGAATCATCTCTAGTTTTTTAGGTGAAATAAAAGCAAGATAGAGATCCCTACCTTGTCATGTTTAAAGAGTCAATCAAAGATAAAAAAGTAGAGGTTTTCTCCCTAGGGGGAGATGGTTTTTTGCGTTGTTAGGGTCGTCTTTATGTTATAGGTGTAGATGACTTAAGGTAGCGAATTCTTGCAGAAGCACATAGTGCACGCTACTCTATTCATCCTGGGCCACAAAGATGTACCACAACTTGCGGAAAATCTATTGGTGGAGTGCAATAAAAAGAGATGTTGTTGAATTTGTGGCTAAGTGCTCTACATGTCAGCAGATTAAGTAGAGCATCAGAAGCCTAGTGGGTCCATTCAGGAGTTTAGTATTCCTACTTGGAAGTAATAAGAAGTGAACATGGACTTTGTGATGTGTTTGCTTCGTACTCGGTGCTAGCATGATTTAGTTTGGGTCATTTTAGATAGTATGACCAAATCAGCTCATATTCTTCTATTCCATACCTCCTATTCAGACGAGGATTCCACCAAACTCTACATCAGAGAGTTGGTCAGATTACACGGTGTTCTGTTATCTTTTATTTCAGACAAAGGTACTGGGTTCACCTCCCACTTGTGGAAAGTATTCCAAAAGGGTCTTGGTACCCAAGTTCATGTCAGTACAACCTTTCATCCTCAGACAAAAGGTCAAGAAGAAGGTCAAGAAGAAAGGACCATTCAGACCCTAGAAGATATGCTAAGGGCTTGTGCAATTGATTTCAAAGGTAGTTGGGATGACCACTTTCCTTTGATTGAGTTTACATGCAACAATAACTATCATTCCAGTTTTTTGATGGCTCAATTTGAATATTTCTATGGTAAGTTATACAAATCTCCAGTTGGTTGGTTTGAAGTTAGAGAGGCCTCAGTTATAAGGCTTGACTTAGTATTCGATGCCTTAGAAAAAGTCCAGTTAATCAGAGAAAGACTTTGGGCTGCCCAGAGAAGACAGAAGTCTTATGCAAATGTTCATAGAAAGGATATCGAGTTCGAGATTAGTGACTAAATATCTCTCCCATAAAGGGAGTGAAGAGGTTCAGAAAGAAGGCAAAGCTAAGTCCCCGATATGTCGGTCCCTTCATGATTCTCAGTCGCTTTAGCAAAGTAGCTTATGATCTTGAGTTGCCTTTAATCTAGCCTCCGTTCATCCAGTATTTCATATCTCCTTACTCAAGAAGTGCATAGGTGACCCATCAGTTGCAGTCCCTGTTTAGAGCACTGATATTCAGAATAGTCTCTCTTATAAGGAGATTCTAATAAAATCCTAGACTATCAGACTTATAGACTGAGGAACAAAAAAGTCTCTCTAGTAAAAGTTCTTACGAGAAATCATTCCATTGAGGGAGATACTTGGGAAGAAAAAGTAGATATGTGAACCAAGTATTCTCACCTCTTCTCTGCCAACTCAGATCAAGCTCAAGGTGATAGTTCTCCATAATCTTTTCAGTTTCATTTTCATACTTTAGTTACAAGCTTGGTATACAATTCATGATTAGAATTTTATCACAAACTTGGTATTAAATACCATTGCATATTCAATGATCCATTCATGTACCAGTTTAGTTATATAATCGTGCATCAGACATACATTCTCATTGTGAGAACCTTGGCTCATCAGAACTCTCAGCCATGCATTCATGAATCTGTTACACAAGCATCAGATATGCATGCTCAGTATGATATATTCAGTTATCTGTCATGTTAGTCATGAAATAATTTTTCAATTATTCATGTTTAATATGTATGTTGGTTTATCTTCTCCTCTAATTATCAGTCTCATTCGAGGACGAATGTTCTTAAGGGGGAGATATTGTAATACCCTATACTTTTTCCTACCTTAAAATCATCTCAAGAATATTAGAAGCTTTCTTTGAAAGATGAATGCACTTTTGTACATGTGGGAAATTAAATAAGCTTTCCAACGATCCCAATTTCTTCCAAATCTCATATCGGAGTAAAAAGTTATGGATGTTTTACTCAAAGCTACCAGAATTACCCAGGTGTGACAGCCAGGTTGACGGACCATTGACCTAGCGACGGACTGTTACCTTGACTGTTGCAACCAAGGCAGTGAGGCAACCTTCTGGATAAGGTGCGACGGATAGGTTGACGGACCGTTGAAATTGTGATGGACTATCCCCCAAGCTGGCGCTACTTAGGCAGTGAGTCCTTATCCTAATCAACCTATGACGGTCGAAATGACGGACCATCGATCCAGCTACAGACCATCACATGAGCTATCGCAGGTTCTGTTTAGTTATTTTTATGTCATTTTAAAGGGTTTTTTTTTCTTTTACCTCCTATTTATATACCTTGTAATATGAGACCAAGGCTCCTAAATTCACTATTCATCTATAACATTAAAATTAGGGTTTTCTCCCTAAGAGAAATCCTCAAGAACAAAATCCAAATCTTTTTAAGAACTAAGAGCTTCCAATCCTTCAAGTTGTAGAACTTCAAGAATCTCATTACTAGGTATGTATAGTGTTCATTCATGGACTCCTTTTGACCATGAAGCCCAAGAATCTCCTTTTGAAAGTTCAAGTATATGAACCTATATGAATTCCATATTTGGTCTATTTTGTTCATATTGATAATGACCAATTGAATTCTATTCCATGTTTTAAGGATAAAATCTTAAGGGGAAACTTATTATTATAGGTGTAGCCTCATGTGAATCCATGATTAAACCCCTGAATTGTGAAATTAGAGATGAACCATGATTTTTAATTGTTGTATAATGTTATCTGGATGTACTATTCCTACCATGTCTTTGATTAAATGCCTATATGAAGGAAAAGTGCCCAACTAGTATGATATTATAAAATCCCCTTATATGTACAAGTTTATGCGTATCACATGTTTGATTAAATGTTTTAATAAATGAATTATGGATTATAATGTTAATTATGTGTTCAAGAAATTCATGCTTTGTCAGTTTCTTTTCAACAAGTTCTAAGGGTACTTGTACCCAAAAAATATAGTTGTGTTCCTAGAGCCAGTGTCATGTTTTTACAATACTCTCAGTCAAGCCACGTTCGGTAGAATTCATTTAGTTATGTGACTCAGATATCAATAGTATTCCATCAGTCACAAAACTTGGTAAACCCAGTCGATGTACAGTTCAGTTAATCATGTTCAGAGTCTAATCATGTGAGAGTAGGAATTAGTACCGAGTAAACCCAAGGATGGGGACACACATTATCAGATGAGGGTGTGATTCTTAGAAGTCATCCTTACATTCTAGAACTATATAGCCAGCATAGGTTGAGACATCAACACTGTACGATGAGGGTTAATCAGGTGGATAAACACTGTCAAATGAGGGTCCCACCATTCTCTTTTAGGGGACACTATCAGATGAGGGTCACCCATAGCTTATCCTTATCGGTGGTGCGGTATTGACACCCTTCCAATTGAGGTTACAGATTGGACCCTAACTCAACTATAATGCGTTATTTAGGGTATATGGGTTAGATAACTACTTCCTATAATTTCAGCTATAGAATTTAGGATTGTCGATACAATCAACTCAAAACAGTATGAAACTTAGCTAGTTCTATTAGATTTTGGACTGTCAGATACAGTCACTCATGTTATCAATTATATCAGTCATCAGAAATCAGTATCAGTATAATGGTTATCAGTAGATTGATGTTATCACGATCTCAGCCTTAGTTACTATGTATTCATGCATGTATTCTCGTGTTTATATTAGTCAGTTAGCTAGTATTGTTCATGCATATAAATCTTATATATTCAGATTACCTCATATGTATTCCAATACATTTAAAGTACTAACTCATTTGCGTTATATTGTCTTATACCATAGGTTTAGAGACACAAGCTCTAGAGCATCAATAGATTCCAGATATTTGTAGATAGAGTTGGAGGTGATTCCTCGTCCTTCGAGGACATGATCATTTCTTATTTATCTTATTAATTAGTTTATTAGTTGGATTTAGTTGGGGACATGTCCCATCAACTCCTTATTCAGACAACTCAGTCAGTTAGAGTTTTTTCAGACTATCATGTTCAGTCAGTTTATTTCAATCATTAGGTATATCATACCCTACCCAGATGTTATAATTTTGTCAGATATTATACCTCAGTTTTGAACCTTATGGCCTTTCAGTTCATGTTTTTGCATTATAAAGTATTTTATGTAGTATACAGGTATAGATATCAGTCATGGGTTAGCTTGTGGTCCTTCGGGGTAGTGAGCACTATGTAGCATTCCGGGTACCAGATTAAGGGCGTTACAAGGGTCTAGATGAAAAATGCAGCCTAAGGGCAAAAATGGAAATGCACGTGGTTGATCCTATATTTGAAAATAGGGATACTCAAACCCTAATAATTCATTCATTATATTCCATCTTTTCAGAACTTTTTGAGACATTGTTCTAGGGTTTGTCTTATCTATTTTTGGAGAAGACAATATTGTATTAATTTTGGGTCAAGAATATTTTGAAGTCACTTCCAAGTAAATAATTAGTGAACTCTCATCTAAGATTTGTTGGATTTCATAGTTTGAAGTAACATTCACTTAGATTTTCTCAAATTAAATCATTGAATATTTTGGGCAAAATCCTTATTTATCTTATGAGTAAGTAGTTTATCCTCTTGGGATTATGCTAGAATAGGGTGTAATTTTATGTGGGTTGTGATTTATTTGTGCATATGTTAATGTGTTGATTGATGGGTTTTATTGTTGCTTGTGTAAATTGGTAGGGATTTGTTGTTGAAAACCCAAAATACTCAAATGGGTTTGTGGGTGAAAATCCTCAACTCTTGAAATCTCAATCTTTCTTTGAAAGAAGGGTTTAGTAGAACTTTAAGAACCCACATCATCCTTGAAAGGGGGATGTGGGAACCAAAGCAGTAGTAGACAATTGTTGGCATAGTTCACTAAATTTTTACTACATTAGACATAAGAGTTATTGCAAAGTTTACTATTCCTTGGGTATCATCCTAGAAATAGGGACGCCTAATTGAGGTATTGGGTGGATTTATTTGACATACTCTTCAGGTATTGGGTGGATTTATTTGACATACTCATTAGGTACTCGAAAGAGTCAATGAGTGAAATCTTTGAGGCTATGCTGACAAACTAGCTACAAAGACTTACAACCTAGCCTACCACATCATCATCAATTAGAACATGTACCGAATTATCATGTCTCCATGCATATTTTGCCCCTAGTAAATCATAATCCCAAAATCCATGCCTAATTATTTAGACTCTAAGTATTCATAACCCCAAATTAGAACCCGAAAATCCAAAAAGAAATAGTAAGTGTGATACCTTTTTAAACCCCCCCCCCCCCCCCCCCCCCAATCTTTATCTTTTTGTAATGATGGTTTGATTTTTGCTAGTATCTATTATTTCAATCTAATTTAGTCTCCACATACATTGTTCCTCATGGATTCGACCACGACTCCTAAATTGGGTAAATATATTGATGAAGATCGCCTTGCACTTAAAATGACATGTAAGTTGAGTATTATCAAAACTGTAACTATTGTCAAGGAACAATTTTGCATATTGTGTTATTTTGGAATTCCATCTTACTTACTTGAATTCAAACTTGTAAATATTTTTTTGCGAATTTATTTTATTTCTTGTGTTAGGTAGGTTTTTCTTTTTCTTTTACTTTTCTCTATGATATCTTCCGACAAATATGATTTTGGTAGTTGGAATTCCTATCATGATAATCCATGTCCATATTGTGTTGGACACTACTTTTGAATATATTGCACATATGCTCCCCGGAGAGTGATGGAGACACCATCTTGATCCTATTGGGACTATGATTGTTTCTTATGTGGTGGCTGAGATGGACATTGGAGTGATTGTCCAAATTCCTCATTATCTTATTAAGGTAATGTAAATACTAGTTCTTTTTATGAGATTGATAAATCATATGATGAGAAGAAGAAAGAGAAACATACTGGGCCCAATAGTTTTGGTGAAATACTTTAAACTATTTTGGACCGGGTAACTACAACGAGAAAGAATGTGCAAGACATGCATCAATCATATGAGGCATTTGGAAGGGAGATTGTCAAGATGGAGGAAGTGGGAAAGGAGATAAACTATACAAATACAACTACCTTGCCTACTTTCAAAGAGGAGGTCAATCAAGAAGAGAAACCAAGCTATGATAATTAGCTTGGTAGCAAAGAATCCTTAGTGATTTGCCTATCTACTGATTAAAATGTTGGTAAAGATGCCAAAATAAAGGAAATGGAACTATAGTAAAAAGAAAAATCAAAGCATATCTCTTATGGTGACTCTAGCATATTTTGGGGTAAAGGCGCTAATGAGAAAATGATTCTTAAATTTGGTGATAGACCTCATTCAAACCACTTTTAAATATTGTTCCGAGGGGATGTGATGAGAATACATTCACCTAGATGAACGATGGATTTTGAGAAGAATGAGTATGATTCCTATATTTTTGGATTTGACATTCCAATAGACCACATAGAAGCCCCACCATCAATTGCCTATGAATTCAACTTCCGATGGTCAATTAGTGACCTATTGATGTGCTCAACTTTACCCAAGGATCCAAACTACAAATTTGATGTGAAATTGGGTAAAAGGTTAAAGTCCTCAAAATGGCATGATATAAGCTCCCTCGTCACTTCCTCAAATCTTCCAAGTTTTATCTTGGAAGATCTAAATCTCTTATCCCTCTACCGCTCATTGCATAGAAAATAAAAGTTGGGATGGAGATTCAAATCATCTAAGTTGAAGCATAAAAGCAAGTGGAAGAGGCATCGTGCTAAGACGTAAAACGAAGAGCTCGATGGGACATACCTCATCAAGCCACAAAAAGTGGCCTGTGTCCTTTTATTTTATGCATAAAAGAGTAGAATTTTTTTTTCCATTTGTTCATGTATAATCCATGAAAAGGTAGTGCTATGAGTAATTTTATTGAAATTGAAAAAGAAAACAATGAAATTGGAATGTTTGGACTACACAAAGGAGTGCAAGAGACCATAATTTTGGTCTTGTTTACCGTGACCGTGGACCATGCCTCTGCAGTTGAGGAGGTCGTGTGATCACTATCGTGGACCTAGGATCACGATCGCATTCGGATCAGTTTAAATGACCATTCGACTTCCATTTTCCCCACACACCCATTCTCAATTCCTGTAAAATTTTCTCTAAATTGTGGCTTTGTGTTGAGTCCTCATGTGTTCATTTCCAATTATTTGCATTGTTTACTTGGTATGTTGTCACATATTCCCTTATTTTCAATGTAATTTTTTGCTTAGAACTTGTAGTTTAGTGAAAGGCCTCTATGCTTGTTTATGTGTTTTGTGGTGGTTAGCTGTAGTAGATGGTGTACACACCTATGAGAAAGTCTTGAGTACCTTTATTTAGGCCCAAACATGTTTAAATTAGTGTGTACACAATGTGTTTGATTCAATGCCCTAATGAATTCAATGTTAATTTTTTCAAGTTTGGCGTTATAATCATGCTTTATAGGCTTAGGATCTTCGATCACGATGTTTATGTGCCTAGTTGGAACGGAAAATTGGGGTTAAAATCATGTTTTTTGAGTGATTTGTAAAATTTTCGACCATGGTCTCAGGTACCACAATCACAGTCTTGATGACCACAATTGCGTCACCACAACACAGTTATCGATCCGCGATATCCATACTTAAGGGCAGTTGTCTCCAGTAGCTAAAATTTCTATACACCCATTTCTCATCCTAGAACCTACTATAACACTACTGTATGAGTTTATCTATTTAATCTAGCATGATTTTGGTGTGATAATGCTAAATAATGGTTTGGATTGTAATGCTTACTAATACTAACCTGCAAAGATGGGAGACTCTGAAAAGACCAGGTTCATGGTCACCAAATGCCAAATCCTCAACT
This sequence comes from Capsicum annuum, assembly GCF_002878395.1. Lineage (NCBI taxonomy): Eukaryota > Viridiplantae > Streptophyta > Magnoliopsida > Solanales > Solanaceae > Capsicum > Capsicum annuum. The sequence continues at coordinate 182,917,295 of NC_061121.1, read as the reverse complement.
ATAGTGATTTGCTAAGGACAAAATTACTCTCGAAAAGGGGTATTTTCCTTGATAAGGTGGAGGAGAAAATCCCAGAATTCCATGCCCAACTCACTTCTATCGGGTGTATGTGTTTTTTCCTTGACCCCTGCTAAGCCAATGAGTAGTGAGTTCTCTGTGAACCTTAGCATAGTTTCTCTCACAAACCCAGTGATGATAATTTGGGGTAAGCAAGTGAACTTCAAAACAGAGTCGATTAATTAAATATATGGGCTCTCGAATGTTGATACGAGGACGTTCTAAGCAAAAACATGTGATCCAGGGACCTAGATTGCAAGCGTATTATGTACGTGAAAGTACGTTCTCTAGGCCACCATTAAGAGAGATATTTTAATGAATGACTTTATAAATGAGGCCAAGCTTTGGATAAATATTATTAGCAATATAGTATTATTGTGTACTCATATGATGATTGTCACAAATTTGCGAGAATAGATAGTGGCTTTCATTCTCTCTGGCATTACTCTAAATATGGGTGAGATTATGCTATAGAGTGGCGATACTTTAAGAACCAGATACGTACATTTCTTCTTTCCCTTACCTTATCACTGAGCTTTTCAAGAGGGAAGAGATTAAGGAGTACACTGCAGATACCTAGGTGCACCCAGGCCCCTGTATTTTCTCATTCAAATTTTAGGGTGAGGGTGCCCTTGGATAGAGCAAGAAAAGAAAGGTGGACTTAGGTAAGTAAACTCAAAAGGACACAGACCTTTGTTGACCTTCATTAGCCAAACCCTTTGATGGCATCTCATGTTAGATATAGGTGGTTAGGGAGCTATTGGTGAGATTCCCTAAGGGATAGGGAGAGATCTCTACCACTATCCATTCATATGCAGATCAGTCAGATTATAAGATATACTAGGAGGAGCAGAAGAAGAAAAGAGCCATAGTTGCTCACCTGGAGAGATCTTATTCAACCTTGGTTATGTCATACAGGGACCTCGAGGAGTTGGATGAGAAGATGGTCAAAAGAGAGAAGAAGAAAGATAAACTCTTCAAAAAGTTGTAGAAATAGGTAAAAGGCATCTTCAAGGTGCTCAAACCCAATGATTGACATCCTTCTCCTAGGCTTGAGAATAATGATGAGGCCCCTATGGAGTCAGCTGATGATGCTGGTGATGATGGAACATAGTCAACAGTAGAGGACAACTTCTGATACAGATTCAGGGAGACCCCTTTTTCTCTTGCTTTATTGCACAAGCAGTGAGGACACTACTTTTTTTAGTTGGGGATGCCCCCAAATTCTAGATTTTTTTATGGTGGATGATATTTTATTTTGTGTTTTTTGGATTTTATATTTAGGTACTCTGATGGTGCCCACGTTTTCATGGATTATCATGTAGTTTTATTTTTATATTTTAATTTTATTTTAGTTTTGTTTTGATTATTCTAATGTATGACGATCATTTTCCTATGGAAGATTGAGTGATGAAATTCTTAAGGGTAAAGCATAGTGTAGCAATAGATACAGGGGAATTTTGAGTACCCGTGGCATCTAAGTCATTGATGCAAGGGAATTCTGGGTTTTGGTGGCATTGTAAATTTAGGCTCCTATTATTCAGCATTGGTGAAGTCTGACTAGTCATATGGTTGGATTGACCATATTAAGTTGAAATGTGAGGTTAAAGCTATGGTTGTAGTTGTAATTTAGCAAATTGAGCATGGTGCAAATTGAAAACTAACAACCCCCTCCGTCCAAAAAATTTTCAAAAATAAAAGGCATGGACGTGAGCAAATTTGTAACAAAACTCTTTATCTTTTTGTAACTCCACAAATGTTCGACTTGATAAAAGTGATAGATACTCCAATTTTTCCTCTATCAGGAGGGGTAATTGATCCTCCTTGGCATATTTTTCACGCTATATTTCGTGAGCTAGTTGAATTCATCTATTATATACTTGTGTTATCTACAACTTGCCCCGTTAGTCTTTCAAAGCTAATTTTGACTGTATTTGGTTGGATAAATGATCTTAGGCCATATTTGTGACTTCAGAAACCAATTTATCCTAAAAAAACCTACCCATGTATGAATTAAATCCCTAGTTACCCACTTTAAAACTTTGGACCTTTCTTTGGAACACACATTACAAGCTGTGAACCCTTTTTTACTATCCCACTTTTAAACCATACCCTCCCGGAACTTAAAAATGTAACTTGAGACTAAAATCTTAAGTTGGGGGTGGTGAAGATTGATGGAAGAAAATTTGGGGCCATGATGATGTTAGTGAAATTTGGTGAACAGAGGAAGAAAAAAATAGGCATGTGAAAAGAGAAAAGATCAAAGAGGAGTGGCCCATAGGAAAAAAGGGATAATTACATAGTGTGATGTAGATTTTCAAAGAGGGGTGTAGACATGTAGTTCCCAAATTATATCCTACCCTAACCCAAACCTACATAACAAGCTCAAAAATTCCTTTGAGATCTTTAACCATTTACTTTATTTGTAGTGGTGATTGAAAATAGGCGCAAGCCTATGGTATGACACTTGTTGACATAGAGAGTTCTTTTGTGATGAAGAGAGTTTTTTCACTTAAATTCCTTGTTATATATTTGGTATCTTGGTGTGTGGAATTTTCTTTCTTATGAGGAGTCATGTGAACTAGTTAATTTAGGTGATTTTTTCATCTTCTGAACCATGAGGCAAATGAAGTATATCTTAGTTTCGATATAAAATGAGTCACTTTTGTTTCGATACAAAATGAGTCACTTTTAGAATATTGGTTGTTGTTGCTTGGTTACTCTTGAAAGTCTTTTGCGTCCTTTGATATTACATTTGATAATGAGACGTGTATTAAGAATAGCTTAGCCTATGTGCAATGAGCTACTTATGGTAGCGACTAATATTGAATTCTTTTTGATCTCTGAGGTATGAAAATTGGGCATAAAAGTGTAATGTCTCATGATAAAATAGTAGTGTTGCTTGAGGACAATCAAAGCTTTAAGTTGGGGGGTGTCGATGAGTGGTGATTTTACCACTCATTTTTAGTAAATAGTCATGCATATTACAATGTTTTGAATGAATAAATGAGATGTAATTGTGATTGAATCCACTAATATTTTCATTTTGTAGGAACATTATTGATGAGATAGAAAGATACGAATTGGACCTAAAAAGGATCAAAAGGAAGAAAGAAAGTCCAATCGAAAACCTGGAGAAAACATGGCATCAGTTACCATGGTCACGGTCGAAGAACCGCGATCGCAATCAGTCAATAAGGTCAACTTATCGCGATCGCATGAGTTAATCCTGGTTGTGGCCAAGCCTATGCAATCACGGTCTAGCAGAAAAATACAACCCAATGGCAGAAATGAAAATCCACGTGGCTGATCCTAAATTTGACAAAAGGGAGACTCAAACTCTAATAATTCATTCATCATATTCCATATTTTCAAAACATTTTGAGACATTATTCTAGTGTTTGTGTTCTCCATTTTTGGATAAGAAAATTTTGTATAAATTTTTGGTGAAGTATATTTTAGAGTCTCTTCCAAGTGAGGAATTAGTGAACTCCCATTGAATATTCGTTGGATTTCATAGTTTGAAGTAAAATTCACTTAGATTTTCTCAAATAAAATCAATGGATATTTTGGGTAAAATCTTTATATATTTATCTTATGAGTAGCTAGTTTTTCCTCTTGGGGTTATGCTAGAATAGGGTGTAATTACTTATGGGTTGTGATTTATTTGTGCATATGTTGATGTGTTGACTTATGGATTCTATTGTTGTTTGAGTAAATTGGTTGGGATTTGTGGGTGAGAAGCCCATATACTCAATGTTAGACTTAAGAGTGATTGTGAAGTTTACTATTCCTTGGGTATCATTCCAGAAATAAGGATGCCTAATTAAGGTATTGGGTGTTTTTATTTCACTTACTCGTTAGGTACGCAAAAGAGTCAATGAGTGAAATATTTGAGGCTATGTTAACAAACTAGCTCCAGAGACTTACAGCCTAGCCTACCACATCATCATCAATTAGAGCATGCACCAAATTATCATGTCTCCATGCATATTTGCCCTTAGGAAAGCATAACACAAAGATCCGTGCCTAATTGTTTATACTTCGAACCTAATTGTTTATACTTTAAGTATTCGTAACCCCGAATTTGTACTCTAAAAATTGAAAAATAAATATTAAATTTGATACCTTCCTAACCCTCTATTTTATCTTTTGGTAATAATGGTCTGAGTTTAGCTAGTATGTATCGTTTCAATCTAATTTAGTCGCCACTAACATTATTCCTTGTGGATTCAACCCCGACTCCAAAGTTGGATAAATATATTAACGATGACCGCCTTGCACTTAAATTGACAAGTACGTTGAGTGTTATTGCTTTGCTAGGGTGAGAGTTCAATTAGATCTTTTGAGTAAAAGACATCAATATATGATGATGGATACAGAAAATAAAGATACCAAGGAAGTTAAGAGCATTAAAGTAAAGATTAAATATGATATGATTCCTTCCTATTGTAAGAAATGTAAGCAATAGGGGTATAAAGAGGTGGAGTGTAGAGTCATTCATCCATAGCAAGAAGGAAATATCAACAAAATAAGAGATAGAATTTTAGGAATTAGGCATACAACTGGAGCAAAATCACGTCAATAATCAAAATGGCAGTGGACTGGAAAAGGTTAAAAATAGATTTGTTATGTCCTAAGTAATGATGTCAAAAAGGTAGTACAATTAAATGAGTAAATTGGTACAGACAATTTATTTGGTGTTTTTATAGATGAATCATAGAGGTTAGGGTTGAAGAACATAGAAAAATAAGGTATTAAGGATCAGGAAATGACCAAAAAGGAATGGGTGGAAAATTCATTCGAACCGGTAAGGAATAAGGTTGAAACACGTAAACAAAAGGGGAAAGAAACTCATCAAATAATAAAAGTAGCAACACTAACTCTAATATGAGTAATTCAGGGAAGATTAGTACAAAATAGGGGGATATAGTAGAAGAGGAATCTAAGTTTCATGAGGAGGTTCTAACACTCGAGAAATAGGAGAAACAAAGTTCAACAGTAATCTGTTATGACTCTATAAATGCATTTCCACTAGCAGTATTGGTTGCAATAAAGGAGGAACAACTCACAAAAGAAAACCAGTTAAAGGACTTACAAGTTGACATAGATATGATGGATGATAATGTACGATGGATAATGATCATGATATATGAGATTTAGGAAAGAAGCATCTTGATCCAATTTTAGTGAATAAAAGTCCCATAACTGTTTTGCATGATATGGTCCCTTATCAAACGAGGAATAGTACTGCAAATATAAATGATACAGATGATGTAAATATTAATAGAGATGCTGAAGGTTAAGACATGGAAGTTGAAGACATTAGTAGGAAAGAAGGAAATTCACTAAAAAAAAGTGAAATAAGCATCAAAAAGTGGAAAAACAAATCACAGAACAATTACCTAAAAGGGTAATACCAAATAGAAATGTAGGGACAAATATACTTAGTCAATGATGATGAAAGCAATTCTTTGGAACATAAGGTCTGTTAATTCTCAATAGGGCTTTAATAATCTCCACATGTTTAATATGCATCATGAATTCATCCTAATATCTCTTAATGGGCCTTTTCAACAAACTGGCTAGATTCAGAGATACAAGAGAAAGTTGAAAATGCATAGTGCTAATGAATTGGTTCTTTTTGAAGGATGGTGGTTACATGGATATAATCAGTGACTCTGATCAGTAAATATCTATTAAAGTATTGATACTAGAGGATCAAAAGCACATTCTAATTTCTATGGTATATGCTAAGTCTACAAAAGCTGAAAGAATTCCACTATAAATAGCATATATAATCTTGCTAATATTAGTCTACCATGGTTAAGAGGGGGGATTTTAATTCTTTGTTGAATAAAGAATAAAAAAATAGGGGGCCTTCTAGTTTCTCTACAGGAGGTGGATGATTCTGCCTTATGTGTGAATTCATGTGAGCTTAATGAAATATCTTTTAAAGGAATCCCATACACTTGGTGGAAAGGAAGATTAGGAAGTTATTGTATATTTGAAAGATTAGACAAAATTTTCTCTAATGCATCTTTTTAGAAATAGTTTACTAGATTAGAGGTGGAGGACTTGCCTAGAACTTGGTTTAATTAACCACCTCTATTTCATACACACATAGTGTCACATCAGGCTATTAAACCTTTTAAATTCCTACCTTTTGAGTAGATCCTCTTTTTAAGAGGTTGTAAGGCAGCATTGGAGGACAAAGAAAGTAGGTAACATCTTTTAGGCCGTCAAGTATAAGTTGATAAATGTGTAAAAAGCTCCGAGTAAATGGAGTAGAGACATTATGGTGACATTTTTCAGAAGCTTGCAGTTAGAGAAAAATAATAAAGATTAATGAAAAATTATTTAAAGAATAGCTATCTTAAGAGAACAAAAGTATATTACAACAGGCTTAAGCAAAGTAAAAAGGTATCTTCACCTGGAGGAATAATTTTGGAGACAAAAATCTGGGATAACTTGGTCTGAGATGGGTGATAAAACACAATATTCTTTCATAGTTCTTTGAAGGGGAGAATAAGAAGATTACATCATAGTAGGATATAGAATAATACTGGTGGCTGGTGAGAAGATAGAAGATTTATTAGTGAGAAAGAAGAAAGATGTTTGCAAAATCAGTTTACTCAGAAGGAAAAAGGTTCAAACTTTGAATTGTTGAGTCATATTCAATTCTCAGGTAAGAAAGCAGAACCTCACCTCTTTCTGTTGCTGAACATAAACCACAATGGTGAGTGAGGAAGATAATGAGAGGTTTAAAGTAGATCCCACTTTAGAAGAAGTGAGACCTGCAATATTATCTCTAAATGGTTTCAACTCTTGTTGTTTTGATAGTTTCTTAAGGTTGTCATATCAACAATGTTGGGATATTATAGGAGAAGATGTATTACAGTTAGTAAGAAGTTATTGTGAAGGTAATATGACGTGACCCGAACTAGGGCCTAGTCGTTTCGGGTATCTCAAGTCCGGTTTGAACTGGAGACCATCTCCAACAGCCTACCATAACCGCTCTGTACCTTATGTCGGATGAATTCTGAACATATAACAAAATATAAAAAAAAAAAAAGATATTTAAAGAAGTTCATAACCATAAACAATTGAATACCAAAGCAAACATCCAACCAATGTCAGCCACAATGCCAATACAAATACAAAGGCTGACACCAATACTGAAACCTCCTATGCACATAGTAGTCTCATAAAGCCTATAAGAAAAGTTAAAGAACATCCGGCAAGACATGTCATCAAACATAGGCAAAACCAATGTCCAAGAAATAACAAAAAGTATGAAACTAAGTCTAGAGCATGAAATTGAGTATTCCGGAGTATGGAAGCTCACCACTTCAGCCTGACACAAATGTTATCCCTAAATAAAGGTCACTGAGCAGGATTAGTATGGCCGGTTCCTGCATCATGTATGGATACAGTGCCCGAAGACAGTTAGTAGGTGAATGCTAGTATGTACTAAGGAATAAAGATAAAATAATGCCATTGTTTAAAATCGAAGTAAATAACCATATGCAAGCACATACATACATATATACCATGCGGGGACAGAGAACTAGGTTTAGCATTTGTATAAAACTTTAAACTAGGTTGTGTAGCTTTACCGTAATAATCCATCCACGGGGTATATGGGTCTAGTGTTACCACTTGAACGGGCTCTAGTATGTGTAGCTGCATAAACTGGAGATATCATAGGGGCTGGAGATTCCCCTGTACCCTTCACCTCCCATGATACATATATATAAGTATAAACTCAGGGGATTCCCGTGTAACCCACAAGTATATGGTTACCAAGACTAAACCTAATGTCGGCCAACATGAATTTCCTGTGTCCATTCATTGGAGTCACACCATCACGGTTAGCTATCACAACCCGCCATTATTTCCCAATTAAAATAGTTAGCACAAAATTAATCCACCAATTCTAGAAGTCAAGTATCAAGGCATCATGAAATGGGATCGTAATATCGACTATAACATGCAAGCAATGTCAATAGCAAGTACTTAAGGGATACCCATGTACCCCATAAGATTTCTAATTAAACCAAAGACATGGCCACCAAGGCATTTCCAAATGATTTAAAACCAACCAAACCAATTTAGGTTCCATTATAATATGTTTTCAATAATAGTCAAACTATTTTATGAAATCATTCTCACAGGCATTTTAACAAACACGTTGATGGCATAAGATTTCCAAAACCTAAAACTATGTATCAATTGACAATTCCAATGAAAGCACATGAACAAACCATAATTATAACATGAAAACCATAAGAAAGCATGGGAAAACATTATCCAACAAAGAACAATAAAAAGCGCCAACATATATTTCAAAACCCAAAGAATACCATGAAAACCATCTATTAAAACATGTATTTTGTTGAACTAAAAATGAGGGAGGAAAAACAAGCCTTAGACACCAAGGACGACAAAGAGAAACCTCCCATACGTGCCTTAATTGATTGCCTTGAATAAACCCTAGCCCTTTTTTTAACCAAGAACTTGAGAGAGATTTTAAGAGTTTTTGATTAAGAATAGGAGGTTAATAAGGTCCCAAAAGATGTTTTATGTCATGGGGTCAAATGTAGTTAAGAGGGGAAATGTACAGAATACCCTTAACTTAAATGAAAAAATTTTGGTAGGTAGGTACGAGTTGGTCCTCTAACTCGTCACCACATCATATGACTGATACCATCTAGTCATAAACAGAACAGAAAGTTGCACACCATATTCTGTCCAACATACAACTCCCTTTCCCAACTCATTACCAACCCATACAACTAGTATCATTAAGTTGTATCAAAGATAGAAACTCAAGGTCTAAATACTTGACAACATATGATAGGAGCTCATCTCACTCATCATATCAACATACGACTCATACCCACCATATTATAAGCATAATGGAAACTCAACCACTACTTACTGGACACCTTACTAGTTATGTCACCTAACTCGTACCCATACCATATTACTCGTATGGTAAGTCATTACAAGGATAATAAGCTTAAATCTCAAGAAATTTTCAAGGGCCACAATCTAGGGTGTTCTAATTCTCCCACACTTGGATAACTCATCCTCGAATGATAGAACAAAGTAGTACACGCATGACTAAACCCCTAAACGTCTCTACTCTTAACTTTAAGATAGAAACTAGAACTCTAAGGAATTCACCCATTTTACCTCTAACAACGACATAAAACAAAGAGGTTAAGAATAAACACATACCTTGAGCAAGAATTTTCATAATAGGGAATAGGAATGGATACTTGGACTTCATGTCCTCTTCAGCTTCCTATGTAGCCTCTTCCACCTTATGGTTTCTCTATAGAACCTTTACCGAGGCTACATACTTGGTCCGCAACTGATGAACCCGTTGATTCAATATTTCAATTGGGATCTCCTCATAATATAGGGAATCCAAAATACCAATATCCTTGTAAGGCATAATTTGTGACGGATCACCTATACACTTCTTCAACATAGAAACATAAAACACTTGGTGAATGGAGGTCAAACTAGAAGGAAATTCCAACTCATATGCAACATTGCCAACCCTCATCCGAACTAAGTATGAACCAACATACCTGGGTCTGATCTTCTCTTTCTTCCCAAATTGCATCACTCCCTTCATGGGAGACACCTTTAGGAACACCCTATCCCCAACCTCAAATTCTAACTTCCTATACCTCACATCTGCATAGGACTTTTGGTGACTTTGAGAATCCTTAATCCTATCCCGAATCACCTGCACCTTTTCCATAGCTTGGTAAACCAAATTTGAGCGAAACATATCCACTTCACCAACCTCCAACCACGAAATAGAAGACTTGTACCTCCTATAATATAAAGATTCAAATAATGCCATCCTTATGCTAGAGTGGTAGCTATTATTATATGCTAATTCCATAAGGGGCAAGTGCTCAACCCAATTACCACCATAGTTAATCACACAAGCACAAAGCATATCCTCCAATGTATGAATAGTTATTTCTGTTTGCCCATCCGACTGCGGGTGAAAAGAAGTACTAAAACTCACCTTGGTCCCCAAAACATTCTGAAATGACTGCCAAAAGTGAGATTAAAACTGCATACCACTATAAGAGATGATAGAAATAGGTAGCTTAGCAACTTCAAAATCCCATGGAGGTACAAACTTACATAATCCTCAGCCGAGAAGTTAGTCCACATTGGTAAAAAGTGAGCTGACTTTGTCATCCTATCCAGGATGACCCAAACTAAATCAAATTGATTCTAAGACTAAGGAAAACTGGTAATGAAATCCATATTGATTACCTCTCACTTCTATTCAGGCAACTCATATTTTTTTATAGAATCCCCAGGCCTCATTTACTAAACTTTGACTTGCTGGCACATCATACACTTGGCAACAAAATTTGTCACGTTCTTCTTCATATTATTCCACCAATACATCTCCTTAAGATCATGATACATTTACATCAAACCAGTATAAATAATATAGCGCGACTGATGTGCCTCAGCCAAGATCCTTTCTCACAAACCATCTATATTAGGAACACATAATCTCTCTTCGTACCGCAAGGTACGATCACTACCAATCTCGAAGGCCAACACATTTTCCCACCTACATCACCTTGATCCTCATCAAAAGAAGATCTAATATATACTGTTCCTTGATTTCAACACTAAGAGACAACTACGCTAATTCCTGCACAACCACAACATCATCCTTGAAGTCAAAGAGGTAAACTTCAAGGTTAACCAAATGGTGAATATTATTCACCAACTCCCATTTTTCCTTATCCACATGAGCTAGACTCCCCATAGATAACCTGCTAAGGGAATTAACAACCACGTTAGCTTTACCTAGGTGGTAGTGAAGACTTATATCATATCCTTGAGAAGCTCAAGCCATCTCTTTCGCCTGAGGTTAAGCTCTTTTTGAGAAAACACATATTGTCGGCTCTCATTGTCAAAAAAGATATCCATATGCACTCCATACAAATAGTGCCGCCAAATTTTCAATGCAAACAACATAACTTATAGTTCCAAGTCATGAGTCTGATAGTTCCTCTCATACACCTTCAACTGCCATAAAACATAATCTATCATCTTGCCATATTGCATAAGACCACAAGCAAACCCCACATGAGATGCATCACAGTAGGCCATAAACCCATTAGTTGTTTTCGAAAAATTCAAGACTGAGGTGGAAGTTACATTATACTTATGCTTTTTAAAACTACCCTCACAAGCATCAGACCATAAGAACTTTACCTTCTTCTGAGTAAAATTAATCAATGGGGCAGAAATATTAAAAACACTCTATACTAACCTCCTATAGTAGCCAGCTAAACCAAAGAAGCTCTGAATATCAATTTGAATCATGGATCTAGGACACTTCTTAACCACTGCGACCTTCTGCGAATCAACAATGATCACTTCACTAGAAATGATATGACCCAAAAAAGTGATAGCGCTCAACCAGAATTCCTATTTCAAAAATTTGGCAAAAAACTACTACTCTTTCAAGGTATGAATTTCAATGCAGAGGTGATTCTCATGATCCACCTCGCTCATAGAGTACACCAAAATATCATCTATGAAAATAATGACAAACCACTCCAAAACTAATAGAAAAACCTATTCATAAATCCATGATTACCATCAGGGATTGGTGAACCCAAAAGATATAACTAGAAACTCAAAACGCCCATACTGGGTATGGAAGGCAATCTTAGGGATATCCACCTCCCTAATCTAGAACAGATAATACCTGGATCAAAGATCAATCTTAGAAAAACTTAGCAACCTGCAACTGATAAAAAAAATCACTTATCTTTGGAAGAGGATACTTGTTCTTTACCATCACCTTAATCTACTATCAATAATCAATTGACATTCGAAGGGAACCATCCTTCTTATGCATGAATAAAAATGATGCGCCCCACAGAGACACACTAGGCCTGATCAACCCCTTGTCTAACATATCCTTTAGTTTATATTTAAGTTCTTTCAACTCAGCTGGAGCTATTCTATTTAGGGGAATAGAAATTGGAAGAGTGTTCAAAACAAAATCAATACCAAACTCAATCTCCCTACTATTAGGAACACAAGAAAGTTCATCAGGGAAGACCTCATGAAATTTATTCACCACCGGAACAAAATATAAAAGAAGGACCCTTCGAGTTAAAAGATTTAATCCGAACCATATGATGGAGATACCCATTGGAGATTAATCTTCATGCTCTAAATTTGATTGGGCCCCACTAGCCTAAGATTTGGCACCTTGTTCGCTAAAGTTGTCTCTACCTTGGAAATGCCTGTCACCCATGGCTTTGGACAGAGAGCACTAGCCACCGAGTAAGACCATGACTTTCTCTATATATCTTGGTCCACTTTCCACCATCCCTGCTACTCTACCATTGGACACTATCCTACTCAGAGAACCTAATCCTTTATCTCAGCCTGCTTTTTCTTTTTATTCCTCCACTTATTGCATGTACAAAACCAACCTGGAGATATCAATGTCCTTGGTAAACAAGGCAGCATTATTATTAAATATCAAGGCTTGAGATAACTCAGAATCTAGCTTCCCTATACAAGCCTTTATGCCAGAAACCATCTTCGAAGCATATCGAGATAACTGGTGAAACTTTAAGGCATACTGTTTGACTGTAATCTTACCTTACTTTAGATTAACAAATTCTTCCACCTCTGCTTCCTTCAACTCTTGAGGAAAGAAGTAGTCAAAAAAACCATTAGAGAAATTCTTCTATAGGGTTGACTCAGCGTCATCAGCTTTTGATTGATCCTATTTCTTATACCACTGACATGCCATATCTTTCAGCTGGTAGACGGCAAATTCCATACTTTCTACATTTGTGGAAAGTATAACATAGGAGATCTTTTCCATCTCATATGGAATTCAATGAGGATCACCCTACCTTAACAATAGTAAAGTTTGGATGGTTCAACCTTATTAACTGGCAAACACTTATGGCCTAAGAAGATGAGGTAACAGATGTACCATACTGAACCTGAGAAGCTACCTACTGTGCCAATATATGAACAGAATAACAAAACTCAGCATAAGTCGCATCAAGCTGAGGAGTTTGAGGAGGACTGGGGGAACCGGTGGAACTCCAGAAGAGAAATCATGAACTTGACCCCTAGACCGAGTCTAGACCCCCTAAGTAGAATGGGTCCCATCAACATTATCCTCAAGTAGGATAGAGGAATTTTTCTGAGCATCAGATCATCGAGGAGTCATGATCTGAAAAGAAAACAATCAAGAATTAGAGGAGAATATAAGACCTTAGACTATACAATTCAAAAATAGAACACAAGAAAGAGATATATTCTTAAATGTCTCGTATACTCTCAATTATGAGTGTGACAAGCTACATAATATTAAAAGAGAGTCTACTCGACACAACTTTGTAGAATCCCAAGTGATCATGAACCTAGGTCTCTAATACGATTCTGACATGACCTAAACCAAGGCCTAGTCGTGTTGGGTAACTCAACTTCAATCGAGACCAAAGACCACCCCCGATACCCCACCATAACCACCCTGTACCCAATGTACAATGAATTCTGAACCTATAACAAACTATAACAAAATTTATTGATAGAGAATTAAAGTTCATAAGCATACCAACAAAATATCCAACCAAACATCCAACTAGTGTCAACGCTAATGCCAATACCAATACAAATGTTGACACTAATAACGACACCGCCCATGCCCATAGTAGTCTCATTAAGCCTCTAACCAAAAACAAAGAATATTCAGTTGGTACATGCCCCCAACCATAGCATAAAACAAAGTCCAAGAAATAATAAAAAATATGAAAAGAAGTCCTTAGCATAAAATAGAGTATTTTGGAGTACGGAAACTCACCACTTTAGTTTTACACAAATATAGTCCCCGAATCCAAGTAACTGAGCAAGAGGAGGAGTGTGGTTGTTTCCTGCATCGTATGGGGATACAATGCCTAAATATGGTTAGCGGGTGAACACTAGCATGTACTTAGGAATAAGGATAAAATAATGCCATTATATAAAATCAAAGTGAATAAACGTATGCAATCACATACATACATATATATATTAGGGAACCAAGTTTAACATGCATTTAAAACTTTAATAGAGTTGTGTAGCTTAACCATCATAGTCTACCCACTGACTATATAGGTACAGTGTTACCCTTCATATGGGCCCTAATACGTGTAGTCGAACAAAATAAAGATAAAATAGGGGCCAAGAATTCTCGTGTACCCTTCGCCCTCTATGGTACATATATATAAGTATAAATTTGTTGGATTCCGATGTACCCTAAAAGTATATGGTCACCAAAACCAACCCTCATATCGTCTAACATAAATTCCCAGTGTCCATTAATCGGACTCACACCTTCATGGTTATCTATCACAACCCACCCTTATTTCTCAATTAAAATATTTAGCACAAAATCAAATCACATATTCCAGAAGTCAAGTACCAAGGCATCATGAAGTGGTATCATTATACCGACTATACCTTGCAATTAATTTTACTAACTAACAATTAGGGGATTCCAACGTACCCCACAAGATTTCCAACTAAACCAAAGGTATGGTTACCAAGGCCTTTCCAAACCATTTAAAACCAACCAAACCAATTTAGGTTCCATTACCATATGAGTCACCCTAACTAGCAAAAAGATATTTACCATATAAGTCACCCTAACTGTGTAAGGTATCATCTAATCGACATGCCCCAATATGGACTTATTGGGGTCCAACTTATAACCCCATCTGGAAGGGTCTTAGCACCATGCCATGGGTTACTAACTTTAGTTATAAGTCACCCTAACTGGCAAAAAGATATTTTATCAACCATCACTAGCAGGAAACTCATATGAGATATGTCCACCCTTATCTGTCAGGAATATATCAAAACCTCTGCTGGCTATATAGTTATTTAACTCAGTTACTGCTACTAAGGGTCAAATCCTCTTTTTGCAGGAATGCCCTAATCCCTGGGTTCACTTAATGTTGAATACTACTCCCAACTAAATCAAACTAAACTGATCACTAGACTGTACTAGGCTTGACTAAACTAATATTAATCGTGTTGACTAGCTAAACTGGACTGATTTCACTACGTTCTGTAATTGACCAAGTACTGCTATTCGTAATGTTGCTGAGATTATTCTATAGCCACTATAATACTAGGTAAATAGCTAGATTGTCGAGTATTGAACACCCCCAGGACTTGATAGCATCAATAGTAAAACATAGCAAAATCTTAAAGGCATTACATTAGTTACTTGTCCACCATGCATTCATTTAGACATTTTGTAAGACATTTGAGAGGCATAAACTTGTGCATAAATTGGACCACATGATAATATGTCCTGAATTCACTACTCAATTTATAGTGGCATTCTATCAAACACTTGGAGAGCATAATTAATGCACATAGAAATCAACAAGATATAAACATCATGGCTATAACATTCAACTTGTAATTTCAAGGGTTTAACATGAGGGTCACATGATTCTACATACTTGCTAATTAATTCACTTGAAATTTGTATGAATCTTGATTTGAAAACCATACAATAATACATACATGAACACAATCCAATTCAAACATAAAAATCATAAAATCAATAAACATGTAGTTTTAAAATGGATTCTTGAAATCCAAGGGTGGAAGGAAACCAAGGATGAACACGTAAAATACCTGAGTGACGAAATTTGTGAAGATTTTTTGGGATTTCTTGGAAGTTGATCTTGAGCTTGATGAACTAGAGATTATTTCTTGAGAGGATGTCGTGAATGAGTGAGTTTATTTAGCCAATCGATGAAATGAATTTCGTGTAATGCGGGTTTAATATGGGAGGAAAATGACTTAATTACCCCCACAAACCCATAACACAACACATAAAACTGGCCTAGTGATGCGATACTCAGTGCGCCACATCGATTCTATCAATGTGATAGTCGATGCATCTTATCGATGGTACCCACAGGATAGCCCATATGACACATCAAGATCATGTTGGCTTGCTTTTTTAGTCTTCCAAACGTGACTCAAATGATATCCAAAAATTCCAAAACTCATCCAATATGACGTATTGACATCCTTGGTCATGAATCAACTTAAAAATTGACATTCTAAGGTCAGAAAGATTAGACATAAAATCATTAAAATATCGAGGCCAAAATGAGGCTAAGTTCCAACACTTTGTCGAAATTTTGTAAGTCTGGGACCTTTTTTGGCATGCTATATAGGACTGAGATGACTAGGATTTTGCGGGGTTTTACAATATCTCCCCTTTGAGAACATTCATCCTCAAATGAGACTGACTGAATTGAGGAATTATATTTGCACTGCTATGCATAACTGGAACATGACTGAATTCTTAAGACATGACAAATGACTGAACTATTTCATGACTGCATGATGGAATAAGAACGTTATACAACTGAACTAAGAATGGAAATGATGCGTTCTAAGGAAAATAGTTTCCCTATGCTAAGAATACCGAGGTATATGAGATGATTTACAGAACATTCATGAATGGGAACATGAGATCATAACTGAGTCTGAAGCATGATACATGAACTGAATATCATGAGCTGAACTAATTTTTGAATGCATGAAATGTCATCCAAATGGTCATATGGATAAGATAAAAATGAGAGAGGCAACCCATGAGTAACCATTACCTTCTGTTGGATCTGGTTTCGTGAAGAAAAGATGGGAGATTTAGTACATGAAAACTCAGGATACTATGACATCTCCCCCTTGGGATAGTTTGTTCCCCGAATAATGCTGACTTGACTAAATTACTAAGGATAGACTGAGATGGTGCATGAGACATTGATAATCTAAATCATGACTGAATATCTGGAATCTAAAACATGATGCATGAACTGAATTGTATTCATCAAACAGGACTAATCTAGGAATATACATGATATAAAATCTAAATTTCGCTGATCAATATATACGTAGCATGAGTATAAGAACAAAACATACTGTAAAGAATGAATACATGATTCATGAGCTACATGACCTGAGCTGGAGTTCATAAGTTTCACGAAACATGATTCGTACAACAGAGCAAACTAGGACTCATTATACTAAGAAATAGAAGCATACATAATTCTTTATGATGTGCAAGAATGTGAACTATGATCATATAGCTGACATACAAAGCATGAGTAGGTATCTTGATGATAGAAGTACAAAACTCTACACTGAGATGAGAATGAGTCGATCACCTTCCTCCCTTACTAACATTCAACAATACACTGGTATCACTACTAGAGCCTGAGCGGCTGACTCAGTTACTTGTTCTATCATCTCCCCTTAGCTCAAAGTTATCATTATAAGTCTTTCAATTACTTAATAAAGCCTATACTTAACTGCCACTACTTTAATCTATAATTTGGGGTAATAATTCTCGTCAATGATAAATCTCCTAAAAGACTACACCTAAAGTGCAAGATCCATTTCTAAAACTTTCTTCAGAGATACAATCATAACCTTCTATAGCCCCAATTATCACAACATAACAACTTAAACACTAGCTAACTTAGAATCCTCAACTCTACTACTATTTCTAAACTCTTGATTTCATGCTTCAAATTCTAGATCGTATTCTGTCATAGGATTCTAAAAAGGAAGCTGAAATCATGTTTAAATCCTAAGCACTGAGGTACTACCCTTTTATTCACTGAATGGTTCTCTAAGAAGATGAAAAGTATTACTCTATTTCTAAAATCAACTGAAGTAATTTACTGGGATACTGTAATAGAGCAATCTCTGTATACCAATCTAACTAGGTTAAATTTACCCACTGGGGTAAATACTGATAAAGGATCTGCTAAGATTTTGGGATTGATACTAAACTTGGCAACCATAGTTTAGTAAAACATACATAGGAATATGAAAGGCATATAATGTACCCACAACTGCATCAAGAGAATTTTCCTGATCATGTCAGGAATAAAGTGCCTAAACCCTATTCTGATATTAGCCACTTATTGCACTGCCAGTGGCTCCCCACTAAGTTGGGCGATCGGATGGAACTAGAGGATGATGGTGCTGAATCTACGGACCAGCCTTAGGACATTCTCTGACTCTGTGTCTTAACTCACCATATCCAAAAAAACATCAATGCCCGCTCTACACACTCCCTTATGATTCTTACCACACTCTCTATAAAGCAAATAGGTATGGCCACTGCTTCCACTAACCTGGGTTTTGGAACCTAGTTCCCTATCCTGACTATCACTCCTAAATTTTAGTACTAGGACACTAGCTAAAGATGAAACTAGGGTTGAACACTTTTGACTAAATTGAGAATCTTTACCGCCCTCCAACTAAGCAAAATTAAAACTACCTATCCTAGCCTTCTTGTTCTCCCTCTTTTTCTCTTAACATAGCGACATCCATCTCCTTTATCTGTATTGTGGTCCTACATTCCATGACAAAACTTTTAGACACACCAAAAATGAACATACTCATCTTTGACCTGCTATTAGCTACCACATGAGGAGCATATCTGGCTAACTGAGTAAACTTAAGAGAATACTCCTTCACTGTCATTCTTCCCTTCTTAAAGTTAATGAACTCTAACACCTTAGACTCTCTTAATTCTAATAGGAAAACCTATCTAGAATGGCAGTAGCAAACTCTTCCTATTCTATAGGCCCTGCATATGCGGCGCTATCTGCCTTCCACTACTTAAACCATGTTTGAACTGCATCCTACAATAGATAGGTAGCTAACTGAACACTCTCACTAGTAGTTACCCCTAAAATATTTGTTACCTTCTACACCTTGTCAAAGAATTCCTGTGGGTTCTCTTTAGACTTAGACCCTAAAAATGACGGAAAATTTATTCGAGTGGAGTCCTGAATCCTGGTTGTAGTAGTATTAGCCACTGAGCTGACTGTGATAGTATCTAGTTGATCATTCTGAGCTGCCATAAAATGGGCTTGAGTGGTGAAAGCTGCTCTAAATTTTATGTGAGACAAGTGTATATTTAGGGGATCTGCTTGAACGGGTGGAGGTGTTGCTGGTTTCAAGTTCTCCTTTCATTAGTATTTTTGGGAGTCATATTCTGTAACAAAAGGAATAGTTGGATTAGATAAAGAGTTTAACTTAAGCTCATGCTCGCTCGCATGATATGAACAGTGAAAGAAGGGAAACTTTTTCCTAAAATGCCTCATAGCCTCTTGTCCATAAATGTGGCATGCTATACACCCATGCACAAGACTCAATTTAACATAGCTTTTAGACTCTCTAGGACTCTTTAGAACCTTAGGCTCTGATAACGCCCTAAGTCTACACCTTGGATGTCACACGATGCTTACGACCCCAAAGGATCATGAGCTAACCCACAATTAGTAACTGTTGTGAGAACTGAATAATAATACTGAAAATATATGTGGAAGTATAACTGAATATGCCATAAGGTTCTCAAAATATTGAAAGAATAACTAAATGTACTGATAATAACATCTAAAAAAGTTAATATCAGAATGTGCTAGTCTGAAAGCCTCTATTTGGCTAAATATGGAGTTGATGGGATAAACCCTCAACTAAATCCGACTTAAATAACTACTGAACTAACTAAAATATTGAAATATAACAATATCCTTAAAAGATGAGGACTCACTACTGAATCTGCTGCTAATATCCTGAGTTATTAAGTATGATTAGGAACCCATACGTCTGAATCTATGATATGAGACAACACAGCATAAAGAAAGAGCATGTGTCAGTACTTTTAATGTAATGGTATGCTAGGTGAGGTAGGCTGATATCCATGGGTTCATAAGCATGAGATGATAACTGATTGAATGAACATCATAAAGTAACTGGAGGAGAGCATATGTAAAACTGTAACTACTAAACATGCTAAATATGCAATACTGTGTATATGATGTCTATTTGAAATAGATTGAAACTGAAGTACCGAGTTCTAATAACTAAATATTGATAACTGAAGGTTTAGACTATAAGTGAAGTACCCAAGTCTGATGGCTAAGTAACTGATAATGTATAGCCATGGTTCTGTAAAACTGTCTGGATTTTCTACTGAATACTGACAGAAACTATAACTGTGGGAGGAATCATCTAACAAACATGCCCAATATGGACTGATTGGGGTCCAATATGTAACCTCATCTAGAAGGGTGTTATCACCATGCCACGGGTTACTAACACTGGTTGTGAGTCACCCTAACTGGCAGGAAAACATTTTATCAACCATCACTGGCAGGAAACTCATACGAGATATGTCTACTCTTATCTGTTAGGAAGATATCTCAACCTAAATTGGCTATGTAGTTCTGTAACTCAAGGAATTCTACTAAGGGTCAAACCCTCTACTTGCAGGAATGCCCCCATCCTTGGGTTGAATCGGTGCTGAATTCTACTCCCAGCTGAATTGACAATGAACTGGTCACTAGACTGTACTAGGCTTGACTGAACTGACATTAAACATGTGCATGAATAGGACCACATGATAACATGTCATGAATTCACTACTCAATTTACATAGATATTCTATCAAATACTTGGAGAGCATCATTAATGCACATAGAAATCATTAAGATATAAACACCATGGATACAATATTCAACTTACAATTTCAAGGGTTTAATATAAGGGTTAAATGATTCTACATACTTGAAAATTAACTACTTGAAACTTGTATGAATTTTGATTTGAAAACCATAAAACAATACATACCTGAACACAATCCAATTCAAACATGTAAATTATGAAATAAATAAACTTGTAATTTTAAAAAGGATTCTTAAACTCCAAGGGTGGAAGGAAACCGAAGGATGAACACCTAACATACCTAAGTGACGGAATTATTTAAGATTGTTGGGGATTTCTTAGAACTTGATCTTGAGCTTTATGGACTCAGGTTTATTTCTTGAGTGGATTTCGTGAATTAGTGAGTTTATTTAGACTATTGAGGGGCTGAATTTCGTGTTATGGGGATTTATTGTCAAAGGAAAATGCGTTAATTACCTCCACAAACCCATAACTTAACACACAAAACTAACCCAGCGACGCAATACCGAGTGCGTTGCATCGATGCTATAGATGTGATATCCGATGCGTCGCGTCGATGGTACCAACGCAATAGCCAATGCGACGCATCAAGATTGCATTGGCTTGCTATTTTGGTCTTCCAAACATGACTCAAACGATGTCTGAAAATTCCAAAACTCACTTGCTATGACCTATTTACATCCCTGATCATGAATTAACTTAAAAATTGATGTTCTAAGGTTCGAACGATCAGAAATAAAATCATTGAAATATTGAGGCCAAAATGAGGCTAAGTGTCAACACTTAGCTGAATTTTTTTAAGTCTGGGACTTATTTTGGCATGCTATGTAGGACTGAGATGACTAGTATTTTGTGGGGTCTTACATCTGCTTAAAGTCCATATGGGAAAACATGATAATACGCTTATAAGTTCTATCTGGGCATACAAATAAGGATAATCAAGGAATATATTCTATACCAATAATGTAACTAGTCCGTATTGTAGTCGAAACTAAGATCCAGAAGTTCAAGCCCTAACTGCTCATCACCAAATGATACACTCTAGGATGTCCCAATAATCGCGAATCAAACCAAGATAAACCTTACACAAGCATAGTCTCCAACTGAGTATATCATTAAAAAATCCCAACAAAACTGAAGACTCGAGGTCAAATCTGAAGGAACCAATATCGTGTCCATAAACTATTATTTGAAAACTAATCAACCATAATCCATCTGAACTCAAGAAGACCAAATAGGTAAAGACAGAGTAGGCTCAATCATCCTATAGATGAAATCAAGATTGAGACAAATTTAAATTGAAGGTTGCACTCAAGCTCTATAACTCCAAGCTGAAATCTCAACACCAAGGATGAATCGCTCTATCTCAACTACCCAAACAAAACCAATACATAGGTAAGAATTCATACTCCAAATCTATCACAACTTCCAAAACACCATTCCAAGGCACTAAATCGAAAACTGACCCAAAAATCCAAACCCTAGTCAAATACACACATCAAATATCCTATGTAAGTTAGACATATTCGTATTAAATTATGATGAGCCTAAATTGAAACATTGATGAAGAATAAAATCTCAACATAAATAATAAGCTGAAATCATAAGAAATCAACTCCATTCCACTAGAGGGCATGAACTATCAAAATATACTAAAGAAATCAGTAAGGCTTCAAACCGCACTAGTACAGGAAAAAACTCTAGCAATTCAGAAAAATGTAACTTTATCCAAAAACTAACTAGTCCAACATTCCATCTTGGAATAGAATACCCATAGGCACATATAGTCAAGGAGAAGAACTCCACCAAGTTGTATTAGGCAAAACAAACTAATGGGGATTTCCTAAATCTACCCAAGTAGGAAAAACATAAATAGATCAGTCTAATAATTACATCATCGAGAAAGAATATACCTATCTCTACACAATGCCAAGGTCAAGACCACTACTATAAAATAAACAAAGAAACTCAAGATAAAGAACTTCTTATTGTACAACTCAAGAAGCGATCACAAGAAAGACTGCCTACCTTCAACTCGCTAACTCCACTTTAGATAAGAACCACATTATGGCAAGAAAGGAGAATCCAATCTTGACACTAGTACCAAGAGAAAACCATAAAAATGAGGTGAATCAACAAATCTGAGATATGAATCCAGTATATCTTTATATCAATAGCAAAAAACTATTTAGGGATGAAATAGCCATAAGCAAAGAGCGGATCAAAAACAAGTCAGGTTAAAAAAATGGGTTACATAGAAAAAGACATCTAATGCAAAAACCTCTGCAACCCAGGATGCAAGTCCAATGATCTCAAACTTAAGAACAATAATATGACTAAATTGACAACTCTAGAACTATTATAGAAACACAAAAGTTCAACTTATCTTTGATACCATAATACATTCCCAATAAATCTAGCATGACTAACCAGGAGAAAAATGACCAATCCTCACCTCACTATAAGAAAGAAATCACCAATTTGGGTATAGCTACTCGAGGAAACCAACAATAACCAAAATAAATGGAATTATAACAAGATAATGCTAGTCTAAATAGCTGCAGAGTGAGGATCAAAAACATCAAGCGATGACAACAATAAAAATAATAATATAACTATCAATATAGTGAATAGGTGTTACCAAAATAAAAACTAATAGCAAGTACCACCCAAGGGCCACAATGAGGCTAGTATTTCAAGGTAAATAGGTGTTGAGCCCAAATGCTACACTCATAAGGAGAAAATATCAATACAGATCTACTTTATTCACTACTAAAGAAAATAAACTACAGGGGTAGTCATACAATAATGAATTCAATATCAAGTCATATAATCATTGATGGATATGAAAAACCCTATAAACACAACTTAAAAAGTAAATATGGAAAAATTACAATACATTTATCATGGTGAAATTTGCTATCTCATACATAACGGGTCTATGGGACAGTAAATCTGAATAGGTTAAAACTCAAATTGACTAACTGAGGCACTATGTGCACTATCTCTAAATGAGGTTCTACAACAGCGTGAGGTTGATCTGAATTAGCTCAATGATAAATAATCCCAAGTCAGGGACACTCTCTAAACTAGTGACCAATCTCTCTACTATTGTAGCAAACTCCTAAAGCCCTAAACTGATAAAAAATATAAATTGAGCCAAAATGGTTGGCCAACTAATGGTGAGAATACTCTCAACTACCATAATTATCTTTCCCGCTACCATAACCTACCTCAAGAACTCTAGGTTAGTGGGGAATATATGTTAACTTTGTCTAAACAACCAACTAGCGTGTAGAGCTCTTTATAGACCTATATCTAGTATCACTAAAATAAAAATAAGATCCTAAAATACTTTGAGATTAAAACACCCTACTTTTTAGATCTTAGAAAAAAAATTTATTTTCTGGTTTCAGGGCAAGATACTACTTAGGGATCAGGTTGTACACTTGGGTAAAAATGGTATAATCTAGTTATATGCTGACTAGTACTAGTTGGTGGGATGGATTTAGTCACTGAAAAGGGTATGACTTGGGTGGTACGATTCGTATCGATTGATATGGGTTTTTTGGTTACTTCACTTAACCTTAGACTTAGTGACTTAGGTTGGCTCTCAATATGAGAGTATCACCATGAGTTGTAATCTTATGTATGATTCATACTAAAGGCTAGTATGGGGGTTCGTGTTCAAACCTCTTGGGATTCTATTGTACCAGGTGTACCATTTATGAGTATTAGTCATACTTTTAGATATGAATTGGGTTTTGGTGTGTCATACCTTGGATAGTATTGTTCCCAAGGTAAAATCTAGGGTAAGAGAGGTGCATACCACTCATATAAGATGGGTACAACTCATAAGGGTTAGTCATACCTTATGATAGAAATTAATTGCAGTTTAAGTAAGGGCAATCTAGATATTTCCCTACTTATCCTAATAAGTCACCACAACTTATATTCCTATTTGGAGGTTATTTGCCTAATATTCTATTCTTAAACACTTAGCAAACAGTCTTAATTCTTCTTTAGAGTTCTTGGGCAAAGAAAGCTA
Source organism: Capsicum annuum (assembly GCF_002878395.1). NCBI lineage: Eukaryota > Viridiplantae > Streptophyta > Magnoliopsida > Solanales > Solanaceae > Capsicum > Capsicum annuum. The sequence continues at coordinate 182,892,589 of NC_061121.1, read as the reverse complement.
TGATTTAATACTAAGGAGTAAATTGGGGATTCTCTTGGTGATTTATCTCCATTATAATCTTGGTTTAAGGCATGTTCTTATCACTCATTGTTAGTTCCAACTAAAGGCATGGTTTTATGCAATGTTTTCATGATTTAAAGGTTGTATGATTTAGGGTTTTCGAATATAATTTAGGGGTTTTGGTTATAAATGCTTGGTTATGGTTTTCCTATGTTTTAATTATGCTTTAATGGTGGTTTTGCATAATTGTTTGCATGGGAATGATTATTTGGTAATGGACTTTGGTTTTTGAAATACTACGCCCCTAATGTGTTTGCTAAAATGCCTATATCAATGCTTTCACTATAATATTAGTTTTTCGGTGGAACTTATGTATGGTTTAGACTTATTAATGGAACCCTTAATGATATGAATTGTTTAAATCATTATTGAATGGTTTGTATTAATAAACATACTTGAGGGGTACGTAGGAATCCTCCAATTTAATAGGATAATATGATCTATAGGTACAGGGGAATCCCTTGATCTTAAAAGCTTTTGCTAAGGATAATACTTGCAAGTTATAGTTGGTATGGTGATATTACTATCTAATAGCCTAGTTTAATAATAATGGAATAATGATTTAGTTGGAAAATAGTTTTAATTGACCTTAAAAAAAGATGTGTAGCAAAGTCGTGGAAGGTGAAGGTCCCAGGGGACCTAAACTAGAAACTCATGTTTGCCGTCACCCAGGTTCTTTTCTCTGGTTGTGTGGCTTCATGCACTGGGGCCCTTTAAGTCGGGGGAGCTGAACCCATATAGCTCGCAGGTAGTTTTAGAACGGTAAAGCTATACAACCTAAGTAAACATTTTAAATGGCATGCTACACCCGATTCTATTTTATAACATAGTTATATATATGTACAGTTTGTGTGCATATGGATGGTTTTACTTGGCTTTATTATTGGCATTATTTTATCCTTAATCTGATTTTATGATAGCATTCACCTACTAACCCATCTTCAGGTGGCTGTATCCCCATGGGATGTAGGAACCAGTTGTTCTACCCCTCCTGCTTAACATTTGGACACTCGGGGATCAACTTTTGATGGAGTGGTGAGATTTCCTCAATTTGGAAGGATCTATTTAATGGATGTCATATCTTACTTTAGATTATTTATTGATATTATTTTTGGCTATGGTTGGTGGAATGTCCCAATTTGTATTCTATTAGTTAGAGGCTTTTGTGGAACTACAATATGTTGGTATGGGTAGGATCGATATTGGTGGAAGCCTTAGTATTGGTAATGGTATTGGGGATGACATTATTGGACAAAATTTCTCAATGTTCCATTGTATTTTATTTTAAAATTATTTAATTATTAATGTAATTTATTTGGCTATAGTTGGATCTATGGTTTGTTTTGGCTTAGTATGGTTTGATATTGATATGGGATGGTCGATCTCGGTAACAGACCAATCCCAGATTTTTTACTCTAGTTAGTTACGTTATTTTGTTATATGTTCAAAACTCAGACAACTCAAGGCAGACGATTGGAAGTTGGGTTGGAAAAAGGTAGTGGTCTTTGGTCCTGATCGGACTTGGCACGCCTATTATGATATGACCCCAAGTTGCATCCTATCAAGTTGTTATCAGAGCTTTAGGTTCATGGTCAATTGAGAGTCCACAAAGATATTTCTACTAGAGTCTCTTTTAGGGGTGTGTAACACACCACACTCATAAGAGAGATGCTACAGAGCATTTAAGAATGTTTCACTTTCTTTGTATTCTAATTTCGATCTTGGAGTCTAAGTTTTAGAATTTTCTCTAATCCTTGTTTGTTCACTTTTCAGATCATGTCTCGATGATCTAGAACACAAGTAAATTCTTGTTTCCCATCTAGGGATAATATTGATGGGATACGTCCTACAGCTGGAGTTCACACTCATTCTCAGGAACTTATCCCTAATTGTTATACAGTTCCTTTAATTACTACTAGTCCTCCTAAAGGTGACGTGACTAATGTAGAATTTCACCAAACTATTCATATTATTGCTCAGTTAGTTGCTGCTCAGGTTGAGCAAAATATGTCTGGTGGGTTGTCTACTGAGGCCACAAGGGTTGGCTAGTTTATGAAGCTGAATCCTTCTACTTTTATAGGTGTAAAAGTGGAAGAGGATCCTCAGGCTTTCTTGGATGAAGTGGAGAAGATATTCAAGCTGTTGCAGTCCACTAATGTAGAAGGTGTAAAATTTGTAGCTTATCAGCTAAAGGATATTACGTACTAATAGTACCAATAGTGGGATAGAGATAGAGGTGATATAGAGGTGTTATCCTTGTAGTATTATTTTTCTAATGCTTTGCTAGATTGTTTCTTTCCTCAAGAGCCTGAGAAAGCGAAGATGGGGGAGTTTATGAATCTCAACCAAGGTAAAATGTTGGTCAAGGAATATGCCTTAATGTTTCATTAGTTGTCAAGGTATGCTCCTGATCTGGTGGAAAAGATGAGAACAAGGATAAGAAAGTTCACTTTAGGGCTATCTCAGGATCTTATCCTTGAAAGCAAGACTAATTTGTTGATTAAGGATATGGACATTTCAAGGTTGGTTGTCCAGATGCAATAGGTAGAGGAAAAACAAGAGGAAACAAATAAAGTTCAGGGAAAGAATGGGTAAGAGGAGTAGGTTTTCTGAGAAGAGTGGTGCTTTACAGTATGGTGGTCGAAAATGGTGGATATGGGTTGTTTGGTTACTTTACTTAACCTTATACTTAGTGACTTACATTGGGTCTGAGTACAAGTGGCTCGAAAACACTCTTAAATCCTAGTTAGAGTTCTTGGGCAAAAGAAGCTATGATTTCATCTAAAGGAGTAAGTTGGGCTTGTCTTTGTGATTTCACTCCATCATCATCTTGGTTTAAGAAATTTTCTCTCCGCTCATTGTTAGCAACTAAAGGCATGTTTTTATGCAATGTTTTCATGATTTGAATGTTGTATTATTTTGGGTTTCCAAATATAATTTGGGTTGTTTTGTTATAAATGCTTAGTTATGGTTTTTCCACGTTTTAATTATGCTTTTATATGCTTTTTTGGTGGTTTTGGATAATTGGTTGTATGGGAAGAGTTATTTGTAATGGACTTTGGTTTTGGAAATATTATACCCCCAATGTGTATAATAAAATGCCTATAACAATGCCTTCTCTATAATATTGGTTTTTCAATAGAACTTTTGCATGGTTTAAACTTTTTTAATGGAACCCTAAATGATATGAATGGTATAAATGGTTTTGGAATGGTTTGTCTTAATAAATATACTTATGGGGTATAGGTAAATCCCCCAAGTTAATGGGAAAATATGATCTATGAGTACATGGGAACCCCTTAATCTCAATAGATTTGGTTAAGGACAATACTTGCAAGTTATAGTCGATTGATGATACCACTATGTAATAGCCTCGGTTAATAATAATGGACTAATAGTTTTGCAGGAAAATGATTTAATTGGGCTAAAAAGGGGATATGTAGCAAAGTCATGGAATGTGGAGGTCTCGAGGAGACTTAAACCGGAAACTCACATTTGTCGGCATGAGGTTTGTCCTAGTGTCCGTGTGCTGATGGGACACTTTATATTTTAGGGGATGTATTAGTTATCCCTGGTTCTTTTCACTGGTCGTATGGCTTCATGCACTGGGGCCCTTTCAAGTAGGGGGAGTTGAACCCATATAGCCCTAAGGTTTTTTTAAGACGACAAAGCTACACAGGCCATGTAAATGTTTTAAATGGCATGCTAAACCCAATTCCCTTTCTCGATATGGTTATATATACATATTTAAATATGTATTGTTTTTGTGCATATGGATGGTTTTACTTGATTTTATAATTGGCATTATTTTGTCCTTATTCGGAGTTCATCCTAGATTCACCCACTAACCAGTCTTCGGGTAGCTGTATTGCCATGCAATACAGGGATCGACCGTTCGACCCCTCCTCTTAGCATTTGAACACTCGGGGGTCAACATTAGATTGAAATGGTGAGCATCTATTTATTCAGAATACTATATTTCATAGATGTTATTTCTTACTCTGGATTATTTATGGATATTGTTTTTTGCTATTGTTGGTGGCATGTCACTATGGGTTGGTATTGGTGGGATTGGTATTGGTGGCCGACTTAGTATTGGTATTGGTATTGAGGATGACATCATTGGATAAAATTTCTCACTGCTCCATCATATTTTATTTTGGGACTATTTAATTATTAATGGAACTTATTTTGTTATGGTTGGATCTACAGTTTGGTTTGGCTTGGTATGGTTGGATGGTTGGTACGGGACACTCGGTCTCGGTAATGGACCTATCCTAGAGTCTATAATCTGGCTAGTTATGCTATCTTATTATATGTTTTAAATTCATCCAACTCAGGGCAGATGGTTGGAGGTTGGGTTGGGAAACGGGGGTGGCATTGATCCCGGTTGGACTTGGGACGCCCATTACGATAATGACCCGGGTCGGGTCATGTTAGAGATGCTGCCCCTGCTGACCCAAAATGATTTTCATGGCCTGAAGGCCCATACTAAATACTTTTCAAGGTCCGACGAGAACATTTCCCTCTATGATCACCATGACTAACCTTAGAACCACCCATATTTTTAAACGCTACCTGCGTAGGGCCTATATGCTGCAAGTTAAGCTGACCTTCTTTAAAAGGATCTTTACTCCCAGCTAAAATACTGATAACACTATAATGATGACATGTCCTCTTGTCTCCACCTCAATAAGTCTTAATGCATGTTATATCTATGGCCCTCGCATAATCAACAACCTGAGAGAAGGAAGAACCAGCTGTTATTAAGTGCTCCAATTCCAAATGGAGTGGAAATGCTAATCCTATAATAACTCTATGCACCATGTCCTACTTTGAAGAGTATAGCATCAGAATATTCCTAGCCAACTTAAGAAACCTAATCTCGTACTTTGAAACTTATTAAGAACCCTTATGAACGCCAACAAATCCAACTCTAGCGTGAGAACTACTCAATGATCCAGATATCATCTCTAATTATAAGGGATCCACAAAAAGACCAGGATCCCCAATTCTTAATCTCAAATGCTTGAAGTATTCACGATCCCTACTGGGGCCTGAACTGGACCTAAATCTTTTGGCTGTAATTGAAGATCTTCGATAACCATCTTTGACTCTCAAGTTTACTGCTGCTTTAAAACTCTAGAAATACGTGCTAAAGTCCAATCTGTATTTATTATCAACCTCACGTCATCCTTCTTGGACAAAATATAGTCAAAGAATATGTTTGATGCTCATAGAAATACGGACACACAACATGGTGTCAAGAAATGAATTTCTAAGAATGTTCTATAGCCTCCCAAAGATAGGTTATATATGTATTCGCATTGATTCAAAGGAATCTACTAAACACTTAGCTCTTATACTAACACACTGATGAACCTGGTTCAAATACAAATTTGTCATGATCTAATTTCTCAGGTCATGATAGCGCTTACTATAATCCACCAGTAGGGAAGACAAACCCGTAGTCCAAAATCGCTAGTAACAAACTGCCAAAAGATTGAAGGAAAGAATGTACAATATATGTAATAAAAGATCAAATACATAACATATTCCCAAAATATGGTGGTATTAGTACAAGAACTCCTAGCATTATAAGAATTAAAAATAAAGTACCAAAGAAATTACCTTGATATAACCCATCTCTGAATACAAAATATAGACTAGTCTAGTACATAAGATGAAAGAAAGAAAAAATCTGAACATCAAGAACTCACCCTGTGTCTCCGAACCATACTTCTCCAAATAATGCACACAACAACAACACTAACGCGTACTATGATCTGCAGGCTGCAGAAGTGTAGTATAAGTACCAAACACATGGTACTCAGTAGGAAACTGCCAACTGAGCTCCAAATATAATGCAAATATATACAACATATAAACAGAAAAAAAAATCGAAACCTAAATATCCAACAACCACATAATAAAGCTAGTGAGATAATAAGGGTAAACCATCCTACTAAAATCCAAGAAACTATCTAAATAAGGCTAAGGAAGTATTAAGGATGAACTATCCTATTCCAGCCATGCTCACAAATATCAAAACTATACCATATATAACCAGTCATTATATGAATAAAGGGTGAAATAAGAATATATAATTATATATGAGGCCAAGGAATGGATATACAATCTGAATAAATAAAGAGGGGAAGGGATAAATAGTAATACCATAGCTATATATATATATATATATGAACATATATATCATAAGGGTCAACACGAGGTAAAACCTACATCATTAGATTAGCATTTTAAGACCTTATAATCATAGCAGGAACTAGTGCTAGTATACTCAGGGTTCTAAATCCATACATCTAATTATGATTTAATCATGTATAATAATGAAATCATATGATAAAAGAGCTAGAATCATACCTCAAATATTGATACCAAATTATAAACCAATTTTTCACAAACTAGCCATAATAATGATCATAACAATAATAATAACAATAGCAACGACAACATGAGTAATCGGCTAATCCATATAAACAATACCTAACCGAGCCTTTCACGAACCCCCACCATCCTAAGATCAGAAGGTTCAATCAACATAAAACACACCACAAGCCATACTCATCACACATACCTATGCAACCCCCTATAAGACTGATAGATATATACATATATTTGTAATAGGCAATTGATGTCACCCAAAACTATGCTCTAAAGAAGTATGCTGAAATCAATGAGAAATATGGTAACCCATCTTGGTTGGGGTCGATCCCATAGATAAGATTTTGAATAGTTTCTTTACTTGATGTAATTTATGAGCAGCATTGAAAAGTAAATGGGGAGTTTTGGAAGTACTCAATAAGTAGTAACCAAACTTGAATGCATTGAGTTGTAAACAACAGAAGAAGAACACTAGGACTATTGTTGTCCCTGGACTTTTGACTATGTAAGTTTCTCATGATCAACCCACGTTTATTGTTGCTCTACATATAAAGTCAACAAGTTATGTATTATCAATAGTCTTATAAACGTATTGATAAATATCACCTGTTACCTTGTAAGTCTTATGGAGTCACCTTATTGCTCCTTTCCTATGACTTTAGTTCAACTCTCACCTTTTGAGTCTTGAGTTGATAAGAAGATATGGCAAAATAATATTTATGGAAGTTAATCTTTAATTATAGTGTGAATCCTCTTTCTCTAATCACAAACTCCCTTGTGAGGATGTTTACGAATACAGGTTATCCCTAAGATTCTTCAGTAACTTTGATGTCAACTAATGTGAAGAAGAGTAAGATACATGAAGCTTACTTTAGAATAGATAACTCTCCCATTTCCCTTACATTGTTAACCCACTAGGGTTTCCCCAACCGTAGTCAGAGAAATTACCCTCTCATGTTCATGCAATAACCTATGATAATCAATGAAGAATTCATGTAATTAATTTCACAAAATAATATAAATAAATCCTGAATTCTTTAATTGAATAATAACCCAAAAATCTCAAGAACAAAGTATTAAAGATGTAAAAGTATGCAATAGAGTATCAAAAAAATATAAAAGAATGTCAAAGAATGTAAAAATAATAAAAGATAAAACCTAGGGTATTTATAGTATATCAAAAATACTTAGAAAATCCTAATAAAATTGGAAAAAGTTAAAGTTATACCAGCACAAGGTTTGACTCTCTCATCCACACATACCATCTTCTTATAAGTCATACAATTTCTCTCGTTCTAATCTAGTGTCCGATCTCCCAGGCCGCAATATTCTATTTATCATACGACTCCTATTCATAAGTCATAATTTGATTATAAGACTCGTGGCCTTCACTCATATCCATCGAGGATTTCTTTCTTTCTTAATCTTGACATGGGCCTGCTTATGGTTGGATCATATGAATCGTACTCAGACTTCTGATTTGTATTCTTCTGACACTTCAACTCTAAATTTCTTTCTTGGGTTCTATTCATTCTACACTTTCATGATATGGCTCGTACTCCCATCTTATGAATCAAATGCTCAGTCTTATCTTCTCAACACTAAGCTTTTATTATTGGCCTTGGTTTCTATTGTTCTTACGAGTCAGCATCCAAGTTGTATGAAGTGTTGTTGACTCATGTTGATACTCATACCTTCTTCCACTTTGGTCTTTTCAACTATTTTTCTTCTAGTTTATTTCAACACTATAGTAGACCTATTTTACCTGTAATAACCTCAAAAATACATCATATCTACTAAAAAAAACTAAGTTCAAGAATAATTCTATGGTTTTAATCATCGAAGGTGTTGTGTTTCCAAGACACATCAACATTTTCAACTTAGAAGTATGTATGTCCTCAGACAAAACACAAATCAAAAACTATCACAAAACCAAACCAAACGATGCTTTAACAGGATGATCCTAATGTATCTATCACAAAGAACTTTTAATTTCCAAAACTCTTATTCACTTTCTAATTTCAAATTTTCAATAAATAATTGTGTATGCGATTAGGTACATTGTATGAAAAAAAGGATTCCTATGATGGAATTACATTAGAAATAGACAACTAGGCATATACAAATCACATTTTCTGAATAGTCTAGCAACCTAACAACATATCCCATGTGTGCTAACAATCGAAGAAATACCTATTTTACTGTAATACCCCACCCTTCTCCTAGTTCAAATTCATCTCTAGAACATCAAAGATCTTATTTCAAAGATGAATATATTTTATCATGTGGAAAATTGAATAAAATTTCCATCAATACGAAATTTGCCCAAATCCAACACTCGGGCAAAGAGTTAGAGCCATTTTAGTAAGATAGTGTACCACTTAGTACTTTAGTACGTCGCAGAGCCAGTCAAAATAGAAATCATCAAAATCCGGTGACCTCCACGATTATGGCACATCGCGCCAAGGCTTAATTTTAGAGTTGTCAATTTTCGGTGCACCAACGTGATTCCACTGTATCACGGTGCCTTTCTAGTTCATAAATAAGGAGCCAACGCGATTTCCACTGCGTCGTACCATTAAGAAGTTTCCCAATTGTCCAACTTCCAGTAAGTTGGCTCGATTATGGCATGTCACACCAGTATGAAAAATCAGGATTTTTAGATTCTGTTAGTTAATTCCAAGGGCATCTTAGACTTTTTCAATGACCCCTATCAGCCCTAAACGCGAAATAAAATGCCCAATAAGCCCTTATTCCATTATTTTCCTCACTTTGCTCTCAAGAACATTAGATTTTCTCCCAAAAGGGCAAGAACCCTACCCAAGAAATCAAAGAACAGGACTAAGGATTTTCCCTAAGAACCTTTAATAAAGAGTCTACTAAGGTATGAAGATGTTGATTCTGGGGTTTCTTCCACCCAAGAAGTTCAAGAATACTTTTATAAATTCAAAGATCTTATTTTTATGAGCTTCATGATTCGTGGGAATTGAAATTGAAGTTCATGTTCTTATTGAGTTTTAATCATATTTTGTTTACAAAGTTTCAATCTTTGATCCTAGTATGTGATATTCATGTGATATTCATAATAAACCCTCTTCAAGTTGCATGTTAGGTGATGTGTTTATGTCAAGTAAGTGAAGAAATTGTGAATAACCAAAGCATGCCCCCTATATGTTTGATAAAATGGTTATGTGAAGGAATTAGAGCCATTATAGCATGTTGACTAGAAATCCCCAATTGTGTGTAAGTTCATACATGCCAAGTGTTTGTTGAAAAGCCTTAGTGAATGAATTGTGACATATTACCATGAAATTCCCCAATTATGTTCTCTTCAATGCATGTAAAATGTCTATTGTAAGACCTTGTTGAATCAAGGATGAGCCAGTAGCATGTATCCCTATACTATTAAATGTTTATGATTTCTAAGTACTTGAAGAGATGTTTTAATGATTGTAATGGTGAATGAAAGTCCATGGTCATAATTATTCAAGAATGGTTATGTTTTACTTTTATGTTATCGAGTCCTAGGGGTATTTATACTCGACAAATTAGCTGTTGTCTAGAACCAGTGTCAATTTTCATGATAATCTCAGTCAAGCCATGATACTTAGAACTCAGTCAGTTATACAATTCAGTACTCTAAGACAGTTATAGAAATTAAGAAATCTTAGTAATCTAAGTATCATTAGTATTCCAACTTCAGTTTAGTACTCAGCTCAGATCTTAGTAGTATTTAAGAATTCAGTTTCAGACCTCAGTAGAATTCAAGTAATGAAATCAGAACTTATATCATCCAGTCAAATAACAATATTTAGAAGTATTTCGTTAGATTACAGAATCAAGTAAACTCAATCAAATCAATCAAGTAAGTTAATCAGTAATAGATTCAACTCAGTCTAGTACAGTCCAAGAATTAGTTTAATGTCTTTCAGTTGGGAGTAGGAACTAACACCGAGTGAGTGTAGGGAGGACGGCTTCTCCATTAGAGAGGCAGAGTCATTAGTAATAGTCCCTAAACTCCAAAATTGTGTAGCTAGCACAGGACTAGGAGTCACTCGCTAGATTAAGGCTTGACTATTGTATTGCCTTAGGCTTGACTTTCTGTTCAGGGTCACCCACTAGAAAGGCTTAACCATAGAAGAGGTCTTTACCCGTGGCATGGTATTAACACCCTTCTAGCTAGCGTTATAGGTTGGACCACACTATATGAGATTCGGGGCATGTCGTTTAAGTGAGAACTCCCACAGTTGAAGTTTCAGTATCAGTCTTCAGAGTAGAACTCAAAAATAAGGACTGCCAGATAAAGTTACCTATCTTAGTAAGGAACTTAGGTAGTTCCATAGATTCATGTACCACCCGCTAGATAGGCCTGGTCTCACATAAAGTTAATCAGTATCAGTACTATTAGAGCCAAAGATCACCAGTTAGATAGGCCTGATCTAAAACTCAGTCTGTTATTTCTAGTATTAAAAGATTCAGAGATCTTCCGCTAGATAGGTCTGATCTCAGGTACAATCATTTTTTATCATTAATAGTAGCTTCAGAGATAATTCATTAGAAAGGTTTGATAACAGATTTATTCAGTCGATAATAGCAAACTTATAACTCAGTCACTGATATGAGCAGATTCAGTATCATCAGTTTTAGAGATCAACAGCTAGAGAGGACTGATCTCAACTTCAATACTCAGTTATCAATATAAAATAATTTAATTTTTTAGTATCTCAGTATTAGTAGAGAGTTCAAATGTCAATAAAGCAGTATTTGAGTATCCATATTCTGAGTCACGATGATTTCAGTTATGGTTTGTGCATTCATACATACGTCCTCATTCAGTACTCTCATGTTACTCATTTAAGTTATGTTCATGCATAAGCCCTTGCATTTAGCCTTACCTTATCTATTATACCAGTACATTCAAACTACTGATGCATACTTTTCTCTTGCACTATGGTGTCTTATACCGTAGGCTCAGAAGCATGAGATCCATAGTAGCTTTAGCAGTCTAAACTCAATCATCAATAGTAGACGTAGCAGTGAGTCCTCTTCATTCAAGGATGATCCTTATTTTATTATATCATTAGGCTCAGTTTATTTTTAGTAGACGGAGTTAGTTGGGGACATGTCCCATCAACTCCAAAGTTCAGACATATGTATTAGTATTCAGTGTTCATTTTTGAGTATTTTAGATGTTTTGAACTTTATGGTAAGTTTCCACCAGTTTTCCATATTTATTATATATATTATGAAGTGCTCAGGTACAAATATCAGTATAGGGTTTTCTTGTGATCCTTCATGATCATGAGCCCCGTGTGGCATTCCGATTCTAAAAAATTGAGAAGTTACAATCTTGGTATCAGAGCTAGGTTCAATATTAAGCTACGAAGTCTAAAATCCGCATTTAGTAGAGTCTTATACATGGGTGTGTTGCATGCCACATTTTTGTATAGGAGGCTATAAGATGTTTTTGGATAAGTTTCCCTTCTTCCATGTATCAGATCGAGCTATAAAAAGGTCCTCTAAGAAAGTTATGTAGATTCTCAGAATACTCCACTCATGTCAAACCCACCTTACCTTCAAGGTAATAGAAACAGTGAATTTAAAAGTCCTAGAGATACAGCTTTCTTATACCATCCCCACAAACAGTTATCAAATCGCCCATAGGCTCAGCAGTATTCCATCAGATCCTTTCTCAAAATCCTATAATAGTATATGACCTAGAGTTAGAAGTATAAACCAAGGAGTTTAGAAGTAGTAGAGTTGGGATAGCATTAACTATATCGAGCAAATTATGTATTCATAGGGATAGTTGTACAAGAGTTAAATCAGTAGGCTTGACTAGTGCATGCAAGAATTTAATGTTATTGATCAAAAACTAAGTGTAATGGTGTGGATGTGTGTTATAAGGTGTTATCCTAGTAGTTGATAAAGAAACAAAAGCAGATGATCTGTTTAGCGAGACAAGAATGTATCAAAAAGGGGTGTAGGTATGTAATGATGATGACAGAAACTAAAGAATATTAAGAGTTGTATTCCAGAAAATAGTATTCTCAGTGAGTTGTATACTTTTAGGTGCAGACTTTCTGGATAAGTTTATCATTGTTATGCCCCTGAATCTAGAGTAGATTGATCGTAGTTCAGTTCAGAGTTTAGTAAAGTATTCTCAGACTTATGTTGATAACTTAAAGATAAAGAGGAGAGTATAGTTGAAAGAGTGCATAAGAAGTACTTCAGTTAAGTATAATTTTCAGCATGAGTTAGTTCGTAAAGCTAGCAACTCAATTTAGCAGTCAGACAGTCATATCCATGTAGTTTGTTTTCTCATCTTCCCATATAGTCATGCTATCTAAAATCTCCAGTAAAGATAACTATTTCAAGGTGGAAAGTCCTTGTAGTTGTAAGATAAGTTCAGTTCATGAGTCATGCATTAGTTTTAGCTCTCCGAGGTTTAGTTATGATCCATCTCGCAGGTGTCTTGTGCATCGCCTTAATATTTTAGTGAAGTATGCGTTCTGAAAAGGACATAGTGTCCCAAGGGGGAGATACCCCATGATTCCCAGATGTTTTCAATTTTGTAAACCCATTTAGTTGCATGTTCAGACATTCTCCCAAATCTAGCATCGATACCGATTCGCCAAAATTTGACACTCGAGCAAATAGTTAGAGCAACTTTACTAAGACAATGTACCACCTGGTACTTTAGCGTATCGCGGAGCTAGCCAAAATGAAACTCATCAAAATCCATTGAACCACCACGATAATGGCGCATCGTGCCAAGGCTTAATTTTAAAATTGTCAATTTCTAGTACACCAATGCAATTCCACCAAGTCGCGGTGCCTTTCCAGTTCGCAACCAAGGTGGCAACACAATTTCCACTGCGTTGTGCCATTAAGCAGTATGGCGCATCGTGCCAGCATGAAAAATTGGGATTTTCAAACTTTTCTCATGACCCCTATCAGCCCTAAAAAGGAAATAAAACACCAAGTAATCCCTTATTCCATTATTTTCCTCATTTTTATCTCAAGAACACTATATTTTCTCTCAAAGGGGAAAGAACCCTAGCCAAGAAATCAAGAACAAGACTAAGGATTTTCTTCAAGAACCTTCAAGAAAGAGTCTTCTAAGGTATGTAGATGTTGATTCTTGGTTCCTTCCACCCAAGAAGTTCAAGAATCCTTTCCTAAATTCAAAGATCTTATATTTATGAGTTTTCATGATTCATGTGAATTGAAATTGAAGTTTATGTTATTATTGAGTTTTAATTCATTTTTTGTTTACAAAGTTTCAAGCTTTGATCCTAGTATATGATATTCATAATAAACCCTCTTCAAGTTGCATGTTAGATGATGTGTTTATGTTAAGTCAGTGTAGAAATTGTGAAAAACCAAAGCATACCCCCCCCCCACATGATTGATAAAATAATTATGTGAAGCAATTAGAGCCATATAGCATGTTGACTAGAAATCCTCAATGGTGTGTAAGTTCATGCATGCCAAGTGTTTATTGAAAAACATTAGTGAATGAATTGTGACATGTTAGCATGAAATTCCCTAATTATGTGCTCTTCAATGCATGTAAAATGTCTGTTGTAAGACCTTGTTAATGAGGTATGAGCCAGTAGCATGTCTCCCTATACTATTACATGTTTATGATTTCTAAGTGCTTGAAGAGATGCTTTATTAATTGTAATGGTGAATGAAAGTCCATGGTCATGATTATTCAAGAATGGTTATGTTTTACTTTTATGTTATCGAGTCCTGAGGGTATTTATACTCGACAAATTAGCTGTTGTCTAGAGATAGTGTCAGTTTTCAATATAATCTCAGTCAAGCCATTATTCTTATAACTCAGTTAGTTACAAAATTTTTGTACTCTCAGACAGTTACAGAACTTAAGAAATCTCAGTAATCTAAGTATTATTAGCATTCCAACTTTAGTTCAGTACTCAACTATGATCTTAGTAGTATTCAAGCATTTAGTTTCAAACCTCAGTAGAATTCAAGTAATCAATTCAGAACTTAATATCATCTAGTCAGACAATGTGATTCAGAAGTATTTTGCTAGATAACGGAATAAAGTAGACTCAGTTAGATTAGTCAAATAAGATAATCATTAATAGATTCAGCTCAGTCTAGTAAAGCCCAAGAATTAGTTTAGCGTCTTTCTGTTGGGAGTAGGAACTAGAATCAAGTGAGTGCAGGGATGACGCCTTCCCCGTTAGAGAGTCAAAGTCTTTATTTATAATCCCTGAACCCCAGAACTGCATAGCCAGTACAGGACCAGAAGTCACCCATTAGATTAAGGTTTGACTATCATATTTCCTTAGGCTTGACTTCCTGTTAAGGGTCACTCGTTAGAGAGGCTTGACAATAGCAGAGTTCTTCACTCGTGGCATTGTAATTAAAACCTTCTAGCTAGGGTTACAGGTTGGACCTCACTAGACCATATTCAAGGTATGTCGATTAAGTGAGAACTCCCACAGCTGAATTTTCATTATTAGTCTTCAGAGTAGAACTCATAAATTAGGACTATCAGATACAGTCACCTATCTCATTAAGGAACTTAGATAATTCCATAGATTCATGGACCACCCATTAGATAGGCCTAGTTGTAATACCCTGTATGTTTCTAAGCTAGGAGACGAACCATTTTTCCTACGTATGAAACCTCCTATCCTATGAGTAGCATTTTAGTGCATAACTTACAATGAGTATCATAGAGATAAGATAGCTTATGATACATTAAGCATGTTCATATGAGTCACTTAAGGTAATACAAGCTAAGAGTTTTTGAATCCATCAAGTTTTAGTGTTTGATTTTGAAAGGTTCATCTTTGAATGAGTATAAATCAATGTTAATATGGTATTTATGCATATTTCTACCCATGAAATTGTAGATGGTTGAATTATCTTTCCAACAATACCACTTTCGCCTTAATCCAACACCCGAACAAAAAGTTATGCCCATTTTTGTGAGAGACAGTAAGGATAGGCGATTGGTTAGGCGCCGCCCAACCAAACTTAGGTGATTGGTTAGGCGCTGCCTAAGTCAGTTCCAATGCCAAAAACACTCTATTTTAAGTTATTTTGAGGGTAATTAAGTCTTTTAACAATCCTTAAATGTCCCTAAACGTAACCCTACAAAATATATAGCTTCTAAACACATTACAACCCTATTAACATCTCAAAGCTCATCATCCAAGAGCACCATAGGAGAAAAACAACTAGGGTTGCACAATCAAGCTTAAAGATCAAATTTCAAGGAAATTCCTCCATCAATCATCAAGAACCTCCCTTCCAAGGTATTCATAGTGTTCATCCACAAATTTCTTTCGTCCGTGGAGTTTAATAATAATTCTTTAAAATACAAAATCTTGGTTGATTGTGGTGATATGATCATACCTATGTTGATGCTTGTTTGTTTTGCTATATAATACTATCGTGGCTATATAGATCATGAAAGTTATGTTGTTAGTTAAAAAACATGATCTTTAGATGGATTGATAGAATACAAGTATGAAATCCACCTAAGCCTTAAATAATGCATGCAAGGTGTTCGATAAAATGCCTAGTATGTTAGAACTTCAAATACATATGATTTCATAATATCTAAATAACAAGTTCATATTAGTCATACACTCCAATATGAATTTTCATGCAAATTATGTGTTGTTATTGTTGTGGTATAAAGCATGTAAGATAATGGAGATATAAATTATGTACACAAAATATATCCATGCTTTCCCTACCATGTTTGAAATGTTGAATAAATACATGAAGTATAATATCCCCAAATTATTACAATATGAACTAAACATTACATGTTGTCGTTCCCTTATGCTTGAATGGTTTCCATGCGATTGCTATGAATAGTATACTCAAGAAATTCAAGTTGTGTATTATGGATTTTTATTGATGGTCGTGTACTCAAGAAATTCAAGTTGTGTTAGTTTCCTTCCATCGAGTCTTGGGGGTACTTGTACCAAAAATATAGTTGTATGCCTAGAGCAATGTCATATTTTCATGATACTCTCAGTCAAGCCATGATCTATAGAATTCAGTCAGTCATGTGACTCAGGAAAACTCAGAAATCTCAGTAGTCCAGTAATCTCAGTAATCTCAGTGCTCAGTAACCTCAGCAACCTCAGTATTCACAGTCAATCTCAGTAACTTCAGTAGTCTTAACCAGTCCTCAGAACTCAGTATATTCTGTCAGTCATTGGAATCCAGTAAAGTTAGTTTAGCTCTGCTAAATAATACCACTAGTATTAGTCCAGTTAATTAGTATCAGTTCAGCTAATCAGTTCAGTTCAGTTATTCAATTCAGCTTAGTTATTCAGTTCAGTGTCCTTCAGATGGGAGTAAAAGTTAGCACCGAGTGATCCCAAGGATGGGAACTCACCCACTAGTTTTGGGTGTGATTCTTAGTAGTCATCCTTGTGTTTCAGAACTACGTAGCTAGTGTAGGTTGAGACATCTTAACCCATCAGATTAGGGTTGATGAGGTGGCTTAACCTGTCAGTTTAGGGTTCCCACTATTCTCATTGAGTACCTGCCAGTATAGGGTTCTCATAGCTATCCTTACCAGTGGCGCGGTATTGATATCTGTCCAGTTGGGGCAGAGATTGGACCCCAGCTCAGCTATTATAGCGTATTTGGGGCATGTCGGTTAGATAAATACTTCCCATAGTTTTAGTTATAGATTTCAAGACTGTCAGCTATAGTTACCCAGTCTCAGTAAAGAACTCAGATAGCTCTTCAAATTTCAGTATATCAGGGCTGTCAGATATAGTCAACTCAGAAATAGAATGGAACTTAGATAGTTTTCTTCAGATTTACGGACTGTGAGATATAGTCACTTATGCTATCAATCACAACAGTTATCAAAACTTATGCTATCAGTACTACGATTTAGGACTGTCAGATACAGTCAATCAAACCAGTTCTTCTTAATTCAAACTGTCAGAAACAATCATTCATTTATCAGTAATGAAATATCAGTCTCTTAGTATTTAGTAATACAGTATTAGATCCATAACTTATCAGTGATTTACATATAAATATCAGTAAACTCAGTCTTTTAGAGTCTCATTATCAGTACATTTATGTTGTCAGTATTCAGACTCAGTAGTTCGTATCTCCATGAGTTCAGTTACAGTTATATGTGCAGGTATGTACTACACGTTCATATCAGTTAGTATTGTCCATGTATATAACCGTTTGCATTTATCTTACCTCACTCGTATACTCAGTACATTCAGACGTACTAACGCATTTACGCTATGGTTCTTTCTCTTATGTTACACCATAGGTTCAGAGGTATGAGCTCCAAATTAGTAGCAGATTCCAGGATCAGCAGTCAGAGTTAGATGTGTGTCCTCATCCTTCGAGGACATGATGATTTCATTTCTATTTTAGTTTTCACTTTATTTCAGTAGTTTAAGTTAGTTGGGGACATGTCCCATCAACTCCTTATTCAGTTCAGTTAGAGGCTTTCGGACTAGATGTCAGATTAGATGTTTAGACTTTAGTATTTATGTTTCTTTTTGGTATTGTTACACCATATTTTTCAAATATGTATCAGTATTGAACCCTATGGTCTTACAGTTCATGTTTCCACATATTTTATGAGATATTATATAGTTTACAGGTACAGATATTAGTCATGGGTTAGCTTGTGGTCCTTCGGGGTCATAAGCACCATGTAGTATTTTTGTTCAGAAAATTAGGGCGTTATAAACTTGGTATCATAGCCTAAGGTTCAACAGTGTCCTAGGAAGTCTGAAAGATGCATCAAGTAGAGTTTAGTACATAGGCGTGTTGTGCACCACACTTTTGTGCAAGAGGCTATGAGATGTTTTAGGAACAGTTTCCCTTTTTTCATGTCTCAAGATCGTGCTATAGCAAGTTTCTTTAAGGAAACCATGTAGATTCATATCATACACCCCTCATGTTCACTTTACCTTACTTTCAAGGTAATAGAAATAGTAAAGTTCAAAGTCCTAAAGATAGGGCTTTCTCAAAAAGTCCCTATGGTCAGTTATGAGATTAGCAACAGACTCAAAAAGTATCCCATCAGTTCATTATTATTCCAAGGTCGTACAAATTTTATTCATGATCATGAGAACTCATTCTTGAACCCAAAAGTTTAGCAGTAGTAGAGTTGGGATAGTATTATTTTATTTGATCAGATTATGTATTCTTGGAGATTAGATCAGTAGGCTTGAACAGTATGAGATGAAACCTTAAGTTTATTGACTCAAAATTAAGCATGAAGGTGTGAATATGATATTAGCAGTATATGAGAAAATAGAATCAGATGATATGTTTAGTAAGACAGGCAGGTGTTGAATAGAATGTAGGTATGTGATGGTAGATCAAGTGACCAAGTCACACTCTCAAGATTCCAGTAGTAGTGCCAGTATGTGTAGAAAAGCATTAAGGGAAGACGATTCCCAACCCATCCTCTTCTCAGTACAAATATTTTTACTTTAGCTATCATGAAATCCACTCAGGTCTTACATATCAACTCTATGGTCACGAACCATGCTCATGTATCTCTTTTTCCATGATTATGTATGAATTCAATTTCCACCATAAGGAGTCTCTTTTACTCTGCAGTACGAGTCATGTTCCATGAGCACAATCTACTTTCACATACTTTCCACGGGATCATGTGCGCCTTCAGTTCCCAGTATAAGGAGTTCAGTTCCAGCTCCCTTAATATTACAAATTATGTCCCATGAGTACAAAAACTCTAGACTCAGGTCATGAAACTCGTGACTTATGTACGCATATCAAGATTTCCAGTATACTCAGCTTCCATGACTTATGCTATGCCCTTATAGATCAAATACATTTAGACTATGTTATGTATATCCTCAGTTCAGACTTTACTGGTAAATCCAAACTTTTGATATTTTATTCCTTAAGTTTCAGTCATGTATCAAGTTTAGTTTGTATCTATTCATGTTTCAGGTCCTCCTGATTTACTCCTCTAGTTATCTCTCCTTATGGAACACTGTACTGATGAGCAGTTATTTAGATAAGAGAAGATTGTTGCATGCTTACTTTACACGAGGGTGTAGTTGTAAAGATAGGCTTAAATGTCATGATAAATGTGCAAGTAAGTGTCTAGCAAGGGGTTGTATTTAGAAGTTGGGAAAGTACAAAGTGTAAGTGTATATTTAGATCCTTGACTTATGTCAGTCCCCAACATGTAGCCATCAAAAACTCAGTTGCCAACGCAATTATAGTTTCAGTATCCAGCACTCAGTGATCAATGTTCAGTCCTTGAATTTAGTACTTCTATACTAGCTATAGGCTTAGTTGTAATGTCATTTTTAGTTCAGTAACTAGATTTGGAACTCAGTTCAATTCCAGACATGCTTTACCATAGCATTAACATTGTCAGTACTCAGTTATCAGTGTTTTAGTTCCCTAATTTATAGAATACCTCAAAGTCATGTCGTACGCTTGGTATCGCATTTAAAAATAATACAGAATTTATGAATCCATGCTCAGATACCTCATTCTACTCAGTTACTCCTTATCTCCTATGCATAAAACTCAAAAATCTCATCCTAGCTATTAAGAATAGGTACAGTTTAGCTTTGCAGATCCAGTATTCAGCTATCAGTTATTCAGTTAATCAGATAAGTTAGTGTATTTATGCACTCGTGTTCAGCTCATTTCATGTATCATGTCCCAGTTTTAGATCCTAGTAATTCAGTCATGACTCAGCTTCTAGGTTTCTTGCGCATCACCTCAATTTCCCTCAGTAGATCATCCAAGTCAGTATTCTTTGAGGGACATAGTGTCCCAAGGGGGAGATACATCATACCCCCAAACTTTCATGACACAAACATGTTGCTCTATTTTCTTTTGACGAATCTAGTTTGGAGAAGGGGTACTCATAAGTTAACCCTCAAACTCCAACTTTAGTTGTATGCCATGTTTTCAAGATTCAGTTCAGATCATGATATTCATTATATCTATCAAGTTCCAGACTTATTTATGTTCTCATGTTTTCGATCATTCATATGGAGTAATTAATCTCGAACCTATCAGTATTATCAGTTCAAGGTAATAGTTTTCCTTAAACTTACTCGTTCTCATATTAATATTTTAGTGCCAAACTTGGTATTCAGTTCCATGCTTATTTTTCAGTTCAAACTTGATACCTTTACCATTACATGTTCATGAGTAAGTTTAGTCATGAATTCATACATCAGATATGTGTGATCAACTCATTAGTACTTTCAGTCATGCATTTATGTATTATGTCAGTCATATAATCATGGATCAGATATGCATGGATTCAGACTTTCAGTTGTGCATCAGATATGCATTCTTATTTTGAGAAAACTTACTTTATTAGAATCCTCATTCTTATATTCATGAATCAGCTTCCCATGCATCAGATATGCATGTTCAGTATGTTGTGCTCAGCTTTCAGTCATGCCAGTCATGAACCCATGTTTCAGTAGTGTATATCTTGTACGTACTTCATCTTATCATCTCTCCCGCTTCAGTTAATTTCCATTCAAGGACGAATGTTCCCAAAGGGGAGATATTGTAATACCTCGTATGTTTCTAAGCTAGGAAATGAACTATTTTTCCTACGTATGAAACCTCCTATCCTATGAGTAGCACTTTATTGCATGACTTACAATGAGTATCCTAGAGATAAGATATCTTATGATACATTAAGCATGTTCATATGAGTCACTTAAGGTAATACAAGCTAAGAGTTTTTGAATTCATCAAGTTTTAGTGTTCAATTTTGCAAGGGTCATCTTTGAATGAGTATAACTCGATGTTAATGTGGTATTTCTTCATATTTATACCCACCAAATTATATATAATTGAATTAGCTTTCCAACAATACCAATTTTGCCTTAATCCAACACTCGAGAGAAAAGTTATGCCTATTTTCGTCAGAGACAGTAAGAATAGGCGATTGGTTAGAGGCCGCCTAAGTCAATTCCAATGCCAAAAACACTCTGTTTTGAGTTATTTTAAGGATAATTAATTCTTTTAACAATCCTTACACGTCCCTAAACTTAACCCTACAAAATATATGGCTTCTAAACACATTACAACCCTATTAGCATCTCAAAGCTCATCATCCAAGAACACCATAGGAGAAAAACAACTAGGTTTGCACAATTAAGCTTGAAGATCAAATTTCAAGGAAATTCCTCCTTCAATCATCAAGAACCTCCCTTCCAAGGTATGCATAGTGTTCATCCACGAATTCCTTTCCATTCGAGTTTAATAATAAATCTTTAAAATACAAAATCTTGGTTGATTGTGGTGATATGATCATACCTAAGTTGATGCTTGTTTGTTTTGCTATATAATACTATCGTGGCTGTATAGCTCATGAAAGTTATGTTGTTAGTTAAAAAACATGATCTTTAGATGGATTGATAGAATTCAAGTATGAAATCCACCTATGCCTTAAAGAATGCATGCAAGGTGTTTCATAAAATGCCTAGTATGTTAGAACTTCATATTTACATGATTTCATGATATCTAAATAACAAGTTCATGTTAGTCATACACTCAAATATAAATTTCCATGAAAATTATGTGTTGTTATTGTTGTGGTATAAAGCATGTAAGATAATGGAGATATAAATTATGTACACAAAATATATTCATGCTTTCCCTACCATGTTTGAGATGTTGAATAAATACATGAAGTATAATATCCCCAAATCATTACAATATGAACTAAACATTACATGTTTCCATTCCCTTACGCCTGAATGGTTTCCATACGATTTCTGTGAATAGTATATGTTGTCATAATGCCCATGATATTAGAATATGAGATTTATGACTTGATTATAAGCATTCCTATTCATGATAGATATTATGATGACCATGTACTTCATGAAATTCCCCACTCATGTATTATGGATTTTTATTGATGATCGTGTACTCAAGAAATTCAAGTTCTGTCAGCTTCCTTCCATCGAGTCCTGGGGGTACTTGTACCCAAAAAATATAGTTGTGTGCCTAGAGCCATGTCATGTTTTCATGATACTCTCAGTCAAGCCATGATCTATAGAATTCAGTCAGTCATGTGACTCAGGAAAACTCAGAAATCTCAGTAGTCCAATAATCTCAGTAATCTCAGTGTTCAGTAACCTCAGCAACCTTAGTATTCACAGTCAATCTAAGTAACTTCAGTACTCTCAACCATTCCTCATAACTCAGTACATTCCATCAGTCATTGAAATCCAGTAAACTTAGTTTAGCTCTACTAAACAATACCATTAGTATCAGCTAGTTAATCAGTATCAGTTTAGCTAATCAGTTCAGTTCAGTTATTCAGTTCATCTTAGTTATTCAATTCAGTGTCCTTCAGATGGGAGTTGAAGTTACCCCATATGTTTGATAAAATGCTTATGTAAAGGAATTAGAGCTATATAGCATGTTGACTAGAAATCCCAAATTGTGTGTAAGTTCATGCATGCCAAGTGTTTGTTGAAAAGTCTAAGTGAATGAATTGTGACATGTTAGCATGAAATTCCCCAATTATGTGCTCTTCAATGCATGTAAAATATCTGTTGTAAGACCTTGTTGAATGAACTATGAGACAGTAGCATATCTCCCTATACGATTATATGTTTATGATTTCCAAGTGCTTGAAGAGATGCTTTAATGATTAGATTGGTTAATGAAAGTCCATTGTCATTATTATTCAAGAATGGTTATGTTTTAATTTTTTGTTATCGAGTCCTGGGTGTCTAGAGCTAGTGCTAGTTTTCGTGATAATCTTAGTCCAGCCATAATCCTTAGAACTTATCTAGTTATAGAATTTAGTACTCTCAGACAGTTACAGAACTTAAGAAATCTCAGTAATCTAAGTATCATTAGCATTCCAACTTCAGTTCAGTACTCAGCTTAGATCTTAGTAGTATTTAAGAATTTAGTTTCAGACCTCAGTAAAATTCAAGTAATCAATTCAAAACTTAGTATCATCCAGTTAGATAATGAGATTCAAAAGTGTTTCATCAGATAACTAAATTAAGTAAACTTAGTCAGATAAGTCAAGTAAGAGATAGTAATAGATTCAGCTCAGTCTAGTAAAGTCCAAGAATTAGTTTAGTGTCTTTCAGTTGGGAGTGGGAACTAGCACCGAGCGAGTGTAGCCATGAAGGCTTCCCCATTAGAGAGTCAAAGCTGTTAGTAATAGTCTCTAAACTGCAAAATTGTGTAGCCAGCACAGGACTAGGAGTCACCCATTAGATTAAGGCATGACTATCATATTGCCTCAGGCTTGAATTCCTATTCAGGGTCATCCGTTAGAGAGGCTTGACCATAGTAGAGGTCTTTACCCATGCAAAGTATTGACAACCTTCCGGCTGGGATTACAGGTTAGACCCCACTAGATCAGATTCGGGGAATGTCGGATAACTGAGAACTCCCACAGTTACAGTTTTAGTATCAATTTTCAGAGTAGAACTCATAAATCAGGACTGTCAGATACAGTCACCTATTTGAGTAAGGAACTTAGATAGTTCCATAGATTCATGGACCACCCGGTTGATAGGCCTAGTCTCACATAAAGTTAATCTGTATCAATATCAATAGAGCCAGAGATTACCCATTAGATAGGCCTGATCTCAAACTCAATCCATCATTTTAATTATTAAAGAATTCAGAAATCTTTTGCTAGATAGGTCTGATCTCAGATACACTCATTCCTTATAGTTATTAGTAGATTTTGAGATCATCCATTAGAAATGTTTGATCACAGATTTAGTCAGTCGATAGTAGCAAACTCAAAACTTAGTCATTGATATGAGCAGATTTAGTATCATCAGTTTCAGAGACAACTACTAGAGAGGACTGGTGTCATCTTCAATACTCAGTTGTCAATATCAGAAGATTCAATTATTTAGTATCTCAGTATTAGGAAGGAGTTCGGATATCAGTAAAGTAGTATTCGAGTATCAGTATTCAATGTCACGATGATTTCAGTTATGGTTTATGCATTCATGCATACATCATCATTTAATACTCTCATGTTATTCAGTTAAGCTATGTTCATAAATAAGCCCTTGAATTTAGCCTTAACTCATCTAGAATACTAGTATATTCAAAGTACTGATGCATACTTTTCACTTGCTCTATAGCGTCTTATACCATAGGTTTAGAAGCATGAATCCAGAGCACCCTTAGCAGTCTAAACTCAATCAGCAGCAGTAGACGTAGCAGTGAGTCCTCTTAATTTGAGAATGATCCTTATTTTATTAAAGCATTAGGCTCAGTTTATTTTTAGTAGATGGAGTTGGTTGGGGACATGTCTCATCTACTCCACAGTTCAGACAGTTAGAGGCTTTTTAGACAGATGTATCAGTATTCAGTGTTCAGTTTTGAGTATTTTAGATGTTTTGAACCTTATGGCAAGTTTTCAATAGTTTTTTGCATTTATTTTATTATATTATACAGTTCTCAAGTACAGATATCAGTAGAGAGTTAGCTTGTGGTCCTTCGGTATCATGACCACCGTGTGGCATTCCGATTCTAGAAAATGCAAGTGTTAAAATCTTGGTATCAAAGCTAGGTTCAATAGTGTCTTAGGAAGTCTGAAAGTCGTATCTAGTAGAGTCCTATGCATGGGTGTGTTGCACGCCAAATTTATGTAAAGGAGGCTATAAAATGTTTTAGGAAAAATTTCCCTTGTTCCATGTCTTAGATCCTGCAATAGAAAGGTCCTCTAAGAAAGTTATGTAGATTCTCAGCATACTCCACTCATGTCAACTCCACCTTACTTTTACAGCCTGTTTAGATGGTGGTTTTCTATGGTTTCATAATGTATGGTATAGTGTAGTATGGTATGGTATAGTATGGTATGGTACAGTACCATGTTTGAATGGGCTGTATCGTTTACTGCGGTTTAATAATAAATTTTTTATTTGGTTTGATGGTATGGTACGGTATGATAATAGGTAAATTTACTAAAATGCCCCTAATTGTAATACATTTGAGATATCAACTCTTTTATCCATATCAGTGCTAGCGTAACCTGTTTTCCTTTATTTTTTGATGCTTCTCATAGCTACCCGATGATCCTTTTAAGATTCCAAATTCACAAGGGTATTTTCTAAACAAAGGTTTGAAGAATGCAAACTAATGTAATCGGGAAGTACTTCCCAATCAATAAGACAATTGGTATACATGTATGTATCTTAGAGTTCAAAAATCACTATCCATGTATATGCTTTTTGTGCTTTCACTCTGTTTCCCTCCATTTCAATTTTCAATTTTTTTGATCGAATTGAGTTTTTATTGGCATTAAAAACTACTACTACTAAATAACTGTGATTATTTTTCTCACTCTTTGAATTTTTATATTGCTAACAGGAAGTCTTGCAATCTTTGATCTTGTTAACAAATGTGTAGTCTTAGCATGTATTTTGTTGATAAGGATAAAATAGGATTAAAGAAAATTATATAAAGGTATAGTTGGAAAAGAAAAATGAAAACCATGGTACACCACCAATTTGGTGGTTCAATAAATTGCTTTATTCCATGGTAATCAAACCATAGAATAGTAACATACCATACCACCATTTTTAGAAAACTATGGAAACAAACATGGTTCCCATGGTAACCATACCATACCATACGATGGTAAACCACCATCCAAATAGGTTGTTAAGGTAATAGAAATAGTGAAGCTTAAGGTCCTAGATATAGGGCTTTCTCAGACCGCCCCTGTTGACTATTATGGCATCGCCCATAGGCTTAATAGTATTCTATCAGATCCTTTCTCAGAATCCTATGATAGTATATGACCTAGAGTTAGAAGCATGAACCCAAGAGTTTAGAGGTAGTAGAGTTGGATAGAAATAACTATATATCAAGCAGATTATATATTCATGGGGATAGTTGTATAAGACGTAAATCAGTAGGCTTGAATAGTGCATGAAAGAATTTAAGGTTATTGATCGAAAACTAAGTGTGAAGGTGTGGATGTAAGTTAGGAGGTGTGATACTAGTAGTTAATAAAGGAACAGAAGCAGATGATGGTTTAGTAAGACAAGTATGCGTCGAAAAGGGATGTAGGTATGTGATGATGATGGCAGAAACTAAAGAATGTTAGGAGTTGTATTCCAGAAGATAGTATTAGCAGTGAGTGTTATACTTTCAGGTGCAGACTTTCTGTATAATTTCATCATTCATGTGCATCATTATGCCCCAGACTCTAGAGTAAATTGATTGTAGTTCAGTTCAAATTTTAGTAAAGTGTTCTAAGACTTATGGTGATAACTTGAATGTAACGATGAGAGTATAGTTGAAAGAGTGCAGAAGAAGTACTTTAGTTAAGTATAAGTTTCAGTATGAGTTAGTCAGTAAAGCCAACAAATCAGTTTAGCAGTTAGACTGTCAGATCCGTATAGTTTGTTTTCTCATCTTTCCATCTAGTCATGCTATCTGAAATCTTAAAGAAAGACAATTATTCCAAGGTAGAAAGTCCTAGTAGTTGCAAGATAAGTTCAGTTCATGAGTCATGTATTATTTTCAGCTCTCTGAGGTTCAGTTATGATCTAGTTCATAGGTGCCTTATGCATCGCCTTAATATTTTGGTGAAGTAAGCATTCTTAGAAGGGCATAGTGTCCCAAGGGGGATATACCCCATGATTTCCAGATGTTTTTAATTGTTTAAGCCCATTCAGTTGCATGTTCAGATGTTTCCCACAAAGCTAGCATCCGTTATCATTTCGTACTCAGTCATGCATTCAAGAATCAGATATATATATTCATGCATTAGATATGCATGTTCAGTAGGAAGAGTTAAGTTCTTCAGTGTATACAGTCATGCATTCACGAGAGAAACTCAGTCATGAATCCATGCATCAGATATGCATGTCTATTATGAGAATTCAGCTTATGAGTAGCTTTAGTCATGTATTCCATGCATCAGATATGCATATTCAGTATGAAATCTCAGTATATCAGTAGTTCCATTCATATAGTCATGTTTCTCATACTTATGTCCAGTAAGTAAGTTCAGCCAACTAGTATTCTCAGCCTAATCAATCTCATTTGAGTACAAATATTCCCAAGGGGGAGTTATTGTAATACCCGACCCTTCTCCTAGTTCAAATTCGTCTCTAAAATATTAAAGATCTTGCTTTCCATCGATACAAAATTCACCCAAATATGACACTTGGGCAAAGAGTTAGAGCCACTTTACTAAGACAATATACTATTTGGTACTTGAGCGCGTCGCGGAGCCAGCCAAAATGGCAATCATCAAAATCCAGTGAGCCTCCATGATTATGCCACATCATGCCAAGGTTTAATTTCAGAGTTGTCAATTTTTAGTGCACCTAAACAATTCCACTGTATCATAGTGCCACGTAATTTCCACTGCCTCGCGCCATCTAGAAGTCTCCCAATTGTCCAATTTCTTGTAAGCTAGTGCGATCAATGTGCGTCGCGCCAGCATAAAAAATCAGGATTATCAAATTTTGTTGTTTAATTCCAAGACATCTTAGATTTTTTCACTGACCCCTATCATCTCTAAACACGAAATAAAATGCCCAATAAGCCCTTATTCCATTATTTTTCTCACTTTTTTTCTCAATAACATTATATTTTCTCTCAATGGGGAAAGAACCCTAGCCAAGAAATAAAGAATAAGACAAAGGATTTTCTTTAAGAACCTTCAAGAAAGAGTCTTCAAAGATATGTAGATGTTGATTCTTGGGTTCCTTCCACCCAAGAAGTTCAAGAATCCGTTTCTAAATTCAAAGATCTTATATTTATGAGTTTTCATGAATCATGTGGATTGAAATTGAGGTTCATGGTATTATTGAGTTTTAATTCATGTTTTATTTTTAAAGTTTCAAGTTTTGATCCTAGTATATGATATTCATGTGATTTTCATGATAAACCCTCTTCAAGTTGTATGTTAGGTGATGTGTTTATGTCAAGTAAGTGTAGAAATTGTGAATAACCAAAGCATGCCCCCGATATGTTTGATAAAATGCTTTTGTTAAGGAATTATATCCATATAGCATGTTGACAAGAAATCACCAATTGTGTGTAAGTTCACGCATGTCAAGTGTTTGTTGAAAAGCCTTAGTGAATGAATTGTGACATGTTAGAATGAAATTCCCTAATTATGTGATATTTAATGCACATAAAATGTTTGTTGTAAGACCTTGTTGAATGAAGTGTGAGCCAGTAGCATGTCTCCCTAAACTATTACATTTTTATGATTACCAAGTGCTTGAAGAGATGCTTTAATGATTGTAATGGTGAATAAAAGTCCATGGTCATGATTATTCACGAATGGTTATGTTTTACTTTTTTGTTATCGAGTTCTTAGGGTATTTATACCTGACAAATTAGTTGTTGTCTAAAGACAGTGCCAGTTTTCACGATAATCTCGGTCAAGCCATGATCCTTAAAACTTAGTCAGAACAGAATTTAGTACTCTCAGACTGTTACAAAACTTAAGAAATCTCACTAATCTAAGTATCATTAGCATTCCAACTTTAGTTCAATACTCAGCTCAGATCTTAGTAGTATTCAAGAATTCAGTTCCAGACCTCAGTAGAATTCAAGTAATCAATTCAAAACTTAGTATCATCCAGTTAGATAATAAGATTCATAAGTATTGTGGCAGATAATGGAATCAAGTAAACTCAGTTAGATAAATCAAGTAAGATAATCAGTAATAGATTTAGCTTAGTATAGTACAATCTCAGAATCAATTTAGTGTCTTTTAGTTGGAAGTAGGAACTAGCACCTAGAGAGTGCAGTGATGATGGCTTTTCTATTAGAGAGTCAGAGTCATTAGTAATAGTCCTTAAACCCTAGAACTGCATAGCCAGCATAGGACCAGGCATAACCCACTACATTAAGGCTTGACAATCATAATTCCTTAGGCTTGACTTCCTGTTCAGGGTCACCCGTTAGAGAGGTTGATCATAGCAGAGGTTTTTACCCGTGGCATGGTATTGAAACCCTTCTAGATGAGGTCATAGCCTAGACCCCACTAGATCATATTTGGGGCATATCGATTAAGTGAGAACTCCCACAGTTGCAGTTTCAGTATTAGTCTTTAGAGTAGAACTCAGAAATTAGGACTGTCATATATAGTCACCTATCTCAGTAAGGAACTTAGATAGTTCTATAGATTCATGGACCACCTACAAAATAGGCCTGGTCTCATATAAAGATAATCAGTATCAGTACTAATTGAGCCGGAGATCACCCATTAGATAGGCCTGATCTCAAACTCAGTCCGTCATTTCTATTATTAAAAAATTTAGAGATCTTTCACTAGATAGGTTTGATCTCAGATATAATCATTCTTTATCATTATTATTAGATTTAGAGATCATTCGTTAGAAAAGTTTGATCACAGATTTTGTCAGTCGATAGTAAAAAACTCAGAACTCAGTTATTAATATGAGTAGATTCAGTATCATCTGTTTTAGAGATCAACCACTGAAGACGATTGATCTCAACTTTAGTACTCAGTTATCAATATCAAAAGATTTAATTATTTAGTATCTTAGTATCAGTAGTGAGTTTAGATGTCAGTAAATCAGTATTCAAGTATCAGTATTCAGAGTCATGATGATTTCAATCATGGTGTGTGCATTCATACATACGTCCTTATTCATTACTCTCATGTTATTCAGTTAAGCTATGTTTATGAATAAGCCCTTGAATTTAACCTTACCTTATCTAGCATACCAGTACATTCAAAGTACTAAAGCATACTTTTAACTTGCGCTATAATGTCTCATACCATAGGTTCAAAAGTACGAGATCTAGAGTACCCTTAGCATTCCAAACTCAGTCAGCAGTAGTAGACGTAGCAGTGTGTCCTCTTCATTCGAGGATGATTCTTATTTTATTATGTCATTAGACTCAGTTTATTTTCTAGATAGAGTTAGTTGGGGACATGTCCCATCAACTTCATAGTTCAAACAGTTAGTGGCTTTTCAAACAGATGTATCACTATTTTGTATTCAGTGTTTAGTTTTGAGTATTTTAGATATTTTGAACCTTATGTCAAGTTTCTGCCAGTTTTTAGCATTTATTATATTATATTATGTAGTGCTCAGGTATAGATATCAGTAGAGGGTTAGCTTGTGGTCCTTTGAGATCATAAGCACCGTGTGGCATTCTAATTCTAGAAAATTGAGGCATTATAATCTTGGTATCAAAGCCAGGTTCAATAGTTTCCTAGGAAGTATGAAAGCCGTATCTAGTAGAGTTTTTTGCATGAGTGTATTGCATACCACTTTTATGTATAGGAGGATATAAGATGTTTTAGAAAAAGTTTCCATTCTTCTATATCTCAGATCATGCTATAGAAAGGTCATCTAAGAAAGTTATGCAGATTCTCAACATACTCCACTCATGTCAACTCTACCTTACCTTCAAGGTAATAGAAAGAGTGAAGCTCAAAGTCCCAGAGATAGGACTTTCTCAGACCGTCCCTGCAGACAGTTATGGGATCGCCCACAGGCTCAGCAGTATTCCATTAGATCCTTTCTCAAAATCCTATAGTACTATATGACCTAGAGTTAGAAACATGAACCCAGGAGTTTTGAAGTAGTAGAGTTGGGATAGCGTTAACTATATTGAGAAGATTATGTATTCATGGGTATAGTATTATAAATAGTAAATCATTAGGCTTGAATAGTACATCCAAGAATTTAAGGTTATTGATCAAAAACTAAGTGTGAAGGTAGTGATATGAGTTAGAAGGTGTGATCTTATTAGTTGATGAAGGAACAGAAGCTGATAATGTGTTTAGCGAGACAAGCATGTGTTGAAAAGGGGTGTAGGTATGTGATGATGATGGTAGAAACTAAAGAATATTAAGAGTTGTATTCCATAAGATAGAATTAGCAGTGAGTTTTACACTTTCAGGTGCAGACTTTCTAGATAAATTCATCATTCATGTGCATTATTATGCCCCAGACTCTAGAGTAGATTGATTGTAGTTTAGGTTAGAGTTTAGTAAAGTGTTCTCTGTATTATGGTGATGACTTTAAGCTAAAGATGATAGTATAGTTGAAAGAATGCAGAAGAAGTACTTCAGTTAAGTATAAGTTTCAACCTGAGTTAGTCAGTGAGGCCAGCAAGTCAGTTTAGCCGTCAAACAATTAGATCCGTGTAGTTTATTTTCTCATCTTTTCATCTAGTCATGCTATCTAAAATCTCAAGGAAAGATAAATATTCCTAGGTGGAAAGTCCTCGTAGATGCAAGATAATTTTAGTTCATGAGTCATGCATTAGTTTCAGCTCTCCGAGGTTCAGTTATGATTCAGTTCTAGGTGCCTTATGCATCGCCTCAGTATTTAAGTGACGTAAGCATTCTTAGAGGGACATTGTGTCCTAAGGGGAAGACACCCCATGATTCCTAGATGTTTTTAATTCTTTAAACACATTTATTTTAATGATCAAACGTTTCTCACAAAGCTAGCATCCGTTATCATTGCATACTCAGGCATGCATTCAAGAATCAGATGTATATATTCATACATTAGATATGCATGTTTAGTAAAAAGAGTTCAGTTCTTCAGTATATACAGTTATGAATTCATGAGAGAAACTCACGAATCCATACATCAGATATGCATGTCGATTATGAGAATTCAAATTATGAGTAGCTTTAGTCGTGTATTCCATACATCAGATATGCATATTCAGTATGAAATCTAAGTATATCAGTAGTTCCAGTCATATAGTCATGTTTCTCATGCTCATGTCGAGTAAGTAAGTTCAGCCTGCTAGCATTCTCAGCTTAATCAGTCTCGTTTGAGGACGAATGTTCCCAAGGAGGATATATTGTAATACCCCACCCTTCTCCTAGTTCAAATTTGTCTCTAGTTCATCAAAGTTCTTGCTTCAAAGATGAATATATTTTATTCCATGTGAAATTTGTAAGATTTTTACCTTTTATCATGTGCAAAATTGAATAATCTTTTCATCGATAACAAATTGACCCATATCGACACTCAGGCAAAGAGCTAGATCCACTTTACTAAGACAATGTACCACTTGGTAGTTGAGCGCGTCGCGGAACCAGGCAAAATGGCAATCATCAAAATCTAGTGAGCCTGCGCGATTATGGCACGTCGCACCAAGGCTTAATTTTAGAATTGTCAATTTTTAGTACACCAATGCAATTCCACCGCGTCGCGGTGCCTTTCCAGTTCGCAACCAAGGAAGCAACGCAATTTCCACCACTTTGCGCCATCAAACAGTTTCCTAATTGTCTAATTTCCATTAAGCTGGCGCGATCATGGCGCGTTGCACCAGCATACAAAATTGGGATATTTAGATTACATCATTTAATTCCAAGGGCATCTTAGAATTTTTCCCATGACACCTATCAGCCCTAAACACGAAAAGTCAGGAAAATAATGGAATAAGGATTTTTAGTTATGATCCATCTCGCAGGTGTCTTGTGCATCGCCTTAATATTTTAGTAAAGTATGCATTCTAAAAAGGACATAGTGTCCCAAGGGGGAGATACCCCATGATTCCCAGATGTTTTCAATTCTTTAAACCCATTCAGTTACATGTTTAGACATTTCTCCCAAATCTAGCATCGATACCAATTCGCCAAAATTTGACACTCGGGCAAACAGTTAGAGCAACTTTACTAAGACAATGTACCACCTGGTACTTTAGCATATCGCAGAGCTAGCCAAAATGAAACTCATCAAAATCCATTGAACCTCCACGATAATGGCGCATCGCGCCAAGGCTTAATTTTAAAGTTGTCAATTTCTAGTACACCAACGCAATTCCACCAAGTCGCGGTGCCTTTCCAGTTTGCAACCAAGGTGGCAACACGATTTCCACTGCATTGCGCCATTAAGCAGTATGGCGCATCGTGCTAGCATGAAAAATTGGGATTTTTAGACTTTTGTCATGACCCCTATCAGCCCTAAAAAGGAAATAAAACACCAAGTAATCCCTTATTCCATTATTTTCCTCATTTTTATCTCAAGAACACTATATTTTCTCTCAAAGGGGAAAGAACCCTAGCCAAGAAATCAAGAACAATACTAAGGATTTTCTTCAAGAACCTTCAATAAAGAGTCTTCTAAGGTATGTAGTTGTTGATTCTTGGGTTCCTTCCACCCAAGAAGTTCAAGAATCTATTTCTAAATTCGAAGATCTTATATTTATGAGTTTTCATGATTCATGTGAATTTAAATTGAAGTTCATTTTATTATTGAGTTTTTATTCATATTTTGTTTACAAAGTTTCAATCTTTGATCCTAGTATGTGATATTCATGATAAACCCTCTTCAAGTTGCATGTTAGGTGATGTATTTATGTCAAGTAAGTGTAGAAATTATGAATAACCAAAGCATGCCCCCCCCCCCCCTATGTTTAATAAAATTCTTAAGAGAAGGAATTAGAGCCATATAGCATGTTGACTAGAAATCCCCAATTGTGTGTAAGTGTATGCATGAGAAGTATCTGTTGAAAAGCCTTAGTGAATGAATTGTGACATGTTAGCGTGAAATTCCACAATTATGTGCTCTTATATGCATGTAAAATGTTTGTTGTAAGACCTTGTTGAATAAAGTATGAGCCAGTAGCATGTCTCCCTATACTATTACATGTTTATGATTTCCAAGTGCTTGAAGAGATGCTTTAATGATTGTAATAATGAATGAAAGTCCATGGTCATGATTATTCAAGAATGGTTATATTTTAGTTTAATGTTATCGAGTCTTGGGGTATTTATACGAGACAAATTATCTGCTGTCTAGAGCTAGTGTGAGTTTTCACTATATTTTCAGTCAAGCCATGATCCTTAGAACTCAGTCAGTTATAGAATTTAGTACTCTCAAACAGTTACAGAACTGAAGAAATCTGAATAATCTAAGTATCATTAGCATTCCAACTTCAGTTCAGTACTCATCTCAGATCTTAGTAGTATTCAAGAATTTAGTTTCATACCTCAGTAGAATTTAAGTAATCAATTCAAAACTTAGTATCATCCAGTCAGATAACAAGATTCAGAAGTATTTCATCAAATAACTTAATCAAGTAAACTCATCCAGATAAGTCAAGTAAGATAATCAGTAATAAATTCAACTCAATCTAGTACAGTCCAATAATCAGTTTAGAGTCTTTCAGTTGGGATTAGGAATTAGCACCGAGTGAGTACAGGGATGACGACTTCCCTGTCATAGTGGTTAGCAATAGTTCCTGAACTCCAGAACTGCGTAGCCAGTGTAGGACCAGGAGTCACCCATTAAATTAAGGCTTTACTATCATATTGCCTCAGCCTTGACTTTCTATTTAGGGTAACATGTTAGAGAGGCTTGACCATAGCAGAGGTCTTTACTCGTGACATGATATTAAAACCCTTCCAGCTAGGGTTATAGGTTGGACTCACTAGATTATATTTGGGGTATGTCGGTTAAGTGAGAACTCCCACATTTGTAGTTTTAGTATCAATCTTTAGAGTAGAACTCAAAAATCAGGACTTTCTGATACAATCACCTATCTCAGTAAGGAACTTAGATAGTTCTATAAATTCATGGGCCAGCCACTTGATAGGTCTTCTCTCATATAAAGTTAATCAATATCTATACTAATAGAGCCAAAGATCACCCGTTAGATAGGCCTGATCTCAAACTTAGTCCATTCTTTCTATTATTAAAGAATTCAGAGATTTCTGCTAGATAGGTCTGATCTCAGATACAATCATTCTTTATCATTATTAGTAGATTCTGATATCACCTGTTAGAAAGATTTTATCACAAATTTAGTCAGTCGATAGTAGAAAACTTAGAACTTAGTCATAGATATGAGCAGATTCAGTATCATCAGTTTCAGAGATCAACCACTATAGAGGAATGATGTCATCTTCAGTACTCAGTTCTCAATATCAGAAAATTTAATTATTTAGTATCTCAGGAATAGTAGTGGGTTCAGATGTCACTAAAGCAATATTCGAGTATCAGTATTTAGAGTCACAATGATTCTAGTTAATGCTTATGTATTCACGCATACGGCCTCATTCAGTAATCTCATGTTATTCAGATAAGCTATGTTTATGCATAAGCCCTTGTATTTAGCCTTATCTCATCTAGAATACCAGTATATTTAAAGTACTGATGCATACTTTTCTCTTGTACTATGGTGTATTACACCATAGGTTCAGAACCACGAAATCTAGAGCACCCTTAGCAGTCCAAACTCAATCAGCAGTAGTAAATATAGTAGTGAGTCCTCTTCATTGAAGGATGATCCTTATTTTATTAAGGCATTAGGCTCAGTTTATTTTTAGCAGATGGAGTTAGTTAGGGACATGTCCCATCAAATCCATAGTTCAAATAGTTAGAGGCTTTTCAGATAGATATATCAATATCAATGTTCAATTTTGAGTATTTTAGATGTTTTGAACCTTATGGCAAGTTTTCACCAGTTTTCCGCATTTATTATCTTATATTATGCAGTGCTCAGGTATAGATATAAGTAGAGGGTTAGCTTGCGGTCCTTCGGGATCATGAGCACCGTGTGGCATTCCAATTCCAAAAATTTAGGGCGTTATAATCTTGGTATCAGAGCCAGGTTCAATAGTTTCCTAGGAAGTCTGAAAGCCACATCCAGTAAATTTTTGTTAATGGGTGTACTGTACGCCACATTTATGTATAGGAGGCTAGAAGATGTTTTAGGAAAATTTTCCCTTCTTCCATGTCTTTGATCGTGTTATAGAAAGGTCCTCGAAGAAAGTTATGTAGATTCTTAGCATACTCTACTCATGTCCACTACACTTTACTTTCAAGGTAATAGATATAGTAAAGCTCAAAGTCATAGAGATAGGACTTTCTTAGACCGTCCCTGCAGATAGTTATGGGATCGTCCACAGGCTCAGCAGTATTCCATTAGATCCTTTCTCAGAATCCAATGATAGTATATAAACTAAAGTTAGAAGCATGAACCCCAGAGTTTAGAAGTAGTATAGTTGGGATAACATTAAATATATCTAGCAGATTATATATTCATGGGGATAGTTGTGTAAGAGGTAAATTAATAGGCTTGAACATTGCATGCAATAATTTAAGATTATTGATCAGAAACTAAATGTGAAGGTTTGGATATTAGTTAGAAGGTATGATCCTTGTAGTTGATGAAGGAACAGAAGCAGATGATGTGTTTAGTGAGACAAGAATGTGTCAAAAAGGGGTGTAGGTATGTGATGATGATGGCAGAAACTAAAGAATATTAAGAGTTGTATTCAAAAAAATAGTATTAGCAGTGAGTTTTATACTTTTAGGTGCAGACTTTCTGGATAAGTTTATCATTCGTGTGCATTATTTTGCCCCAGACTCTAGAGTAGATTGATTGTAGTTCAGTTCAGAGTTTAGTTAAGTGTTCTTCGACTTATGGTGATGCCTTTTAGCTAAAGAGGAGAGTATGGTTGAAAGAGTGTAGAAGAAGTACTTTAGTTAAGTATAAGTTTCAGCATGAGTTTGTCAGTAAAGCCAGCAAGTCAGTTTAGCAGTCAGACAGTCAGATCTATGTAGTTTGTTTTCTTATCTTTCCATCTAGTAATGCTATCTGAAATCTCAAGGAAAGATTACTATTCCAAGGTGTAAAGTCCTAGTAGTTGCAAGATAAGTTTAGTTCATGAGTCATACATTAGTTTCAACTCTCTAAGGTTCAATAATGATCCAGTTCGTAGGTGCCTTGTCCATCACCTTAATATTCGGTAAAGTAAGCATTCTTAGAGGGACATAGTGTTCCAAGGGGGAGATACCCTCTGATTCCTAGATGTTTTCAATTTTTTAAACCCATTTAGTTTCATGATCAAATGTTTCTCACAAAGCTAGCATCCGTTATCATTGCATACTCAGGCATGCATTCAAGAATTAGATGTATATATTTATACATTAGATATGCATGTTTAGTAGAAAGATTTCAGTTCTTCAGTATATACAGTTATAAATTCACAAGAGAAACTCAGTCATGAATCAATGTATCAGATATGCATGTCGATTATGAGAATTCAACTTATGAGTACCTTCAGTCATGTATTCCATGCATCAGATATGCATATTCAGTATGAAATCTAAGTATATCAGTAGTTCCAGTCATATAGTCATGTTTCTCATGCTCATGTTAAGTAAGATCAGCCTGCTAGCATTCTCAGCTTAATCAGTCTCATTTGAGGACGAATATTCCCAAGGGGGAGATATTGTAATACCCCACCCTTCTCCTAGTTCAAATTTTTCTCTAAAACATCAAAGATCTTGTTTAAAAGATGAATATATTTTATTCCATGTGAAATTTTTAAGATTTGGACCTTTTATTATGTGAAAAATTTAATAAGCTTTCTATCAATATCAAATTTTCCCAAATTCGACACTCAGGCAAAGAGTTAGAACTACTTTACTAAGACAATGTACCAACTGGTACTTTAGTGTATTGCGGAGCCTGCCAAAATGGCAATCGTCAAAATTCAGTGAGCATTTGCAATTATGGTGGGTCGCGTTAAGGCTTAGTTTCAGAGTTGTCAATTTCTAGTGCACCAACGTGATTCCACCATGTCACGGTGCCTTTCCAGTTTGCAACTAAACTGGCAACGTGATTTCCACCGCATCGCGCCATAAAGAAATTTCCCAATTGTCCAATTTCCAGTAAGCTGGCGTGATCATGGTGCATTGTGCTAGCATGAAAAATTGAGATTTTCAGATTCCATTATTTAATTCCATGGCATCTTAGACATTTCCCATAACCTCTATTAGCCCTAAACACGAAATAAAACAACCAATAAACCCTTATTCTATTATTTTCCTCACTTTTCTCTCAAGAACATTATATTTTCTCTTAAAGGGGCAAGAACCCTAGCCAAGAAATCAAGAACAAGACTAAGGATTTACTTCAAGAACCTTCAAGAAAGAGTCTTATAAGGTATGTAGATGTTAATTCTTGGGTTCCTTCCACCCAAGAAGTTCAAGAATCCTTTTCAAAATTCAAAGATCTTATATTTATGAGTTTTCATGATTCATGTGAATAGACATTGAAGTTCATGTTATTATTGAGCTTTAATTTATTTTTTGTTTATAAAGTTTCAAGCTTTGATCCTGGTATGTGATATTTAGG
The DNA here is from genome assembly GCF_002878395.1 of Capsicum annuum. NCBI lineage: Eukaryota > Viridiplantae > Streptophyta > Magnoliopsida > Solanales > Solanaceae > Capsicum > Capsicum annuum. The sequence goes on along the minus strand of NC_061121.1, from coordinate 182,853,979 downwards.
TGATATTCATGATAAACCCTCTTCAAGTTGCATGTTAGGTGATGTGTTTATATCAAGTAAGTGTAGAAATTGTGAATAACAAAAGCATGCCTTTGATCCTGGTATGTGATATTTAGGTGATATTCATGATAAACCCTCTTCAAGTTGCATGTTAGGTGATGTGTTTATATCAAGTAAGTGTAGAAATTGTGAATAACAAAAGCATGCCCCCCCCCCCATATGTTTGATAAAATGCTTATGTGAAGGAATTAGAGTCATATAGCATGTTGACTAGAAATATCCAATTGTGTATAAGTTCATGCATGCCAAGTGTTTGTTGAAAAGCGTTAGTGAATGAATTATTACATGTTAGCATGAAATTCCCTAATTATGTGCTCTTCAATGCATGTAAAATGTCTATTGTAAGCCTTGTTGAATAAAGTATGAGACAGTATCATGTTTCCCTATACTATTACATGTTTATGATTTCCAACTTCTTGAAGAGATGTTTTAATGATTGTAATAGTGAATGAAAGATCTTGGTCATGATTATTCAAGAATGGTTATCTTTTACCTTTATGTTATCGAGTCCTGGGAGTATTTATACCTGACAAATTATCTGTTGTCTAAAGTCTGTGTCAGTTTTCAAGATAATCTTAGTCAAGCCTTGATCCTTAAAACTCAATCAGTTTCAGAATTCAGTACTCTCAAACAGTTATAGAACTTAAGAAATCTTAGTAATCTTAGTATCATTAGCATCCCAACTTCAGTTTAGTACTCAGCTCAGATCTTAGTAGTTTTCAAGAATTCAGTTTTAGACCTCAGTAGAGTTCAAGTAATCAATTCAGAACTTAGTATCATCCAGTCGATTATGATATTCAGAAGTATTTCATTAGATTACGAAATTAAGTAAACTTAGTTAGTTCAGTCAAGTAAGATAATAAGTAATAGATTTAGCTCAGTCTAGTACAGTCCAAGAATTAGTTTAGTGTCTTTCAATTGGGAGTAGGAACTAGCATCGAGCGAGTGCAAGGATGACATCTTCCCCATTAGACAGCTAGAGTCGTTAGTAATAGTCCCTGAACTCTAGAACTGCATAGCCAGCACAGGACCAGGAGTCACCCGTTATATTAAGTCTTGACTATCATATTGCCTTAGGCTTGACTTCCTGTTCAAGGTCACTCATTACTGAACTCGGGGCATGTTAGTTAAGTGAGAACTCCCACAGTTGCAGTTTTAGTATCAGTCTTCAGAGTAGAACTCAAAAATCAAGACTATCAGATACAGTCACACATCTCAGTAAGTAACATAGATAGTTCCATAGATACATGGACCACCCACTAGATAGGTCGGGTCTCACATAAATTTAATCAGTATCAATAGTACTAGAGCTGAAGATCACCCATTAGATGAGCCTAATCTCAAACTTAGTCCGTCATTTATATTATTAAAAGATTCAGAGATCTACCGCTAGATATGTCTGATCTCAGATACAATCATTCTTTATCATTATTAGTAGATTCAAAGATCATCCGTTAGACAGGTTTGTTCATAGATTTAGTCAGTCGATAGTAGCAAAATCACAACTCAGTCATTGATATGCATAAATTCAGTATCATTAGTTTCAGAGATCAACCTCTGAAGAGGACTGATGTCAACTTCAGTACTCAGTTATCAATATCAGAATATTTAGTTATTCAGTATCTCAGTATTAGTAGTGAGTTCAAATGCCAGTAAAGAAGTATCTTAGTATCAGTATTCAGAGTCACAATGATTTCAGCTATGGTTTGTGCATTCATGCATACGTCCCCATTCAGTGTTTCCATGTTATTAAGTTAAGCTATGTTCATGCATAATCCCTTGCATTTAGCCTTACCTTATATAGCATACCATTACATTCAAAGTACTGACTCACACTTTTCTCTTTTGCTATGGTGTCTCATACCATAGGTTCAGAAGTGCGAGATCTAGAGCACCCTTAGTAGTCCAAACTCAGTCAATAGCAGTAGATGTAGCAGGGAGTCCTCTTCATTTAAGGATGATCCTTATTATATTATGGCATTAAATTCAGTTTATTTTTAGTAGATGGAGCTAGTTGGTGACATGTCCCATCAACTCCATAGTTCAGATTGTTAGAGCTTTTTCAGATAGATGTATCAATATTCAGTGTACAGTTTTGAGTATTTTAGATGTTTTGAAACTTATGGAAAATTTATGCAAGTTTTCCATATTTATTATATTATGCAGTGTTCAGGTACATATATCAGTAGAGGGTTAGCTTTTGGTCCTTCAGGATCATGAGCACCGTGTGGCATTTCGATTCTAAAACATCGAGTCATTACAATCTTGGTATCAGATCCAGGTTCAATAGTCTCCTAGGAAGTTTGAAAGCTGCATCTAGTAGAGTTATGTGCATGGGTGTGTTGCGCACCACATTTATGTATAGGCAGCTATAAGATGTTTTAGGAAAAGTTTCCCTTCTTTTATGTCTCAAATCGTGCTATAGAAATGTCCTCTAAGAAAGTTATGTAGATTCTCAGTATACTCCACTCATTTTAACTCCACCTTACCTTCAGACTGTTCCTACAGATAATTATGGGATCGTCCACAGGCTCAGCAGTATTCTATTAAATCCTTTCTCAGAATCCTAAGATAGTATATGACCTAGAGTTAGAAACATGAACTCAAGAGTTTAGAAGTAGTAGGGTTGGGATAGTGTTAACTATATCAAGCAGATAATGTATTCAGAGGGATAGTTGTATAAGAGGTAACTCAGTAGGCTTGAATAGTGCATGCAAGAATTTAAGGTTATAGATCGGAAACTAAGTGAAAAGGTGTGGATGTGAGTTAAGAGGTGGGATCCTAGTAGTTGATAAAGAAATGAAAGCAGATGATATGTTTAGTAAGACAAGTATGTGTTAAAAAGGGATGTGGGTATATGATTATGATAGCCGAAACTAAGGAATATTAAGAGTTTTATTCCAGAAGATAGTATTAGCAGTAATTTTTATGCTTTCAAGTACAGACTTTTGGATAATTTTATCATTCGTGTGCATTATTATACCCTAAACTCTAGAGTAGATTGATTGTAGTTCAGTTCAGAGTTTAGTAAAGTGTTCTCATACTTATGGTGGTGACTTAAAGTAAAAGAGGAAAGTATAGTTGAAAGAGTGCAGAAGAAGTGCTTCAGTTAAGTATAAGTTTCAGCATGAGTTACTCAGTAAAGCCAGCAATTCAGTTTAGCAATCAGATAGTCAGATTCATATAGTTTGTTTTCTCATCTTTCCATCTAGTCATGCTATCTAAAATCTCAAAGAAAGATAACTATTCCAAGGAAGAAAATCCTAGTAGTTCAAGATAAGTTTAGTTCATGAGTTATACATTAGTTTCATCTCTCTGAGGTTCAGTTATGATCCAGTTCGTAGGTGCCTTGTGCATCGCCTTAATGTTTTGATAAAGTAAGTATTTTTAGAAGGTCATAGTGTCCCAAGGGTGAGATACCTCATAATTCCTAGATGTTTTCAATTTTTTAAACCCATTTAGTTAAATTTTTAGACGTTTTTCACAAAGCTAGCATCCGTTATCATTGCATACTTAGTCATGCATTTAAGAATAAGATATATATATATATTCATGCATTAGATATGCACGTTCAGTAGAAAGAGTTCAGATCTTCATTGTATACAGTTATGCATTCACAAGAGAAACTTAGTCACAAATCCATGCATTAGATATTCATGTCGATTATGATAATTCAACTTATGAGTTGTTTGTAATAGTCCCTGAACTCAAGAACTACATAGCCAGCGCAGGACCAGGAGTCACTCATTAGATTAAGTCTTGAATATTATAATGCCTTAGGCTTGACTTCCTGTTCAGGGTCACCCGTTAGACAGGCTTAACCATAGAAGTGATCTTTACCCGTGGCATAGAATTGACACCCTTCCAGCTGGGGTTAAAGGTTGGACCACATTAGATCAGATTCAGAGCATGTCGGTTAAGTGAAAACTCCCACAGTTGCAATTTTAGTATCAGTCTTAATAGTAGAACTCAGAAATTAGGAGTGTTAGAAACAGTCCCACATCTCAGTAAGAAACATAGATAGTTCCATAAATTCATGGATCACTGACTCGATAGGCCTGGTCTCATATAAAGTTAATCATTATCAGTAATAATAGAGCCATAGATCACCCATTATATAGGCCTAATCTCAAACTCAGTCTGTCATTTCTATTATTAAAAGAATCAGAGATCTTCTGCTAGATAGGTCTGATCTCAGATACAATCATTCTTTATCATTATTAGTAGATTCAAAGCTCATCTGTTAGAATGGTTTGATCACAGATTTAGTTGGTCAATAGTAGAAAACTCAGAACTCAGTCGTTGATATGAGCAGATTCAGTATCATCAGTTTTAGAGATCAGCCACTAGGGAGGATTGATCTTAACTTCAGTACTCAGTTATCAATATTAGAGAATTTAGTTATTCAGTATCTCAGTATTAGTAATGAGTTCAGATATTAGTAAACTATTATTCGAGTATCAATATTCAGGGTCACGATGGTTTCAGTTAAGCTATGTTCATGCATAACTCCTTGTATTTAGCCTTACCTCTTATTACCAATACATGCAAAGTACTAATGCATACTTTTGTCTTGTGCTATGGTGTATTATATCATAGGTTTAGAAATGCAAAACCTAAAGTAATCTAAGTATTCCAAACTCATTCAACAGCAGTAGATGTATCAGTGAGTCCTCTTCATTAGAGGATGATCCTTATTTTATTATGGCATTAGATAGTTTATTTTTAGAAGGCAGAGTTGGTTGGGCACATGTCCTATCAACTCGACAGTTCAGATAGTTAGAGGTTTTTTAGACAGATGTATCAGTATTTAGTGTTTAGTTTTGAGTATTTTAGATGTTTTGAACCTCATGGAAAGTTTATGCCAGTTTTCTATATTTATTATATTATATTAAGTAGTGCTTAATTATAGATATCAGTAGAGGATTAGCTTGTGGTCTTTCAGGATCATGAGCACCATGTGGCATTTTGATTCTAGAAAATTAGATCGTTATAATCTTGGTATCAGAGCCAAGTTCAATAGTGTCCCAAGAAGTATAAAAGCTGCATCTAGTAGAGTCTTGTGCATGGGTGTTTTGCATGCCACATTTATGTATTAGAGGCTATAAGATGTTTTAGGAAAAGTTTCCCTTCTTCCACGTCTCAAATCGTGCTATAGAAAGGTCCTACAAGAAAGTTATGTAGATTCTCAGTATACTCCACTCTTATCAACTCCACCTTATCTTCAAGGTAATAAAAATATTGAAGCTCAAAGTCCTAGAGATAGGGCTTTCTCATACCATTTGTGCAGACAGTTATGGGATCGACCACAAACTCAGCAGTATTCTATCAGATCCTTTCTTAGAATCGTATGATAGTATATGACCTAAAGTTCGATGCATGAACCCTAGGGTTTAGAAGTAGTAGAGTTGGGATAGCATTAACTATATTGAGTTGATTATGTATTCATGGGGATAGTTGTAAAAAAGGTAAATCAGAAGGCTTTAACAGCGCATGCAATAATTTAAGGTAATTGATCAGAAACTAAGTGAGAAGGTGTGGATGTGAGTTACGAGGTGTGATACTAGTAGTTGATGAAGAAACAAAAGAAGATGATGCATTTAGCAAGATAAGCATGTCTCAAAAAGGGGTGCAGGTATGTGATGATCATAGCAGATACTAAAGAATGTTAAGAGTTGTATTCCAGAAGTTTACATTTGCAATGAGTTTTATACTTTCAGGTGCAGACTTTCTAGATAAGTTTATCATTCATGTGCATTATTATGCCCCAGATTCTAGAGTAGATTGATTATAGTTCAGTTCAAAGTCTAGTAAAGTGTTCTTAGACTTATTATGATGACTTGAAGCTAAAGATCAGAGTATAGTTGAAAGAGTGCAGAAGAAGTACTTCAGTCAAGTATAAGTTTCAGCATGACTTAGTCAGTAAAGCCAGCAAATCAGTTTAGCAGTCAGACAGTCAGATCCATGTAGTTTTTTTTCTCATCTTTCCATCTAGTCATGCTATCTAAAATCTAAATTAAAGATAACTATTCCAAGGTGGAAAGTTCTAGTAGTTTCAAGATAAGTTTAGTTCATGAGTCATGCATTATTTTCTGCACTCCGGGTTCAGTTATTATCCAGCTCGTAGGTCCCTTATGCATTGCATTAATATTTTGGTGAAATAAGTATTCTTATAGGCACATAGTGTCCCAAGGGGGAGATACGCCATGATTCCGAGATGTTTTCAATTATTTAAACCCATTTAGTAGCATGTTTAGACCTTTCTCACAAAGCTAGCATTCGTTATCATTACATACTCAGTTATGCATTCAAGAATCAGATATATATATTCATGCATTAGATATGCATGTTCAGTAGAAAGAGTTTAGTTCTTCAGTGTATGCAGTCATGCATTCACGAGAGAAACACAATCATGAATCCAAGCATCAAATATGCATGTCCAGTATTAGAATTCAGCTTATGAGTAGCTTCAGTCGTGTATTCCATGAATCAGATATGCATAATCAGTATGAAATCTTAGTATATCAGTAGTTTCAATCATATAGTCATGTTTCTCATGCTCATGTCTAGTAAGTAAGTTCGGCCAACTAGCATTCTCAGCCTAATCAGTCTTATTCGATGATGAATATTCCCAAGGGGGAGATTTTGTAATACCCCACCCTTCTCATAGTTCAAATTCATCTCTAGAACATTATAGATCTTGCTTCAAAGATGAATATATTTTATTTCATGTGAAATTTCTAAGATTTTAGTTTTTATCATGTGGAAAATTGAATAAGCTTTCCATCGATACCAAATTTACCCAAATCAGGCACTCAAACAAAGATTTAGAGCCATTTTACTAAGATAATGTACCACCTGGCACTATAGCACGTTGCAGAGCCAGCCAAAATGGCAATCGTCAAAATCTAGTGAGCCTCCATGATTATGGCACATCGTACCAAGGCTTAATTGTAGAGTTGTCAATTTCCAATGCGCCAACGCGATTCCACCGCATCGCGGTGCCTTTCCAGTTCATAACCAAGGTGGCAATGCGATTTCTACCGCATCGTGCCATCAAGTAGTTTTCCAATTGTCCAATTTCCAAAAAGCTGGCACGATTATGGTGCGTTGCACCATCATACAAAATTGGGATTTTCAGATTCCATTATTTAATTCCAAGGGAATGTTAGACTTTTCCCATGACCCCTATCAGCCCTAAACACGAAATAAAACACCCAATAAGCCCTTATTCCATTATTTTCCTAACTTTTCTCTCAAGAACATTATATGTTCTCTCAAAGGGGAAAGTACCCTAGCCAAGAAATCAAGAACAAAACTAAGGATTTTCTTCAAGAACCTTCAAAAAAGAGTATTCTAAGGTATGTAGATGTTGATTCTTGGGTTCCTTCCACCCAAGAAGTTCAAGAATACTTTTCTAAATTGAAAGATCTTATATTTATGAGTTTTCATGATTCATGTGAATTGAAATTAAAGTTCATGTTATTATTGAGTTTTAATTCATGTTTTGTTTACAAAGTTTCAAGCTTTGATCCTAGTATGTGTTATTCATGATAAACCCTCTTCAAGTTGCATGTTAGGTGATGTGTTTATGTCAAGTAAGTGTAGAAATTGTGAATAACCAACGCATGCCCTCCCATATGCTTGATAAATTGCTTATGTGAAGTAATTATATCCATATAGCATAATGACTAGAAATCCCCAATTGTGTGTAAGTTCATGCATGCCAAGTGTTTGTTGAAAAACCTTAGTGAAAGAATTGTGACATGTTACCATGAAATCCCCAATTATGTGCTCCTCAATGCATGCAAAATGTCTGTTGTAAGATCTTGTTGAATGAAGTATGAGCCAGTAGCATGTTTCCCTATACTATTACATATTTATGATTTCCAAGTGCTTTAAGAGATGTTTTAATGATTGTAATGGTGAATGATAGTCCATGGTCATGATTATTCAAGAATGGTAATATTTTACTTTTATGTTATCAAGTCCCTGGGGTATTTATACCAGACAAATTAGCTACTGTCTAAAGCTAATGTCAGTTTTCACGATAATCTCAATCAAGTCATAATTTTAAGAACTCAGTCAATTACAGAATTCAGTAAACTCAGATAGTTACAAAACTTAAGAATCTCTGTAATCTAAGTATCATTAGCATTCTAACTTCAGTTCAGTACTCAGCTCAGATCTTAGTAGTATTCAAGAATTTAGTTTCAAACCTTAGTAGAATTCAAGTAATCAATTCAAAACTTAGTATCATCCAGTCGAATAATGAGATTCAAAAGTATTTCATCGGATAACTGAATCAAGTAAACTCAGTCAGATCAGTCAAGTAAGATAATCAGTAATAAATTCAGCTCAGTCTAGTACAGTCCATGAATCAGTTTAGTGTCTTTCAGTTGCGAGTAGAAACTACCACAGAGTGAGTGTAGGGATGACGGCTTCCCCGTTAAAGAGTCAGAGTTGTCAGTAATAGTCCCTAAACTCTAGAAATGCGTAGCCAGCACAGGACCAGGAGTCACCCATTAAATTAAGGCGTGACTATCATATTGCCTCAAGCTTGACTTCCTATTCGGGGTAACCCGTTAAAGAGGCTTGACCATAGCAGAGGTCTTTACCCATGGCACGGTATTGATACCCTTACATCTAGGGTTACAGGTTGGATCCCACTAGATCCGATTTTGGGCATGTTCGTTAAGTGAGAACTCCCATAGTTATAGTTTCCATCAGTTTTCTACATTTATTATATTATATTATGCAGTGCTCAGGTATAGTTATCAGTAGAGGTTTAGCTTGTGGTCCTTGGGGATCATGAGCATCGTTTGGCGTTTCGATTCTAAAAAATTAGGGTGTTATATTTACTCAATGTAGAACACTTATTTTTTCAGGGATATTGGAAAATATGCTCTCTCTCACACAAAGAAGTTTCACCAATGTATACGGAATACCATAATCTTGCTAATAAACTTTCTTCGTAAGCTTTCAAATAGACGAGGTAGGATCATTAAAGGACTTTATTTGGCTTGTAACTTAGGTTGGGGGATGGTATGGTATATTTTTGGGATTTTCATTAGTGACATTGCCTCCTTGACACTACGCTTGATTTGGTGTCCACTTATTTTACACTATTTCTTTTATATACGCCCTGATGTCTCCCTTTTTATTTTATGCACCTTTAATGGTCCATGTGCGGTTTTCTTTTCTAATTTTCTTGTTCTTTTTATTTTCTTGCAACTTATTCTTCTTATTCTTTTTTTTCTCTTATTTTTACCATACCTGCCCTTTTTCATTTTTCTGGCACACTTCTTTCTTCACACGTATTTTTCCTATGCACCCCAATAATAGCCACCCTTATAATAGTCAATTTTTCTGTGTTCAGGTGCACAGTGTCCAAGGAAGACCAGGGCCAATACAGGTTCATTGCAAAAATGGGCAGGGAAATTAGTGTAAATAAGAAATCGGGTCACTTAAGATTCAAACGTTTAGATCAAAGGGATTCATACATCATTTGGTTGGGCATTTAGGCTCAAGTGGACTTTTAATAAAAATAGCCTATAATCATCTCATAATCGACAATCCTAGGCCTAGGTAAAAACAATTGGGCAAGTTCTAGATTTAGATTCACCGGGAATGAAGTTGAGCCTCACACGCACTCACACAGGTTTACGTTGCTAGGCACTACTTATCCAGCTATGCAAAAAATTTTCCTAGTTGATCTATCCCTAATCCTAATGTCATTATCAAATTAGCAGTCATCTTACACACCTATAGATCACAAAGTTAACAAAAAACTATAGGAGTGGTATCAACTTTTCAGCACAAAAATTTTCAAATCAGACCATTTCAATCATAATTGTTGAAAATAGTGGCCATTGCCACACATACAAATTCTCCTCCTATTTAAACTATTCCCAGCACATAATACAAAAAACAACATAAAACAACATATATAAATAACATATGCCAATTCTTCAAAATTTTCAAATTATGGCTATAGGCTTTGAAACATGGCAAGCATAGCCTGTAGCAATTTGGGTACAACCCCCCCCCCCCCAACTTAATGCATGTGCACTATCCTTAGTGCATCTAAAAATAATGTTCAAGGTATTTGGGAACATACCAAGTCACTCAAGGAGCTGGCTCAAACAAATCAAGATGTGGGCCCTCAGATCGGGTCCTACTATCATCATCATGCTTCTCATCAGCTACCGGGACATAATCAGCAAGAGTGGCACTAGGCCTAGTTCGCAACACCGCTTTCCTTAGTATCATCAACTAGTTGTATAGACCCACCATCTCTAGTAATTATTTCACTAACCCTCACCTCTCGGCCAATCTTATCATATAGGCTATCTACCTTACCCTTCTTTATTGCCTCCTTCTCCGCAAGCTTCTTCCTCTTTCTTTCCCTTCTTTCCTCTAGAGTCTCCTGTACAGGGTTTGGTATATCCCAAATATTATTAACATAAATATTGAGAATGAATATATGACCACAAGCTTCGAGATAACTAGTCCATCGTATAGCTCATGCACCATCCACTTGATCTTTGCCACTTTGGACTTCACCATCATAATATCCAGGGTTTGGCCGCTACCCAAATGTCAAATTATCCTCATCTCCAATACATCCAATTACTGTAGAACCTATCTTTCCTGGTGTGCAAAATGTGTAGCAACCCAGGGCCTCATACTACCTTTCATATTTTGGACCTTGGTGTTTAATGTGCCCAGTATCATCATCTCCTAGGTCTACATTTCCTTTGAAATCATCATAAAACTAGAAGGAATACCTCTCAAGTGGGGTGGTACAAACTACACCAATGTTGGGGAGATATACCCACTACATCGGAAGTCTATGTGATGTAAGTCTGTCCACCTGTCTTTGCAGCCTCAGTCTGACTTCTTTGTCTATACATATCATGAAGTATTTTTGCTCCCTGCCTTGCCTACTTAGCCATTCAGGTGTCTGCATCTCTTATCAGGCCCAAGTTTGAGGTGTTCATGGCCTCTATCATCTTATCAATACCTGGGAGTTCCTATATCCCCGTAGCCAAGCATAGTTGCATAATCATACATGTGTATTCTAGAAGTGACTTCTCACCCCCTATAACCCAGTTTCTCATTTCCTAGGCTAGAAACTCTCCAACATCAAACTCGTTGCCAGCTATCATAGTTACTCGTACTGGACTCAACACATTATCCCTAGTGGTTGGACAAAGCCTGTGTTATGCCAGTGTCCACCCTAATTTTTCCTCAAAATTATGGGTATGCTTCTTCATTTTCAAAGAAGTCACACCCGAGCCACTAACTACCCAGACTACGTCTTGACTATTTCAAGTTATTCGATTGGCAATCCACCTAAAATAACCATTCTTGTCATAATATCCCAACTGTTTCCTCATGATTTTTCATATCTCATCTACTTTGTACTCCATCTCACCATATTAACCAGAGGCAAACAGTTTGGTCCATAAAGAATCCTAGAAATAGAATATGGAGAGATGTTAACCTGTACCGCTAGAATGAATAATAAGGCAATAGGGTCACAACCTTTCCACAACTGACCAAGCGAATACTATCTTTGTAGATCTCCCTTGTATGATGTATAGAACTCCCACACTAGTGTAGAACTATATTTTTCGAGTGCTCTAGTCATCCACTCAAACCCGTATTATCGAAACTTCTCCACTAACCTTTGCAACTCTAGCGTACTAGTAGTAATCAAACGTCTCTAAATATATAGGTTCCTTTTAGTTTTTCTAGTCCTAAGCCTGCACGGGCTGTCATTATATATTTCCTACATTTCAGGGTACTCCCACCATTCAAAGATGGGCATCGAATCAGGAGCAATAGCAAGTGGAGAGTGTTGCACATCAATCAACGGTATGTCAACTTCTTTCGCAGCATTTTGTAAACTCTCTATCTTAAAACTAGATTCAACTTTTTCTTCCACCTCTGAGGGTTGAGATAAGTGAGGAGGGGAGGTAGTCGGGTTCTTTCTCCTTGGTCCCCGTTGAGGTGTTTCCTCTGGAGTTTCTACCTTCTTTATTTTTGAAGCCTTTTTTATCTTTTTGGTCAACCTTTTCCTTCGTTGGGTATTGGTACAGGTCTCACTACTACTTCTATATGACTTAGCAGCCTCAGAACATAAATATCCTACATTTTTATTTCCCATATTCGCTACTTGTTTAGAAGATAAGGAACCTTTCCGAGGAATTTTACCTGAATGCATGCATACGTATTAGTAACTAGTAAGGAAAGGAAAGCTAAAAAAGAAAATAAGTTATCAGTGTGTATATCTTGTTTAGGGTACGAGTAAGGGGTAACAGTTGTATCAACTTAGTATGACTCGTATGATCAAGTCGTATGCTAAAAACTGTATAGATGTTTGTTCACTGGACTGCTTACGAGTCCTCCTAACTAGTCATACCATTTGGGTAAGACTCATTGCCAATATTCCTAAGCAGGTTAGAAATAATTTATAGAATATGAAAATCTACCGAGGTCCTTATGACTTCAGTGTAGGAGTCGTATGGTTAGGATACAACTCATTTAGGCAAATCGTACCCAAACTAGAACCTACACATAGTTAAATTTCAATGTTGTTAGTGGGTACGAGTCTCATTGCGACCCTGTTACCAGTACGAGTCATAAGGAGTCTCGTTTCCACTACAACATAGAATTCGACCTTAAAGTTGACTACGATTCAAATTTCCTAAACTTCCCTCTACTTTATACAGCAATATCACCCAATTCTAGTCCAAACAAACACAACATCAACACATAAAATCAATTTCACCCTTATTTTCCATTTTCAACTAAAAACACATGAAATAGTGTACCAAAATTAATCACATACATAAATTTAACTTAGAGAAAGTTAAAGATAACTCATGTTTACAATTTCAACTTGAAATGTAAGGATTTTGAGTTCAAAAACTTACCTGTTTGGCTGAGTTCTTAGCTTTGCTGGATTTCAACTTTTCTTTCCCTAAATTAGCACCCAATTCATGCAATGTGAGGAATTCAAGCAAGATGGTAAGGTATTCAAAGTTATTACTTGCCTTAGAGCTCAAAATTCAGTCAATAATGGAGATGGGTGTGCTTTTCAGATATCGGGTCTCTGATGGGTACTCTTTCTTTGTTTTTAAATCAAATTCTGGGACTAGTTGACCCGCGATCCCTTACTTGGTATCCTTGGCTATGAATTATGTGTAAGAATTGTATCTAGGTTTATGGGTTTTTTTATACTTGTAAATACCAAGAACCGTACTTAGGTTCTAGAGTGGATACAACTCAATGTGATGAGTCTTACCTTGAGGGTACGACTCATTCTAATAGTCATAAAGACTCCAAAAACTTTTACATGATTCTAAATTTTCTCCTAGGTCGTTACGACTCCAAGTCACAAGTCGTACCATTAAGATAGGACTCATAAAGAGTCTCTATGACCTATTCACTTGTACATTTTTCTATCTTTTTTGCTATTTTTAGCCCTACACACTGAACAAATACATTATCCTAAAACTAAATAAGTACAAATCATGGGTTTCCACCCACACAGTGCTTGATTTAACATCGTGACACAATGTAGCTAAGTTGGATACACAGATTTCACCATCTAGTCTCAAGGTTTCCTCCCATCCAGTGCTTGATTTAAGTCACGGCACGACATAATTTCCTTTTTAATCAGACTTCACCAAGGTCCACCACAAAAATCACATGTATTTCCTTAGTGTTACCCATATAATGCTTTACTCTTTGCCCATTCACCTTGAACAGGGCTTCACCATCCCGTTTCAACTCCAAAGCACCATATGGGAATACTCTTAGCATAGTAAATGGACAATGTTATCTAGACATCAACTTACCTGGAAACAAACGAAGCCTTGAGTTGTAGAGCAATACCTGGTCACCTTGTTCGAAGATTATTTTCTCAATTATGTGATTATGATGCAACTTTATCTTTTCCTTGTAAAGTTCAGAACTTTCATAATCCCGAAGTTAGAATTCATCTAACTAATTCATGCTAATCATCCTCGACTTTACTGTACCTTGCCACTCAAAATTCAGCTACTTCAAGGCCTATGGAGATTTATGTTCAAGTTGAATAGGCAAGTGACAAGCCTTGCCATACACCAACTAATAAGGAGAAGCACCAATGGGGGTCTTGAAAGCTGGGAATTAAGACCATAATGTATCATCTAACTTTTGTGACGAAAAACTCCCATTGGCATTTTATAGTCTTTTCTAACATTGACTTTATTTCTCTATTGGACACCTCAACTTGTCCACTAGTTTGTGGATGATAAGGTGTTTCCACCCTGTGTTTCACTCCATATTTCTCAAGAAGATTTTTGAATTGAAAATTACAAACACTTGACCCACTGTCACTAATGATAGCATGTGGGCTACCAAATCGAGAAAAGATGTGCTCTTTTTGGAATAAAGTGACACTAACTGCTTCATTGTTGGGGAGAACAACTGCTTCTACCCATTTTGATACATAATCCACAGCCACAAGTATATACTTTATTCCAAACTAACTCACAAAATGTCCCTTGAAATCAATACCGCATACATCAAACAATTCCAATTCTAAAATACGAGTCATAGAAAGTTCATGGCATCTAGAGATATTACCTTGTCATTGACATTAATCATAAGAAAAAGAAAAATCATGCATATCTTTGTATATTGTTGACCAATAAAACCCACATTGTATTATCTTGTGGTAAGTGCGGGTTCCTCCATAATGACCCCTAACTGGTGAAGTATTACATGCCTTAAGTATGCTCATCATCTCTACCTCAAGTATACATCTTCGAATAATCCCATCCACACATATTCTGAATAAATAAGGCTCTTCCTAGAAAAATTTTCTTAACTCTTGCATAAACTTCTTTCTCTACTGAAAGGAAAGATCTTCTAAAATTAGATCACTTGCTATAAAATTTGCATAGTATCCATACCATGGAATTAGCTCTTGGAAAGCTGCTAATATTTGCTTATCTGGAAAGTTTTCATTAATCTCTAGCCCATCTTCAACATTCTGCATAGCTTCTACCTCAAGCCTAGACAAATGATCTACAACTTGATTCTCAGTGCATTTTGTATCCTTGACTTCTTAGTAAAATTCCTACAGCAATAGCACTCACCTAATCAGTCTAGGTTAGCATCCTTTTTTTCCATTAAGTACCACAATGTTTCATGATCAGTGTGAACCATCACCTTTGTCCCAATCAAATAAGACCTAAACTTCTCAAAGGCATAAACCACTTCTAATAAATCTTGTTCTATCACTGTATAGTTCTTTTCGATAGGATTTAGTGCCTTTCTAGCATAATAGATAGGATGAAAGATCTTCTCTTTTTGTTGACCTGGTACAGCCCCTAAATCTAATCCTATTACGTCACACATAATCTCAAAAGTAAAGGACCAGTCTAGAGATATAGTAATAGGAGCAGTCATCAACTTATATTTTAGACATTCAAAGGACTTCAAGCATGCTTCAGTAAACTCTAATTTTTCCTCTTTCTCAAGAAGCCTACAAAAAGGGTTGGCAATCTTGGAGAAATCATTGATGAATCACCTATAAAACCCGACATGTTTGAAAAAGTTACGAACACCCTTCAGAGAAATTGGCAGAGATAATTTCTTGATCACTTCAGTCTTCGATCTATCTGCCTCAATACCAATTTTTTAAATTTTGTACCCAAGCACTATACCTTTTTTGACCATAAAAGGGCACTTTTCCCAATTAAGTACCAAGTTGCATTCTTCATACCTTCTAAGAGCCTTTGCCAAGTGCACTAAGCAGTCATCAAAAAAATCACCAAAAAAT
>NC_061121.1:182815177-182835075 GCF_002878395.1 Capsicum annuum | reverse complement strand
CCTTTGCCAAGTGCACTAAGCAGTCATCAAAAAAATCACCAAAAAATTAAAAATAATCCATAAACACTTCGATGGTGTCTTCAACCATATCAAAGAAAATTGACATCATATATCTCTGAAATATGGCTGGAACATTGCATATACCGAATGGCATACGCATGAATACAAAGGTTCCTTAAGGACAAATGAAGGTGGTCTTCTCTTATTCTTTATGTGCAATAGTGATTTGGTTGTAACCTGAATAAACATTAAGAAAATAGTACCATCATCTGCCCACTAACCTATCTAACATATGGTCTATGAAGGTTATGGGAAAATGGTTCTTCTGAGTCCATGCATTAAATTTTTTGTAATCCATGCATACTCTCTATATTATGATGGGTGTCATCATCACTAGCTCATTCTTCTCACTAGGCATAACATTAATATCATCTTTCTTCGGAAACATGTATCGGACTGACCTACTTACTATCAGCAAAGGGATACACTACACCAGCATTTAACCACTTGATTATCTCCTTCTTTACCACCTTCTGCATAGAAGGATTTAGTCAACACTAATGTTTTATACATGGAATACACTCCGATTCAAGTTTAATTTTATGATTACAAAGAACAGGTGGAATACCCATAATGGATACAATAGACCATCTAATGGCCCTCTTAAATTTTTGTAATATTGATAACAATGTTTCCACTTCTGAGTTAATCAAATTGGCTACAATAATTTCTGATAAATTATATGAACCAGCAGTAGATTAGTTCTATTCTTCAAATCCAAATGAAGCTTAATTGGTGAATAAGTGTAAGATCTACTCCCATAAAGTGGACATACCATCTTATCATACTCCTCAATGCCATAACAGTCAAAGTTCATGGTCACGGTTGTTAGAGCTTTAATACCCAACCTCTCTGCAAAGAATAGTATCTGAAGTATCGTCCCAAGTTGTTTCTGCATAAATATCATGGAAAAAGTTTATTTCTTCATCAAACACATCAATCACTAATATCACTCTTAACCCATTCTTAATGGATTTTCATACATTGAATATCACTTATTCATCATTAAGTCTCAGCATCAGATGACATAGCTCCAAATCAGTCAACGTCCTTCCTATTAACTTGAATGTTCTTCCTAGAATAATTAGGACTTGAAAGTCCACTTCACAGTCCAATATCACAAAATCCATAAGAAAGTTAAAAGAAGACACCTTCACCAATATGGCAACAGAGCTTCTTGAAAGAATATTTCTAAATTACATAGGTGAATAAGGAGATCAATGGTGTCCTTGCTTTCCCTTAATAATCCGAGGGGAACATAATGGTAGGAGGGAAGTGAAACATGAGAAGGAAATAGTCTGTGTCACTTATATTCCCCAAAAAGTAGATCCTGCTCTAATTACTCTAAATAAATTAAATAAGTGTATTAATCTACAAAGGCTTTTTATTCCACAACTATGAAAGCATTTTTTCACTCTTTCATATACTAGGGGATTTAACTTTGAAATGAAAGTGTTCCATACTAAAAGTTTCGGGTCCATAACCATAGGTTCCAATGCACGCCTTGTTAATTAGTTTTTTTAATGTGCAAGGGCATATTTTTAACATAATCAATTGTTATTAGGATGAATCTCACATAGGAGAGATATGAAAATACCAACTGGCTTTTTCACCATCCTATCTTCTTTCACTAATCTCAAGTGGTTGGTTAAGGTTCTCCCAACCCCACCGATTTAAACACTACAAACAACATGAGGATGATGCTAGCACCTAAATCACATAATGCATGAGCAAACTTGAAAGATCCAATGGCGCATGGTCTAGTGAACACACCAAGATCCTCCTTTCTCTCTACCAATGATCTAGTAGCTACAACACTACAATGATGATATTGTCCACTAGCTCATAACTACCTGACCTCTTCTTGGTGATTCGATCTTTCATGAATTTTGCACATCTTGGAATTTTATCTAATGCCTTTACAAGTAGAGTGTTAACTGAACACTATTTTAGCACTGATAAAAACTTCTGATACTTACCATTTTCTTATTTCTTTTTTAGCCTTAGAGGAAAAGGAGGAAAAGGTTTCAAAAAGGTCTTTAACACATGCTCCTCAACCTTCTTATTTCCTTTATCTTCCTTGCTACTTTTTTCTACACAACAGGGTTATCATCATTCTTTTGCTCATCAATAACCAATACAAGTGGGTCTATGGTGGTTTTACTATTTTAAGTGGTAATGACATGGTTGTGACCATCATTCTTTTGATTTGCAATTATATTTCTAGGAAGAGTGCCAGGTTTTCTTTGATTCAATATAGCCGACATCTGGCCATGTTATTATTCCAGTTGTTCGATAGTCATAGCATGTGGCTAAGCTTTTTGATTCGGCCCAGATAGATCTGCCTTAATATCCTTAAGATAGTTGTCTTGACTTTCTTTCCTTTCCTTTTGACCAGTTTTGAGAACATTGCCTCCATTTTAGATTCTGAATCACGACCACCAAGTAGAATATACTTATCACTCTTTTCCTTGTAGTTATCTTTTCACCACCAATCACTATCTCTCTCTACTTCTATCTGTGTATATGTTATTATAATAATTCCAACCTTCATTTTCTTTTCCTTGGGATCTAAAATTCGCTAATCTTTTCTCAACATACTTATTTTCCTCTTCAGATTCAATCTCAAAAGCCCTAGAAGTAGATCCTTGTCCTGCAACTGCATTCACTTTCTCAGCACTCACTGTTGCAAACTATTTTCTAAGCATCCTATTCTCTGTCCGAAGCTAGATCATGTAAGAGTATCATGTTAGGATCAATAGGTGGAGAGAGGGTCTTTAACCCATCATAAACTTGTCCTAACATTCTTTTTGGGGTTTAAAGAATTATTTTTGTCTCTTGATCTAATGAAAGTATGGGATTTCCTCTTATCCTATTGTTTGAAATACACCAACATATTATAAATAAAACATAGAAAATAAAAACCATGAACTTTACCAATTCAATTAACTACTCAAATTGTCTTTCTCGGTAACATTGCTAAAATTTGATATTGCCCAAAACTAACCTCTAAATAAGTATGTTGTGGTCGATGAAAAATATAGTAAACCAACTTAGATGGGGTCGATCCCCCAGAGAAGATGCTAAATAGTTGCTTAACTTGATGTAATTTACGAGCAGTGCGGAAAAATTAATGGGGGTTTTGGAAGTAATAAGTATGTATTAATCGAACTTGAATGGTTTAAGTTCTAAGAAATAGAAGATGAACACTAGGACTGTGTTCCCCCTGGCTTCTTAACTCTATAAGTTTCATATGTTCAACCCACCTATTTTACTACTCTTCATGTAAAGTCAACTTGCTATGTATTATCAACAATCTTGTGAACATGTTGATAAATCTCACCCATTATTTTGTGAATGTCAAGGTGTCACCTTATTGCTCCTTGCCTATAACTTCAGTTCATATTCACCATGTTAGTCTCGAGTATATTAGATGAGATGGTGGGATACTATTGATGGAAGTGAATCTCAAATTACTGTCTTAATTCGTTTTTCCTAATCACAAACTCCCTTGTGAGGACGTTTGCAAATACAGGCTATCCCCAAGCTTCTGCAGTAGCTTTGAGGTCAATTAATGCAAAGAAGAGTAAGATAAATGCAACTTACTTTAGAATGAATGACTCTCCTACTTCCCTTATGACCTTAATCCACTAGGGTTCCCACATCCCTACTATAGGAAATTAACTGCTCATGTTCATGCAAGAACCCATGATAATCAATGAAGAATTCATGTAATTAATTGCACAAAATAAGATGAATAAAATCTGAAGTCTTTAATTTAATAATAACCTAAAGATCTAAAGAACAAAGTAAATAAGATGTAAAAGTATGCAATAGATTCTCAAAATAATATAAGAGAATGTCAAAGAATGTAACCTATTAAAACATAAAGCCTAGGGTATTTATAGTATCTCAAAAATACTTAGAAATCCTAACAAAATCGAAAAAGGTAAAGTTTTGCCAACACAAGGTACTACTCGCTCATCCACTCATACCATCATCTTATGAGTCATACTATACCTCTCGTATCCACTCCATTGTTCGATCTTCTAAGCTTTAACTTTATATTTATCATACGACTCCTTCTCATAAGTCGTACCTTAATCATACAACTCATAAACTTCACTTTTATACACTTGGACTTCTTCTTTTCTTGCTCTGGACACTAGTCTACTTACGGTTGGATCACACGAGTCATACTCAGACTTTCGACTCATATTCTTTTGACACTTCAACTCAGAATTTCTTTCTTAGATTTTGTTTATCCTACACTTTTATGATACGGCTCGTACCAACTTCTTACTACTTATCTACTCAGTCATATCTTCTCAATATTTAGCTTTCCTTCTTGGCCTTATTTTCTTTTATGCTTACGAGTCAGAATCCAAGTTGTATGAAGTGTTGACGACTCGTGAGGAAACTCGTACCTTCTGTCACTTTGGGCTTTTCATGTCTTTTTCTTCCGGTTTCTTTCCAACACTATGCTAGACTAGTTTTACCTATAATAACTACAAAAACATATCATATCTTCTAAAACAACCTATGTTTAGGCATAATTCCATAGTTTTAAGCATCGAAGGTGCCGTGTTTCCATGACAAATCAGCAATGTGCTGTGTTTGCACAACACATCAACAATGTTTAAGAAAATATGAATTCCAAAATATCCGCATTATCATAATCGATCCAAGTATCATAATTTATATCCCGACTTGAACTAATAAGTATAATCAATATCATAAGCATCATCATCGTAACTTTCACCATTATAACAATTATCTCCATAATCATCCTCCGGTCTTGCCGTGTATATATAAGCATATCATCATAATTAACCTCCTGCCTTTCTGTGTATATAAGCATATGATCATAGTCATCCTCCGTCCATGTCGGATATATAAGCATATCATCAACACATATCTATAACATCAATACTATAATCTATCATCGGGTTTTACCCAAAATTCATACATCAATGGCATAATCTTCCTCCATCCCATATCAGAAAGGTGTGTATATAGATATATAATAGGTGCGCGAACTTAAGCCATGACTAAAAAGAGTGTAACTTCATAAATTCATTGCTTGGGGTAAACTTCAAAACTAAATAAGTATAAAAGTGTAGAAAGGGTCAAAATCTCTCACGATCAAAGTAAATAGTAGTATTAGAATCATAGACAAGAATATGCCTTGGTTAATTCCTTAAAACGCCATTTTTCAATCTCTTACTCATTGGTTATTCATTAAGATAGGAAATTATTGTTATGAAGAAATCCATTTTTAAGCCGAAAAGTTGGCTTTAACCCCTATATAGGAAAAACAGTATAAAATTATATTTTAGTTGGAAACATATTATTTACCAATTTGATGATCATGAATGTACCAAATCTATGCATGCCATTACCAATTTTCAAAAATTGGAACCATAAGAATTAATATATCTATAAACTCAACCGCATCCTTGACAAAGGTAAATAATTTCATGTCCAACCAATATCAGGACATGGCCTTAGGCACAATAATGTGTTTAAAATAATTACAACATCATAAGCACATCATTAGGCCCACATACTTATCTGGAATCCATATAAATAATCATATTCTTAAGCCATCTCATATATATATGCCATGGAATATCTATAGGTATATCATATCTCTAAGCCATATCGTATCCATATGGTAGATCATATCTATGGGCTATAAATCATATCTATGAGGCATATCTTACAGATAAGGAATCTCACATCTATAGGCCATATATCATAACTACGAGGCATATTACATCTATAAGGAATCTCATATCCATAGGTGATATACCATAACTATGTTTATACCTATATTATTAAGCATGTCGATGGACCATATAATAAATCAAGTCTAAAAGCCATATCATAGCTACATGTCATTAATCAAAATTCAAGAAAACCATCATTATTCACCAAGTAATGAAGTCACCTTATACTAAAGGCTTAATAGTCTCAAATATGTATAAAATGCATAAATAAGTCCGAAAGGGCTAACGTAAGTCTTGGCCTAAGGTGGGACGAAGGAATCCACTTCTAATCCTCTAGTTCCATATTTAAAAAATATCTACCTTGGGCTGGATAAGGTATATAAATTGGCTTATAAATGGTACATAAGCCATAATCAATCCTAAGATAGGAATTCCACCTAGAACATGAGCAATTATATAAACTCTACCTAAATTATGGTTTCAAAATCACTAAACTCGCCCAAATGAGGTTAATTATGATAACCACACTTCTAACAGTTAAACTACATCTAAAATATAGCATCATATCATAACCATTCTATAATTATCCTAATATATTAAGAAGATAACATGATCCTAGAAATATAACAAGTATTTCACCTTATGCGCCAATTTACCCATCTAATCCCCAACTATCAATAATTGTAACTAAGTCACGGTGTTCTACCCATAATCAATATTGACATTTGCATTCACATGTAATATATAAAACACATTATCTTGTGAAGAAATACAGACAGAAGCCTACCTCAATGCCAAACTGCAAATCCTTGAATTGTGCCTAAATCGTTCGTCTTCACTCCATGATCTAGAAATTCCATCATGCTATCAAAAATATAATATATATAATCCATTAGGATTAAAACAAGACCCATATTCCTATAAATTGGTTGGGTCAAAATTTAGGTTAAGAATGGGCCTACAGGACTCACAAATGGAACCCAAAATTGAACCCATCATGAGGTCCCTCGAAGGATAAGGAATTTATGTTCAAAAGTTGAGCACAAAAGGCGCTCAAATCAGGTCTCAAATTATCCCTCAAAGTTTGCAATTAAAAGTCCTAATTTCTAAGAATTTACCATGAATTTGGATGGAAATCAAAGGAAAATTCAATAGGAAATGACAAAAAATAATTTAGACTTTCGTACCTTAGCTAATTTGGATGATTTCCCATTGTTTTATATTCTTTGATCTCTTAAAATAAGGTAAAATAGTAAAAGGAATGTGGCATAATCGGGCTGAATAAGGGAATTAAATATGAGCTCGGCAGTCGCTATTGCTACTCAATTATTACAATCGTGATCAGTACACATAAATCCCATGTCCCAATCTCAACTTATGCTTCACGATCGAGATTTTGGCAAAAAGAGCATAAAATGCATGGGCCAAATGTGATTTACCCTTTGTGATTCAGGTTGCACCAGAAACCTGGTGCACCAGATTTTCTAAGCCTGGAATGGACTTTGACTGGGTGTTCAAGATTCGTTCAGAACCCCATGTATGCAAACAAACTTTAATACCCTGCCAAATTTAATGTTTCGAACATGATGGAACCATCAAGACATTCATCCCAGATTGTTTCGACTAAATATAGGGCCTACAGATATAATTCCATTTTTCACATAATCTGCCTAATAGCCTAAATTGAGTTCAAAAGCCTAAAGACATGAACCAAGTGTCCTTTAGCTTAAAATCAACATCCCCGAGCTGATAGAGCTATCATAATTTCCATATTAGGTCATCTACTAGGAGTTTTGGTCCAAAATAAATCATAAATAACAAAATCTCAAAAACAGGGAAATGAACAAAAAATCCAAACAAATTATCTTATCAATGAATCAATAGTTTTGACATGATATAAATGACCTGTAGTTGTTGCGGGACGCCTTGAAATCATGAGAATGCATGCAAATTGAGGAAATAACCGAGAGGGTCGTTATAATTATCTATGAATTGCATAAAATTTTTGATAGGTTTCTTGGCATGCAAAAGAGGAAGGAAAGATTAAGCATTGGATAGCTTGGGGGAAGATGTGTTTTCCAAAGGAAGTGGGTGGTATGGGATTTAAGGACCTCTTTGACATATCTATATCCATGTTTGCGAATTTATGGTGGATCATTAGAACTTCTAGGTCTTTGTGGACTAACAATATCTGGAATAAGTCCTATAATAAACCTATCTCAATAGTAGTTAAATAAAATAGTTATTCTCAAGTATGGAAGAAAATGCTTAAGGCAAGGAAACATAGAACAAGAAATCTGGTGGGAGCCAACTATGGGCTCCTCTACTATTTAGTTTGACAACTGGACCAAGTTAAGAGCTTTGTATTATGTGGTTGACCTTAATTTCCCTATCAATGAAGAAGTAGGTGACATCTAGCAGATGATTACAGGTGATAAATAGGACATTCAGAAAATATAATTAGTGCTTCCCACTATCACGACCCGAGGCTACCCCTTAGTTGAGACAACGGTGCTTATGACCATAAGTGACCATAAGCTAACCCATGAGCTGGTACCTGTGTGACCACTAATAAAAATTGTAATACAACACATATATGGAAGCTAACCTATTAAGATACTGTAAGTCTGAATACTGAAAACGTAATAATGACATATACTGGAAACTACACTAACTATCTGAAACAACTAATAAAAACTGAAAGAACAGATTGGTTATTTAACTGAATGTATAAAAGCCTCTGGACATCATGAGGAGTTTATGAGACAAACCCCCAACTAACTTCGACTAAGTGAATATAAGGAATACTAAAATAAATGAGAAAACATATCATGTCCTCATTGGATGAGGACTTACCACTACTCCTGCCGTGTAACACTCAGTTGTCTAAGAACGGTCAAGAAACTGAGATTCCAAACCTATGTTGTAAGAAAACATAGCACAAAGAAAAGCATATGATCAATACTTTAAATGTACTGGTATGTGAGATAAGGATTGAATGAAATGCATGAGATAACTGAGAATGAATACATGAACATGTAATATCTAAGTATGTAAGACTATGTATAAACATGTTTCTGAGATAATTTGTAATCTAAAAGGCTGAATCCTTTATAACTGAATAACTCAAAATCTATTTGCTTTGGTCAAGCAAACCTGAGTTGAGACCTACTGAATTCTAACTAAGACTGTGGGAGGTATCATATAATCGACATGCCCCAATTAGAGCTAATCGGGATCCAACCTGTAACCCCAGTTGGAAATGAGTTAGTATCGTGCCATGGGTACTAAAACTGGTTGTATGGATCCACTAAATTGGTATCCTAAAGGAATAGGGAGTCACAATCTACTGGTAGGTGCTCTCATGAGATATGCGTGAACCCTCAACTGGTGGGAAGACATCTCAAACCTACGTTGTCTACGTAGTTCCAGAACTCAAGGACTGCGACTAAAGGTCACACCCTTTACTGGCAGGTGAGCCCCGATCCCTGGGTTTGCTCAGTGGAAAATCCTACTCCTAACTAAACTGACACTGGTACTGAACTGAACTAAGTTTAACTGAACACTATTTCTGATAGTGCTCATCCTGATCATAAATATCTGAGTATAATAATAAGATCCATGGCATAACTAGATTATTACTTGAAAATCTGATATCATGTAAAACACATAGGTATCTAGTGTTCATAACCCTCCAACACTGAATAATCATAAAAGATGATATCAAAGCTTAAAACTATAGTATGGAATCATGGTTCAAAGGCCCAAAACATGAACATTTTGCCAAATAAGTGATAATTATTTACTTGAACATTAGAATATGTTAAACATGAAGAAACAACAGGATTACATGGCTAAATTCATAATTTGATATTTTAACATGAAATTCACTTAAACACGAAATGGGAAATTATAGTTTAAAACATAATTTAACCTAACCTTTCATGGGATCATATGTGGACATGAAACAGAGTTCAATTACTAAGGAAAGAGATGAATTTAACCCATCTTGAACTTATAAAACACCACAATAAAGCAAGAACCAATATTTTAATCAAAGAGAAGGTTTTTGGGGCTCAATGGCTGAAAGGGATCCATTGATGAATACCCCACATACATCAATTGTTAGGTTCTTGAAGATTTATTGAACTTGGGAGCTTGAACTCTTTGATTCTCGAAGAAATATCTTGGGTTTTGTTCTTGGGAAGGAGGTGGGTTTTTCTTATGAGTAATTTTTAGAGAATTGGGAAAATAATGCCCTATGGATGCCCCAAATCGTGTTATGGACAAATTAAGTTGATGGTAAAAGACATACTTGCCTTTTGACTGCATTAATCAAAGAGCTAGATAAGAGAGAACAATGCACTGCATACCTATCTCTAGTGGAGAAAACAATATGCCACATCACTTACTCTGGGGGAGAAAGCAATACGCTCCAGTCCCCGTCCCCATGGGAGAGACCAATTCCCCATGGTCTTGTCGCATTGGTTCACTATTTCTCCTATCTAAACACGTCCTAAACTTTGTCCAAAAAACTCAAAACTCTCTCAAGACATACTACTCTCTCAAAAACCAACATCTCGGGGTTAGGAAGACCAAAATAAAAAATTCGTAAAGTCTAGGGGATTTGAAAATGACTAAGTGTAGGGATCTTGAAAATTTCTAAGTCCTCAATACTTACCAAATATTTCAAGCATTGGACCCCATAAGCAAGTAACTACAACTGAATCGAGCTTAGGATCTTATGGGGTATTAAAATATCTCCCCCTTGGGATCATTCACCCTCAAATGAGACTGGTTAGACTAAGAATACTAAGGTAACTGATGTCATATACTGAACATGCATGCCTTGGAACATGATTACATAACAGAGTCTGAAGTATGATTCATGAACTAAACTGATTTTATGGATGCATGCAATGACATGAGATTGGTTTCATAGCAGAAACACAGAACGGAAAAGAGTCAATCTAAGAAAACTCATTTCCTCAAGCTGAATCTGAGTTTGCGGAGAAAAAATGAGGGTACTTGGCTCGCATATCTGATTTTGCTTCACATGGAGCTCCATCATAGACTGATTCCACCAAAAAAATTTAACCAAGGGAACTTCCTAATTCCTTAGACTACGAATCTGATGATCAAGGATCTCAACTGGGACTTCTTCATAGGAAAAGCAATCCTTAAATTCCACTCTTTCTAAAGGAACAATAGAAACTAAATCACCAATGCATTTCTTTAACAAGGAAACAAGTAATACTAGATGTACTGATGCCAAATCTACATGCAACTCAAGCTCATAAGCTACCTTCCCAAAATAGTTTAAGATTTTATATGGGCCAACATAGCGGAGACTGAGTTTCCCCATCTTTCCAAATCTCTTAACTCCCTTCATAGGAAAAATAATCAAATAGACCAAATCACCAACCTCAAACTTAAGATCCCTTCTCCTCATATCTGCATAAGATTTCTGACGGCTTTGGGCTATTTTCAGCCTTTATTAAATCAACTGAACTTTCTCCATTTCCTCAAACACTGAATCTGTACCTATCAAAGAAGCTTCACCAACCTCAAACCAACAAATAGGATATTTATGTATGACATGAACCAACCAGGGGCCTTGTTATAATGGGCATCATATGTTTGATCGGGACCGGAGACCACCCCTGTTACCTAACCCAACCTTCAGTCGTCTGCCTTTAATTGGCTAAATTTCAAACATATAACAAGATAGCATATTTATCCAAATTATATACTCTAGGATAGGTCTATTACCGAGACTGACCCAATCGAGTCCAACCACCCAAACCCTTTCGATAATTAAACCAAACCATAAACCATAACCATATGAGTTCCAAAATAATTGTATAATCCTTAAATAAAAAGGGATGAAATAGTGAGAAATTTAGTCCTAAGGTATTATCCCCAACACCAATGGCAATACCAAGGATGACAACAATACTGATCCTGTTAATACCAACCCATAGTAGTTTCACAAAAGCCTCTAACCAAAAGAATATCAAAATTCGGTTGGGACATGCCCCCAACCATAGCCAAAACTAGTATCTATAAATAGACCAAAATATGAAATAACAACCATGAAATGAAGACTTTTGGAAATATGGAAGCACACTACTTTAACTCAAAAGTTGATCCTAAATGTCTGACCAGGTAGAGTAGAACAGTTGTTTCTTGCATCAAATGGGGATACAACCGCCTGAAGATGGATTAGCAGGTGAACACTAGCATGAACTCAGGATAAGGATAAAATAATGTCATTTAACAAAACTAAGTAAACCATCCATATTCATACAAACCATATATATATATAACCATTTCGGGAAAGGGAACCAAGTTTAGCATGCATTTAAAACCACTAACGTGGGTATATGTAGCTTAATTGTCTTAACCTCCCATAGGCTATATGGGTCCAGTGTAACCCCTGAAAGGGCCCCAATAAGCATAGTCGCATGAACCGAAAATACCATTAGAGTGGGGATTTCCAAGTACCCTTACCCTGTATGATACATATGTACATTGTACTTAGAGGATTCCCTTGTACCTCATAGTATTATATAAGGTTTACATGACTTACCCCTCTTGTCGGCAAATATGAGTTTCCAGTGTTCATTCATTAAACTCCTACCCTTACGGTTAGCTATCATACCCCACCATTATTTTCCAATTAAAACCATTTCCACTGAACTAAACCATTGTTATTAACCGAGTCTATACTTAGTTGTATTGTCATACCAGCTATAACTTGCAAGTATTATCCTTAGATTAAGGTACAGGGATTCATGTGTACCCATTCACCAAGTTATATTTGGGGAGTCCCATGTACCTCACAAATGTTCTATTACTTTTGCTTGGGGGATTCCATTGTACCCCATAAGTATGACTGTTAAATCAAAAACCATTCTATATGATCATTTCAAACCATTTAACTATTTAGGGTTCCATTACCAAATTTTAACCATGCAATAGTTCCATTAAAATCCAACAATGTAGTGAAAACATTCTCATAGGCATTTTGTAAAACATATTGTGGGTATAGTATTTCAAAAAATAAAGCCAATTACCAAATAACCATTCCTATGTAACCAATTATACAAAACCACGATTAAAGCATATAAAAGCATAATTAAAATATGCAAAAACCATAACCAAGCTATTTAAATCAAAAACCCCATATTATATTTGAAAACCCAAAATCATACAATAATCATATCATGAAAACATTGTATAAAACCATGCCTTTAGTGATACAGTAATAAGGGAAGAGAATAGGCTAAAAACCAAGAAGATAATGGAGAGAAATCACCAACACAAGCCCCAAATTAGTCCTTAAGATGTAACCCTAGCTTCTCTTTACCCAGAAGCCTTAGAGAGAATTTTAGAGTATTTAAGAGAAGTTTATAAGTATTAATGAATAGAATAATAGGGAAAACAACCTCCCAATAGGAATATAAGTCGTATGGACTTATTAGGTTAAGTAGGGAAATGCTTAGATTGCCCTCATTTAAACTCTCAAAAATCCCGTTAGGTGGGTACGACTATCTATACCAGTCATACTCTTTAGTACGAGTGGTAGCTACCACTCGTACCCAAGTCCATCTCCCTTGGACACAATACTATTCAAGGTATGACTTACCCCAAACCATGTCATATCCAAGTATTCAACTAGTACCCAGATCCGTATCCCAAGTAGAATAGAATCCCCAAGAGAATTGAACATATGACTCATACCCTGTCATACAGCTCATGGTGAGCCATTCGCACTTAGATCCAACTTAGTCTACCAACTCTAAGACTAAGTGAAGTGACCAAATAACCCATATCCATCGATATGACTCATACCACCCAAGTCGTATCCATTTCATAACCCAAATAAAACCCATCATCTAATAATAGTCAGTATACGACTAACCTATACCACTTATATCCCAGTGTACGAGTCATTTCCCTTAGTTTTACCCTATCTAGAGACCAAAAATCTAGGAAATTTCTAAGATCCAGAAATCAAGGGTATTTTGATTTCCCCCACTAGAAACATTCCCCAAATGACGGACAATGTAGAGTAAAGATTCATTTGCATTATCAAATATCAATCGAACCTTTAACCAAGTTAGTAAACACAGATGAAAATATATTAATCTTTTCTTTAACAAACTCATAAAATAATGATGTGTTCAAGAGCATATACCTTCCGCATGAATCCCAGGAGTAGAAACTTTATGCGAATACTTGGATTTCATGTCCTTCTCTACTTCCCATATAGCCTCTTCAACTATGTGGTTTCTCCATAGAACTTTGACGGAGGCCACATCTTCGGTCTGTAAATGATGAACCTTCCTATCTAAGATATCAACTAGAACCTCTTTATAAGAAAGAGAATTCGAGATACTCAAGACCTCCAAGAGATAACTGAAGAAGGATCACCAATGCATATCCTCAACATGGAGACATGAAATACCGAATGAATGGAGCTGAAACTAGAAGGAAACTCTAATACATAATCAACAATATCAACCATCCACAAAACAACATAAGGATCGATAAATCGAGGAATAAGGTTACTCTTCTTACCAAACTTCATTACACCCTTCATGTGAGATACCATTAGGAATACCTTATCCCTAATCTCAAACTCCAAGTCTCTACGCCTTACATCTGCATAGGATTTTTGGCGACTTTGAGTACCCTTAAGAAGATCCCAAATCACCTTCACCTTTTTTATAGCCCGATCAACCAAATTTGGACCAAACATATCCACCTCACCAAGATTAAATAAACTAATAGAAGATCCATACCTCCTACTATACAATTCATCAAAAGGGGCCTTACTAATACTAAAATAATAGCTATTGTTGAAATCAAACTATACCAAGTGTATATGCTCAACCCAATTGCCACCATAATAAATCACACATGCCAGAAGCATATTTTCCAATGTCTGATAGTTCTTTCTGCTTGCCCATTTATCTGAGGATGAAAAGCAGTACTCAGACTCAACTTAGTACCCAACCCCTTCTGAAAATACCTCTAGAAGTGAAAAGAAAACTACATATCAGAGATCATCAAAACAGGTACCCCATGTAGCTTTACTATCTCATGAAGATACAACTTCGCATAATCCTCCACCAAAAAGTTAGTCCTCATTGGCAAGAAGTGAGAAGACTTCATCATTCTATCCGTGATGATACAAATAAAATAAAATTACTTCCGAGACTAAGGAAGATCGGTAACAAAATCCTTATTGATAACCTCCTATTTTCATTCGGACAAATCAATTTCTTGATAAAGACCTTCATGCCTCATGTGCTCGACTTTAACTTGTTGATTCACCATGCACTTTGCCATAAAATTACCCACATCCCTTTTCACACCATTGCACCAATATATCTCTTTTAAATTATAATATATATTCATCAAAATAGGATGAATAATATACCATTATTCATGCACCTCAACCAAGATCCATGGTCAAAATCCATCGACGTCAGGAACACACAACCTCTCTTTGTGCCATAAAGTACCATCACCACTGATCCAGAATACCATTACCTTTTTCCCACCTACATCACTTTTGATTTTTATCAAGATAACATATATTACTTGATTCTCCTTGATTTTTGCACTGACAGATAATCTAACTGCTTTCTTTACAATTACACCACCATCTTTGAAGTCTAAGAGATAAATCCTAAGATTGGCCAAACAGTGAATGTCCTTCACCAAATCCCACTTTCCTTTCTCCATATGAGCCAAACTTTAAATGAATAACCTTTTAAGAGCATCAACAACAACATTATCCTTATATGGATGATAGTGAAAACTTATATCATAGTCTTTGAAAAGCTCTAACCATCTCCTCTTCCTAAGATTTATCTCCTTCTGAGTGAACATATAATACAAACACTTATGATCAGAAAAGATGTCCACGTGCACTCTATACAAATAATGCCACCATATTTCAAAGCAAAAACAAATACTAAAAGCTTGAAATCATGAGTAGGAAAATTCTGCTCATACACCTTCAACTGACTGGAAGCATAGGCAATCACCTTCCTATGATGCATCAAAACACAACCAAGTCCCACGTTAGATGTATTATAATAAATCATAAACCCCTTATTTCCTTCAGGGAATGTCAAAATTAAAGCCAAAGTTAGCTTATCCTTACGATTCTCAAAACTACCTTCACACATTTTTGACCAGGAGAAATTTACCTTCTTATGAGTTAGCTTAGTCAAAGGAGCAGCTATAGAAGAAAACACCTACATAAACCTCCTATATAACCCAGGTCAACCTAAGAAGTTTCAAATGTTGGTTGGATTAATGGGAATAGGTCATCTTTTCACCATCACAACCTTTTGAGGATCAACCATGATCCCCTCATTAGAAATAATATAACCAAGATAAGTTACAGTGTTAAACCAAAACTTACACTTGGAGAACTTATCATACAACTGCTATTTTTTCAAGGTTTGCAATACCATACAGAGGTGATTGGCATGGTCCACCACCCATTAACAATACATTAAGATGTCATCAATGAACATAATGACAAAAAGATCCAAGAGTTATCTTGTAATACCCCATACGATTCTAAGTTTGGTTCAATTGTACTTGTATCTTTAAGGGGCTCAAGACTTGAAATTTCTTACTAAGTGTTAAGGATTTTATAGATTTTAATTTTTTTCCTTTGCGACCCCGAAATATTGGGCTTTGAGTTGTGTTATGTTTAAGAAGGTTAAAAGTATGTCTCGAGAGAGTTTTTGGATTTTTCGATGGGTTTTGAGATGTTTTTGGATGGTTGAAAAAAATGAAGCCTTGTGATATCCCTGAAGCACGAGGATGGCTCTACGGGTCAAGGGTTCACGGTGTGATGGTGGCTTGACCAAAAAAGGGTTGCGGTGCGCTGGTGGTATCCTACCCAGCTTTTATATTTAAGTTCCCAAGGGGTATTTGAGTCATTTTCCCTTAACCCAATTCATCCTTAACATGATTTGGGACTTTCACAAAGACATTATTTTCCCCGTTCACTCAAAAGTGATCTAAACAAACCCTCATCTCTTCCCAATAGCAAAATCTAAATTAATTTTCAAGAAAATAAGAGTTTAAGCCTCTAAGTTCAAGAAACCCTTAATAAATATTCAAGAAAACTATTTATTGTGGTATATGGGTGTTCATACTTGTGTCCCTTTCACCCATGGAACCCAAAAAGCTCTTCTTGGATTAAAATATGAGTTTTTCCCTTTATTATGAAGTTGCATATGTTCAAGATGAGTTTTATTCATGTTTTTCCTTAGTAGTTAAACTCAATTTATGTACACATATGATTTCATGAAAAGTCATACTATCTTATTCTTCAAGTTCCAATTTCTTATGTCATATCCAAGTGAATTTTAGGTTATAATAATGAATTATGAATTTATCCATGTAATCATGTTGTTTCCACATCTTTAACATGTCCCCATGTTCAAGTTCATACTTTGCAATTATTTGGTGAAATAGTTATATTTTGGGTCTTTGAACTATGATTCCATACAACAATTTTAACTTTTGATATCATATTTTATGATTATTCAATATTGGTGGGTTGTGAACACCCGATACCTATGTGTTTTACATGATTTTATGTTTTCAAGTAGTCAATCAGTTAAGCCATAAAACTTATCATTATACTCAGATATTTATAATCATGATGAGCACTATCAGAAATAATATTCAGTTGAGTTGAGTTTAGTTTAGTACCAGTGTCAATTTAGGTGGGAATAGGGTTTAGTAGCAAGCGAACCTAGGGATGGGGGCTCACCTGCTAGTTAGAGTAGGGTCCTTAGTAGCAGTCCCTAAGTTCCAGAACTACGTATCCACCATACGATTATGAGATGTCACTTTTTGATTTAGGACAGACACTCTCTTAGGGGTCACCTTTTAGTTTAGGAATGACTTTCTAGTCCTTCGGGACATCAGATTAGTAAATCCACACAACCATGTGTTAGTACCCATGGAAAGGTACAGATAACCTTCAAAATGGGTTACATCTTAGACCCCGATTAGCTCAGATTGGGGCATTTTCATTATATGACAGTTCCCAAAATTTTAGTTAGTATAATAGTGTATCTCAACCTAGATTTGCTTGACCAAGTGTACAAATTGTTAGTTATTCAGTTATATATATTTTAGTCTTTTAAATTTCAAATTATCTCTAACATGTTTAAGCTTGGTCTTCCA
Organism: Capsicum annuum; assembly: GCF_002878395.1. NCBI lineage: Eukaryota > Viridiplantae > Streptophyta > Magnoliopsida > Solanales > Solanaceae > Capsicum > Capsicum annuum. Next base: position 182,817,046 of record NC_061121.1, on the reverse strand, counting down.
TTCTCAAATATTACATGTTCATGCATTCATGCTCAGTTTTCTCATATTTTTTAGCTAGTGCTTTTCTCACATGTCAATACATTCTAAGTATTGATCGCATACTTTCTTTGTGCTATATATTCTTATAAAATAGGTCCGGATACTTAAATTTTAAATGATTCTTAAACAACTCAGTGTTACCCAGAAGTAGTAGTGGTGACTCCTCATCCATCAAGGACATGATATATTTTTCTCTATTATTTCAGTACTTCCTTATATTTAGTTTGTCAGTGTTAGTTGGGGATCTGTTCCATCAAGTCCTCATGATGTTTAGAGGCTTTCAAACAATCAAGTAGATCGTCTATCAGTTTCTTCAGTTTTATCAGTTCTTTTAGACATGTCAATATTACATATTTTAGTATTTTAGATTTACCATATCTTATCAACTTATCTTCTGCACAGGTGTTACATTACTATTTTATTCAGTTCTCACAACAGTTTCCAGTTCATGGGTTAGCTCATGGTCACTTGTGACCATAAGCACCATTGTCACAACTGGGGGTAGCCTCAGATCGTGAAAAAACTTAATTTTAGAGCCTAAGGTTTTAAAGTGTCCTAGGGAGTTGATAACGCTCAACTTACACCTCAAATTAGTGTAAGGCGGTCGTCATCCCTATATTTACCCAACTTTAGAGTTAGGGTCGAATCCACAGGGAACAATGTGAGTGGCGATTAAGCTAATTAGAAGCTATAGCTACAAGATCAATTCAAACAAATGGTACAAAAATATAAAATTAAGATGGGGGTTTTGAAAGTATCAAGTAATGTTGTCACTTCAACATTAATGATTGTAATCAATATAAATGGGAAACTAGAGTTATGTTCACCATGGCTTTTGGGACTTTACAGGCACTAGGTAGTTCTTGGGATTCTTGAAGTAAGTAAAACAGCAGACTATCCTTGACTATGATACTTTCTGACTTATCTCTCGACCTCACCAGACAATTTATTATCAAATTCTCTTGAACTTAGATAACTTATCTATTTTCAATAGGATGTTATCTCAGGTAGATTAATCCAGTTATAGCATCAATCATTAAACAGAAGGTTGGTAGCTTCCGAGTTCCTGTTGATAATTTACAACATCTAGTCTATTTCTCCGTTAGAAGCAAATAAAATCTAAGGCATAATCTAATGTATGCAACCAATAGATTTTAGTTAAAACAACAGAATTTCAAGACGTTCTACTACTCTTTGAATCTGTTAAATATCTAGTAACCCATCAAACCCTACTCCATGAATCCCATAACTACATCTAATGGAATTAGTTGCTCATGATTTGATGAATGAAATAACAAGGTTAATTCATGATACTAAGGATAAACTTATGAATAGATGAAAAACAACAAGTAGTTTCTTTAATTTAATCACAAGGTAGAAACCCAAAAATAGTTGATAAGAAATAAGAAGAATATTTGATGAAAGAGAGCAATGTAAGTGCTTCTCTTCCCAGCGTCCCTTTTTTTATAGACAATGATCCCCCTTTTAAAAACCCTAAAATGAGTATTTACATAGTCAAACCTAAATTAGGAAATAAATTAAAGTTTCAATTTTCTCTTCGGATTAGACAATGATACTTTTGATGGCGCGTCAGATACCTGACGACGTGTGCAAGATGTCGTCAAAGATTCTAGTGAATTGTTATCTTCTAACTCTTTAGACGGCAAACTTGAGGGCGTGTCAAAAACTTAACGGCGCGTGAAAACTGCCGTCACAACTTTATAGAAAATCAGCATACTCTGCCTCTGGATGACGGTGATTTTGACGCCATATGACATATTTGACGGCCCGTCCTAAACATCGTCCCATTTCATCTCAGCTTCTCAGGTT
>NC_061121.1:182688607-182812177 GCF_002878395.1 Capsicum annuum | reverse complement strand
ACGGCCCGTCCTAAACATCGTCCCATTTCATCTCAGCTTCTCAGGTTCTGTCTAAGCTTGACGGCAACTTTGACAGTCTGTCCCATGTATGAAGGCGCTTCAGAATTGACATCAGCTACACTTCAGCTTATTTACACCAGATTTCAGCTCTTCTGCTCCATTGTTATTTATTTCCATGCATCTTGACTTTCCTACAAAATCTTAAGAAATAACATCAAAAACACCAATAATTTCTTAAGAACTTACAATTATTTCAAGTTAAAAAGTCTTAAATGTGCTACAAAAATCTAGCACATCAACACCCTCAACTTAAAACAATTGCTTGTCCTCAAGCAACTACATAACACCATACTACGATGCTTAACCAAGAGACACATAAGATAACTATCATAGTTGATTATCAAGTTTAGCTCAAAACTCATGCCACTCTCCCCATTCAATTACTTATAAATCCAATTGTGCATATCAATAAAGATTAACAATGTGACCCAAAGGAATCAAGATATGGCATCAATTCACCAATAATAACCATGCATATGTACAAGTTACACTACCCAAACAAGTAAACAGCTAGCAATGCAACCAATATGCCCTTACAACAAAGAAGTCCCTCCTCACTCATATATGAAATCAAGCATGTCATGCGGGGACGGTTAAGAGACACTCACTCTCAGAAAGAAATTCCAATCAATGCATGTTAAATACCATATGCTTGACCTTATTTTCATTACCAAGGCATCCAGACAGGTAAGTTAGGATCACTATAGGTCTTTTCTTTGGCTTGTAAGGTAGTCTAAGGGCTGGTATGATATTCAATGACATATAGAGTGACTAAGCCTCCTTGGCACTACCTTAACTTTTGGGGTTCACTTATTAACCTTTTTCTTCTTTTTCTCCTTTTCTTGATCACACATTATTCAAGATGGATGTGGCTTTTCTTTTTCACTCTTTTTTTTTCTTATTTTTCTTCCACACCACCCATCTTTTTAATTTTTTTCACTTATTATTTTCCTTTTATTCTACCTTTCTTCATACCCAGTTTACATCACGCACCCCTATAATAGCCACCCTCAACTTATGTTGTTTACCTAAGTCAAGGTGCACAGTGTCCAAGGAGGACCACGGCCAAAATAGGTTCATTATGATCTAAATGGGAAGGTGATAAGTGTCATAGAAAGAAATGGTCAATTCAGGCTCAAAATAGGGATCAAGAGATAACATGCATACACGAAAGGTAATTAGGAAAAAAAATGACTTAAAAATCAAAATGTTCTATGATCCTTTCCTAACCCCTATCTTTCAATCAAGGTAAGACTAGTTGGGAAAGTTCTAGATTCAACACACAGGGGGAATTGAGTAAGACCTCACATACACATGGCACATTGGTACATCATAAGCTACTTCCCATTTAGTTCATGCAATTATTAGTAGTGATTATCATGTCCCTAGTACTAATGCCATAAAAAGATTCACAGTAGCCATATATAAATACATATCACATAGTTACAAAATAGACCAACGGAGAGGTGTTTATCAGTCTTAAAAATCAACAAAAATATGTCAACTGCTCTAGATACTTATTTTTCTCTAGTTAACCATAATACATTACAAAACAAACACAATATGCCTAAATATGTCGGCTCTACTAGGAACAAGACTCCCGGGAAAAGAGGCACGATAATAAAAACCCCAAAAGGACATCACACCCACAAGTAGCCTCACCCTCAACTTAATATCATGCAATGTTCCCAATACTCCAATCCAAAACAAGAGAGTTAGAAACATACCTGTGGCACCATGGGTGTGAAGATCTGATGTCAATCACATAATACAAATACAAACAATAAAATACCTTGGGTTGTCTCCCAAGAAGTGCCTAATTTAGTATCGCGGCACGACCTAACTCAGTTTTTTCCTCCATCTTGAGGATATGAACTTTACCCCCAACTTAGAGTTCATTTTCTTGCCTCACTCATAGGGAGGTGGTACAAAGATTAAGAAGCTGAGTAATGGATGATACATGGTAAACAACTTAGCTTTAAAGCAAGGTGTGTTTTTGTGTTACTTATCAAGTGTAAAATAAAGAATATAGGATTCTTGTTCCTCATCTTCACAGTCTTTCACTATTTTAGATGATTTCACAAACAAGATATTATCTAAACATGATATGGAAAAATGCTTCGAGTGTGGCCCAACAAATCCTACTTCAAAATTTACACTATCCTCTACACACTTACTTTTATTCATCTTCTTGATATTTTTTCTTTGAATTGGGCTAGAGTTTTCATAAGAGATTGGCTTGGCTTATTCTTTTGCCTCTAGCATCATTTCCTCAATCTTGGCATTATCTATCATGGTTGGCTCGATTGGTTGGGAAATCTCCAAGGGTTAATCAACATCAAGCTCATCATCAGTATAGGAATCCTGCTCTTCATTGTCACACTCTTCCATTATTTTAAATGATTCCACAGACAAGATATCAACTAAACATAATGTAGAAAAGTATTTTGGAGGATTGACCTTGATATCTATCTCTTCTATTTTTTCTCTTCCCTCATTAAATGCCCTAATGTCTTGACGTATGTCACATATGGTATCATTCATTGTGTCTATACGATCCAACAGTAGTTGAAGCATAGCTTCAATGTCCCTCTTTCCAGTGCTGCGTTCTTTCTTTTCTTGACCATAAGACCTGTCATACTCATAAAAAGAACTAGAACTTGGGTTAGCATAATTGGGGAAGTGGGCATTTGGGCAATCACTCCAATATCCATATTGACCACTATATAATGAATAATTATACTCCTAATAGAATGGAGATGGTGCACATATCTCTCTCCTAAGAGCATATCTAAATCTTGCCAAAAGTAGGGTCCATCACAATATGGACATGGATCATCCAAATAAGATTTCCAACCATCAAACTTACATTTATTCCATGATGCCATAGGAAAAAATGAATAAAAATAAAGAAAATCTATCTAACACAAGAAACAAAGGAAATCACAGACAAATATTTACACGTTGAATTCAAGCAAGTAGGCCAAAATTCCAAACTAACTCAATACGCCAAATTGTTCCCCAACAACGGCGCCATTTTTGATAACGCTAAACTTATACCTCAAATTAATGTAACGCGGTCGTTGTCAATATATTTACCCAACTTTAGAGTCAGGGTCGAATCCACAAGGAACAATGTGAGTGGTTATTAAGCTAATTTGAAGCTATAGCTACAAGTTCAATTCAAATAAATGGTACGAAAATATAAAATTAAGATGGGGGTTTTGAAAGTATCAAGTAATATTGTCACTTCAATATTAATGTTTGTAGTCAATATAAATAGGAAACCAGAGTTATGTTCACTATGTCTTTTGGGACTTTACAGGTACTAGGTAGTTCTTGGGAATCTTGAAGTAAGTAAAACAGCAGACTATCCTTGACTATGATACTTTCTGACTTATCTCTCGATGTCAACAGACAATTTATTATTTAATTCTCTCGAACTTAGATAACTTATCTATTTCCAATAGAATGTTATATCAGGTAGATTAATCCAGTTGCGGCATCAATCATTAAACAGAAGGTTGGTAGCTTCCGAGTCCCTGTTGATAATTCACGACCTCTAATCTATTTCTACATTAGAAGAAAATAAAACCTAAGGCATAATCTAATGTTTGCAACCGATAGATTTCAGTTAAAACAATAGAATTTCAAGACGTTCTACTACTCTTTGAATCCATTAAATACCTAGTAACCCATCAAAGCCTACTCCATGGATCCCATAACTCCGGCTAATGGAATTAGCTGCTCATGATTTGATGAATGAAATAACAAGTTGAAGTCATGATGCTAAGGATAAACTTACGAATAGATGGAAAACATCAAATAGTTTCTTCAATTTAATCATAAGGTAGAAACCTAAAATTAGTTGATAAGAAACAAGATGAATATTTGGTGAAAGAGAGCAATGTAGGTGCTTCTCTTCCCAGTGTACCTTTTTTTTATAGACAATGATTCCCCTTTTAAAAACCCTAAAACAAGTCTTTACATAGTCAACCGTAAATTAGGAAATATAATTAAAGTTTCAGTTTTCTCTTCGAATTAGACGATGATGCTTTTGACGGCGTGTCAAATACCTGACGATGTGTGTGAGATGTCATCAAAGATTCCAGTGAATTGTTATCTTCTGACTCTTCAAATGGAAAACCTGATGGTGTGTCAAAAACTTAACAGTGCATGAAAACTGCCATCACAACTCACTGAAAATCAATATACTTTGCCTCTGGATGACAAAGATTTTGATGTCATGTGACATATTTAATGGCCCATCCTAAACATCTTTCCATTTTATCTCAGCTTCTCAGGTTCTGTCTAAGTTTGATGGAAACTTTGACAGTCTGTCCCATGTATGACGGTGCTTTAGAATTGTCGTTAGCTACACTTTAGCTTATTTACACCAAATTTGATCTCTTTAGCTCTATTGTTATTTATTTCCACGAATCTTGACTTTCCTACAAAATCTTAAGAAATAACATCAAAAACATCAATAATTACTTAAGAACTTACAATTATTTCAAGTTAAAAAGTCTTAATTATTTTACAAAATTCTAACACATCAGGAGTCTGAAAGTTGAGTTGAGTAAAGTCTTGTGAATATGTTTAAAGTGCTCCATACTTATGGACAAAAGGCTATGAGATGTTCTTTAAAAGTTTCTCCTTTTTCAATGTTCATGTCATGTGAAAGAGTATGATCTATATTTAATTCCTCTTTCTAATCCATCCTTTATTTCATTTATAGATAATTCCTCCTATAAGAAACAATGGAAGAAGGAATGGGGATCAGCCTGCACCACCACCTGTGCAAGAAGATCCCCTGAATGAGCATGTCTCTCACGTTGAATTGAAGGCCGCTTTCACTACCCTATCCCATTCTGTAGCTTCTCATAACAACAAGTAGGCTATTCCCCAGCAAATCTAGTGGTAAATACAACCACAACTAGAATTCAAGATTTCACTTGGAGAAATCCCTCACTGTTTTCCAGATCTAATTCTTAGAGGATCCGTAGGAGTTTTTAGAAATGGTGAAAAAATTGATAGATATCACAGGCATCACTTCGAGTAAGAGTGTAGAGTTGGTTGCATATCACTTACAAGATGTAGCTTATACCTAGTTTAAGAAGTGGAAAGAGGACCAAGGTGTTGATGTGGGCCTTTAAAATGGGAGGAGTTTTCTGAAGCCTCATTGGACATGTTCTTTCCCATAGGTTAGAGGGACTCTAAGGTTCAGGAGTTCATCAACTTGAACAAGGGTAATATGAGCATAAAGGAGAAATAGCTTAAGTTCACTCGGATGGGGAGGTATGATTCTACATTGGTGGTTAAAAATAGGTCTAGAATGAGTAAGTTTGTGTTTGATGTGTCTGATAGTGTGGTAAAGAAGTGTATCTATACATATGGTTCATACTCAGTAAATTGAGAAAGAAAAACTTGAGGATAAATAAAGAGAGAATAAGAGGGACAAAATATGTAGTTTTAACTTTTCACAACCAAGGTCAGAAGGAAGTAACCATTCACAGTTCCATCAGAAATTTTCTGTCCCAGCTCCATCTTTAGCTAGTGCGCTAATGCCTAAGTTCAGGTAAGACAGTTGGGATAGGGTGCCAGACTCTAAGTCCTAAGGTAGTATAAACAGTGGTCATACTAATCCGCTCTATAGGAAATATGTTAGGAACTACCAAGGTGAACGTAGAGCAGGTAGTGATGCATGTTTTGAATGAAGCAAGCCAGAACACAAGATCCTAGCCTGTCCAGTAGTTGCTTAAAGGGGAAAGAATTCGTGCCAGCAGGGCCAGTCTAATCTTTTATTAGCTCTTACAGGTCGCCCGACACAGCAAGTTCCATTTCTAGTGAAACCAGTGGTCCACATCAAAAGATATTGTATGCTCTCCAAACTCGGCATGATTAGGAAAGTTCTCCTGATGTGGTTATAGAAATGTTACAGGTATTTTATCTTTATGTTTATGTTTTATTAGACCCCAGAGCTTCACTAATTTTGATGTTAGTCCCAAAATATTAGCAGAGACTTTCTCAGTGTCTATTGTAATGGGTAAATCCATTATAGCCAGATGGGTATACAAAAATTGCTCGATCACAGTATCTTAGAAAATTACCTCTGTTGATCTTGTATAGTTAGAGATAACTGATTTTGATGTCATTCTCAACATAAATTGGCTCCACTCATGTTATACCTTAGTTGAATATGGAAATAGAGCCATTTTTTTATGTTTTCCAATTAACCAGTCATTATATGGAAGGGCAGTACTTCAGTACTAAAATGTCAGTTTGTTTCCTATCTTAGAGCAAGAAATATGATATCTAAGGGGTGTATTTACCATCTTGCTTGAGTAAAACACTCAAATTTTAAGGCTCCAAGTCTTTAGTTAGTTTTATTTGTAAATGAATTTCAAGATGTGTCCCTTGAATATCTTCCCGTTGTCCCTCTCGAGAGGCAAATCGATATCGGAATAGATTTTCTTCCAGACACCCAGCCTATCTCTATTCTAACTTATAGAATGGCTCCTGCTACACTTAAGGAATTAAAATAAAAGTTAAAATACCTCTTAGATAAGGGTTTCATCAGGCCTAGAATTTCTCCACAAGGCGCTCTAGTCATTTTTATGCATAAGAAAGGCGGTTCTCTCAGAATGTACATCAACTTTCGTCAGTTGAATATAGTCACAATGAAGAATAAGTATCAACTCCCCAGAATTAATGACTTGTTTGACCAACTTTAGGGTGCCAACTATTTCTCTAAGATTGACCTTAGATCCGTCTATCTTCAGCTTAAAGTCAGAGAATGTGACATTTCAAAGAAAACTTACAGAATTTGGTATGGTCGCTTTGAATTCCTAGTTTTGTCTTTTGAGCTAATGAATTCCCCTGTAGCTTTCATGGACTTAAGGAACAAGGATATAAATAAGTATATGGATATGTTTGTCATAGTTTTCATTGATGACAACCTTGTCTATTCTCGTAATGAGAATGATCATGCAAATCATCTGAAAATTTTACATTGTAGTCCCTTAGAGCTCATCAGTTGTTCACAAATTCAGTAATTGTAATTTTTTGGTAATATCAGTAGATTTCCTTGGCCATATTATTTTTGGTTATGGCATTTGAGTTGACCCTCAAAACACCCTAGCAGTGAGAAACTGGCCTAGACCTATCTCTCTATCAGATATCAGGAGCTTCTTGGGTTTAGCTTGCTATTATAGATGGTTTATTAAAGGTTTTTCTTCGATTAAAACCCATGTCTTGATTGACTCAGAAGAAAGTCAAATTTTTTCAGTTGTAAGATTCATGCAAGAAGATTTTTCAGGAGTTGAAGACTCGACTCACTTCCGCCCTAGTTTTGACTCTACCAGATGGCACATATGGGTTCGTAGTATATTGTGGTGTTTCCAGAGTTGGTCTTGGTTGTGTATTGATACATATAGGTAAGGTCATAGACTACACCTCTAGATAACTTAAACCCCATGAAAAGAATTATCCAACCTATGATTTTGAGTTGGCAGCTATTGTTTTTGCCTTACAATTTTGGAGGAATTATGTTTATAGGGTTTAAGTTGATGTGTTCACGGATCATAAGAGTTTATAGTATGTGCTTACACTTAAATATCTGAATCTTCACCAGAGGAGATGGCTTGTTTTGTTAAATTATTATGATATGAGTGTGTTGTATCATCCGGGTAAGGCCAATGTATTGTCAGATGCCATTAATAGGTTTTCTAGTTGTTGTGTTTCTCATGTTGAGGGAGATAAGAAAAAGTTAGTCAGCATGCCAAATTAGGTATTCAGTTGTTTGATTCAGCTAAAGGTAGTGTATGGGTTCAGAATGGTTCAGAATCTTCATTGGTTACAAAAGTGAAGGAAAATCAAGATAGCGATCCCAGTTTGGTTAAGTTGAAGGAGGTACTTAGAGATCAGAAGGTTGAGGTTTTCTCCCATGGGGCAGATGGTGTAATGCATTGTCAGGGAAGGTTATGTGTTCCATGTGTTAATGATTGGAGGCAGCAAATACTAGAAGAATTGCATGGTGAACGATACTCTATCCATCCAGAATCCACTAAGAAGTACCATTATTTACGGTAAATCTATTGGTAGAATGGTATAAAGAAGGATATTTTTAAGTTTGTGGATAACTGTGCAAATTGTCAATAGTTCAAAGTAGATAACCTAAGACCTAGTAGTACATTGCACATGCTTAGCATCCCTACTTGGAAATGGGAGGTAGTGAACATGTATTTTGTGATAGGGTTGCGTCGTACGCATCGTTAGTATGATTCGATTTGGATCATTATGGATAGAATGATCAAATCAGCTCATTTCTTAACAGTTCACACTTTGTTCTCAGTTGAGTATTATGCAAGGCTTTATCTTAGGGTGTTGGTTAAGTTTTATGGGATTCCCTTGCCTATCATTTTTTATAAAGGTACTTAGTTTACCTCACACTTTTGAAAGGCTGTCCAAAAGGGTCTTGGTACCCAAGTTCATCTCAGTACAACATTTCATCCTTAGACAGATGGCCAGGAAAAGAGGATCATTTAGACCATAGAGAACAAGTTAAGGGCATGTGTTATTGACTTTAAAGATAGTTGGGATGACCAATAACCTTTGATTAAGTTTGCCTATAATAATAGTTATCACTCTAGTATTCAAATGGCTCTGTTTGAGGCTCTATATGGAAGGAGGTGTAGATCACCCATTGGTTGGTTTGATGTAGGTGAGGCTGCTTTGATAGGGCTAGATTTTCTGTTAGATGTAACGGAGAAAGTTTAGTTGATTCGGGAAAGGATGAAGATAACCTAAAGTCATTACATATCTTATACAAACGTGAAGATGAGAGATCTTAAGTTTGAGGTTGGTGACTTAGTCTATTTGAAAATTTTGCATAAGAAAGGAGTGAAAAGATTTTGCAAAATTTGGCATTAGTTCATCCGTTTTTCCATGTTTCTTTATAAAGAAACGCATTAGTAATTTGGTTGTTGTTGTTCCTTTAGAAAGTACAGATATTCAGTATAGCCTTTCCTACGAAGATGGTCCCGTTGAGATCATTGATCATTAGATTCGTAGGCTATGGAATAAAGAATCTCCATTGGTTAAAGTTCTATGGTGGAATCAGTCTGTTGAGGGAGCTACTTGGGAAGTATAAGAAGATATGCGAGCCAAGTACCCTCATCTTTCTCCACAGACTCAGATTCAACTTGATGTAATGATTTTCATTAGATTGACTCTTTCATTCCCAGTTTCAGCCTTGTAACTGTTCTCACATTATTACATACATTCACGAAATCAGTTCGGTTAATGTTTCATGCTTAAGGCTTAGTTATGTAATCATATTCCATGTCATACATGCTTGGTATATGATCTCAGATACCTTAGTATTCTCAGTCTAGCCAGTATCATTCGAGGATGAATATTCCCAAAGGAGAGATATTATAATACCTCGTAAGATCCTAAGCTTGGTTCTGCTTTAGTTGCATATTTAAGGGGTCCAAGACTTGAAATTACTCACTAAGTGTTAAGGAATTAGTCATTTTCAAGACCCCTATACTTTATGAATTTTTATTCTGTCCTTCCTGACCCCAAAATGTTGGGTTTTTAGTTGAGTCATGTTTAGGGAGTTGAAAAGTATGTCTTAGGAGAGTTTTAGGATTTTTTTTATGGGGTTTGGGACGTGTTCAGATGTCTAAAACAGCGAAGCCTCGTGATAGCTCCACAGCATGAGGGTAGATTTATAGGTGAGAGGGGTTCGCGACGTGATAGTGGCTTACCCCAAGCAAGGGTCGCGGAGTGGCAAGGGTATCCCACCCAGGTTCTTGATTTAAGTGCCCAAGGGGCATTTAAGTCATTTCTACTACACCCAATTCGTCCTTAACATGATTTGGGACTCCCAAAAGGGCATTATTTGCCCTTTTCACTCAAAAGTGCTCTCAAGAAACTCTTCTCCCTTCCCAAGAACAAAATCCAAATTTTATTTCAAGAAATCAAGATTTCAAGCCTCCAAGTTCAAGAAACCATCAATAAATCATCAAGAAAACAATCTATTGAGGTATGTAGGTGTTCATCCACGGGTCTCTTTCACCCATGGCTCCCAAAATCATCTTCTTGGAATAAAATATGAGGTTTTTCCTTTATTATGAAGTTGCATATATTCAAGATGGGTTTTATTCATGTTTTTCCTTAGTAGTTGAACTCAATTCATGGCCAAGTATGATTCTATGAAAATCAGGTAATCTCATGCTTCAAGTTCCAATTTATCATGTCATATCTAAGTGAATTTCAGGTTATAATATCGAATTGTGAATTTAGCCATGTAATCATGTTGTTATCTCGTGCTTTAACATGTTCCCATGTTCAGTTCATACTTTTAAATTATTTGGTGAAATGGATATGTTTTGGGTCTTTTAACCATGATTCCACAACACAGTTATAAGTTTTGATATCATATTTTATGATTATTCAGTGCTGGTGGGTTATGAACACCCGATACCTATGTGTTTTACATGATTTCAGGTTTTTCAAGTAGTAAGTCAATTAAGCCATGAAACTTTTCATTGTACTTAGATATTTATAATCATGATAAGCACTATCAGAAATAATGTTCAGGTGAGTTTAGTTCAGTTCTGTACCAGTGTCAATTCAGTTAGGAATAGAATTTAGCACCAATCAAACCTAGGGATAGGGGCACACCTTCCAGTTAGGACTGGTCCTTAGTATTAGTCCCTAAGTTCCAAAACTATGTATCCAACATAGGATTATGAGATGTCACCCGCTAGTTTAGGACTAAAACTCTCTTACGGGTCACCCACCAGTTTTTGAATGACTTCCTAGTCATTTAGGACATCAGATTAGTGGATCCGCACAACCCTGTGCTAGTACTCATGGCAAGGTACTGACACCTTTCCAACTAGGGTTATAGTTTGGACCCCGATTAGCTTAGATTGGGGCTTGTTCGTTACATTATAGCTCACATAGTTTTAGTCAGTATTTTAGTGTATCTCATACTAGTTTTTCTTCACCAAGGGTACAGATTGTTAGTTGTTTAATTATGCAGATTTTAGTCTTTCAAATTTCAGATTATCTCTAACATGTTTAAGCTTTGTCTTGCATTCTCAGACATGACATGTTCATGCATTCAGACTCAGTTATCTCATTCATTTCAACAAGTCCTTATCCCATATACCAGTATATTCAAAGTGCTAATCACATACTTTTGTTTGCGCTATGTTGTCTTATATCATAGGTTCAAATGCTCAGCTTCCCGGTTGTTCTTAGAAAACTCAGCATTAGCCAGCAGCAGTAGTGGTGAGTCCTCGTCCATTGAGGACATGATATGTTTTTCTAAGTTAATTTAGTACCTTCTTATGGTCAGTTAGTTGGAGTTAGTTGGCCCCTGTCCCATCAACACCTCATGATGTTTAGAGGCTTTCAGAAAATTAGGTAGACAGTCGGTCAGTTCTTTCAGTTTTGCCAGTTGTTTCATAATTGTCAGTATTACGTATTTCAATATTTTAGATTAACAGTATCTTATCAGCTTATCTTCTGCACATGTGTTGTATTACTATTTTATTCAGTGCTAACAGCAGGTACCAGTTCATGGGTTAGTTTGTGGTCACTTGTGACCATAAGCACCGTTGTCGTGACTAGGGGGTATCCTCGGCTTGTGACATGCATGAAAACTGTTTTTATCAAATCCATCAATGACGTCGATGCATTAGTTAAGCAAAATAAAATAACTAAGAATTTAAAGTTCCCATACCTAGTACAAAAATCCAACTTAGGGATATCATTCTCCCTAATCTTAAGCTAATAATACCTAGACCGAAGGTCTATTTTAGAAAAGAACTTGGCACCTTGCATCTGATCAAATAAGTCATCTATCCTTGGAAAAGGATTCTTGTTCTTAACCGTTACCTTATTCAACTACCGATAGTCAATGCACATCCAAAGGGAACCATCATTCTTGCACAAAAATAACACCAATGCACCCCACGAGAATACACTAGGATGAATAAACCCCTTATCTAGAAGGTCCTTAAGTTGCTCCTTGAGTTCCCTCAACTTAGATGGAACCAATCTATAAGGATGAATAGATATTGGGCGAGTATCCGAAACCAAATCAACATCAAACTCGATTTCTCTATCTGGAAGAACACCAGGAACATCTTTTGAAAAGACCTCAAGAAACTAATTTACCACCGGAACTATAAAAAAAAGAAGGACCCTCAAAGTTAGAATCTCTAACCTAGACCAAGTGCTAAAGACACCCTTTGGAAATTAATCTCCGAGATCTAAGATAAAAAAAAATAAACCTCCCCTAGGAGATAGGGAACCACCCTCCCACTCTATAATTAGTTCATTGGGGAACCTAAAGACAACCTTACGAGTCTGACAATCTAAGGATGCGTAAAAAAAGTCTAAACAATCCTTCCCTAGAATAACGTCAAAATCTACCATATCCAGCTCAAACATATCTGCCAAGGTCTTCTTGCTACCAACAGATACCACACACCCCTTATAAACACTTTTAGTAATAATTGATTCATCTACCAAGGTAGAAATAGAAAAAGGATCTGAAACAACCTCAGGGTCAAAACTAAAAGATATAGAAACATATGGGTTCATATAGGAAAGAGTGGACCCTGAATCAAGCAGACAATATGTGTCACAAGAAAAAAGTTGTAACATACCAGTAACGACATTAGGCGATATCTATGATTCGTTTTGAGATTCAAAAGCATACAACCTATTCTTGCCTATCGCAGTACTAATAATAGGAGTAGATATCGAAGCCAAACCACTAGGCACTGGTGCTTTGATTGCTCCCGAAGAACCATTACCAATCGGACAGTTTTTGAGAATATAGCCTTACTGCCATATTTAAAACACTTGTCCCTTATTTCATCGCAAAAGACCCAATGAAGACAACCACATAACTGTCAAGGAGGACATGAAGAAGATGATAGTTCCACACTCACCTGAGATTGGGAATCCTATACCCATAAATTATAACTACCTTGGGGACACATGTCACCCCTATCCCTATCCCACTCCTCGTACCATAGGTACCCAATATCTTTTAGTTGATAAGCTGCAAAATTCACACTTTCCAAATTAGTGGCCTACATCACTCTAAATATCTTCTCCATTTGATCTAAGAAACCCTAAGTATCATCCTCCACCTTCACACCAATAAAAGTATGAGGATTCATCTTCTTGACTTGGCAAACCCTTGTGGCCTCCAAAGGTAGCTAAACAAAAACGCATCCTGCTCAGCCTGAGCAGCAACCAAAAGAGTAATAGTCTAAATTGACTAACAAAATTCCACATTAGTTACCTCACCTTAAGGAGGACTAGTAGCATCTGAGGTATATGTTGAACAATAAAGGCAAGGACCCTAAAATTGAGTACGAACTCTAGGTATAGGGTATACCTAATCAAAATCGTCCCCAGATAGGACGGACGAATTTCCTTGTGTTCAAGATCATCGAGGCATGATCTAAAAAGCGAACAATCAAGGATTAATTGAAATTCTAGGACTTAAACTTCATCTTTAAAACACAATATCAAGAAAGCAAAACATTCCTAAATGACTTATAACCTCTCTCTTATGAGTGTGGCGCACTATACACCCTTAAAAGAGACTCAACTAGACACGACCTTGTGAACTCCCGATTGACCATGAACCTAAGGATCTGATACCAACCTGACATGACCCAACCAAGGGCCTTGTAGTAATAGGTGTCCCAAGTCCTACTGGGATCGGAGACCACCCCTATTACCTAACTCAACCTCCAGCCGCCTGCCCTGAGTTGGCCAAATTTCAAGCATATAACACGATAGCATAATTATCCAAATTACAGACTCTAGGATAGGTCTATTACCGAGACTGACCCAATCGATTCCAATGGCCCAAACCCATCTGATAACTAAACCAAACCACAAACTATACCCATATAAGTTCCATAATAATTATATAATCCCAAAATAAAAGCGGATAGAATAGCAAGAAATTTAGTCCTACAATATCAGCACCAACACCAATGCGAATACTAAAGCTGACACCAATAATGATCATGCCTATACCAACCCCTTCTAGTTCCACAAAAACCTTTAATCAAAAGAACACCAAATTTTTGTTGGGATATGCCCCCAACCATAGCTAAATCCAATATCCATAAATAAACCAAAGTTTGAAATAACATCCATAAAATAGAGTCTTCTGGATAGATAGAAGCTCACTACTTTAATCCAAAAGTTGATCCCGAATATCCAATCACTATGCAGGAAAAGCAAAAGGGTCGGTCCCTACATCGCGTGGGGATACAGCCGCTCAAAGATGGGTTAGCCGATGAACTCTAGCATGAACTCAGGATATGGATAAAATTATGCCATTTAACGAAACCAAGTAAACCATACATATGCATAAAAACCATATATATACATATATATATAACTGTATTAAGAAAAGGCACCCGGTTTAGAATGTATTTGAAACCATTAACCTGGGTATATGCATCTTAACTATTCTTAACCACCCACGGGCTATATGGGTCTAGTGTAACCCCTTGAACGAGCCCCGATGCATGTATCTACACTAACTAGAGATACCATTAGAGTAGGGGATTCCCAATTAACCTTACCCTCTATGATACATATGTACAATGTACTTTAAGGATTTCATTGTATCTTATAGTATCATATAAGGTCACCTTGACCTACCTCTTATGTCGAAAAAGATAAATTTTTAGTGTTTGTTAATTGAACTCCCACTTTTATGGTTAGCTATCACACCCTGCCATTATTGCCCAATTAAAACTATTTCTAACCAAACCATTGTTATTAATAGAGGCTACGTATAGTGGTATCATCATATCAACTATAAGTTGTAAGTATTGTCCTTAGCCAGACCTTCTAAGATAAAGGGATTCCAGTGTACCCATTAATAAAGTTACTTGGCGGAGTCCTATGTACCCCACAAGTGTTCTATTTTTTTTCTTAGGGGATTCCATTGTACTCTACAAGGATGATTGTTAAACCCATAACCATTCCATTTTGACCATTCCAAACCATTTAACTATTTAGGGTTCCATTACCAAGTTTAAACTAAGCAATAGTTTCATGAAAATCCAACAATTAGTGAAAATATTCTGATATGCATTATATCAAACATATTGGGAATATAGCATTTCCAAAACCAAAGAAAATTAGAAAATAACTATTCCCATGCAACCAATTATCCAAAACCATATTATAGCATATAAAAGCATATTTAAAACATGGGAAAACCATAACTAAGAATTTATAACAAAAACCTCTTATTATATTTGAAAACCCAAAACCATACAATAACAAACCATGAAAACATTGATAAAACCATGCCTTTAGTGGAACTAAAAATGAGGGAAGAGAACATGTCCTAAACCAAGAAGATGTTGGACAGAAATCACCAACACAAGCCTCAAATTTGTCCTTAAGATGAAACCTTAGCTTTCCTCTATCCAAAACCCTAATTGAGAATTATATAGTGTTTAAGAGAAGTTTCTAAGTGTTAATGAATAGAATAATAGGGAAAATAAACTTCCAATAGGAATATATGTCATGGAGCCGTATTGGGTTAAGTGGTAAATATTTAGATTACCCTTACTCAAACTCCCAAAAATCCTATCAAGTATGTACAACTATCCATACTAGTCGTACTCTCTAATACGAGTGGTACCCACCACTCATACCCAAGGTCGTATCCTTTGGACCCAATACTGTCCAAGGTATAAGTTACCACAAACCATGTCTTATCCAAGTATATGACTAGTAACCATGATCCGTACACTTGGCAGAATAGAATTCTAAAGAAGATTGAATACTACCAACCATACAAGTCCATAGTATGACTCGTACCCTCTCTTACGTCTCATGGTGATTTATTCATACTCAGATCCAACTTAGTTTACCAAGTCTAAGATTAAGTACAGTAACCAAACAATCCGTATCCATCAATACGACTCATACCACCCAAGTTGTATCCATTCCAAAACCCAATCTAACCCATCAACCAACACTGGTCAGCATATGACAAACTCATACCACTCATATCCCAGCGTATGATTTATTTCCCCTAGTTGTATCCTGTATAAAGACCATAAATCTAAGAACTAAGGGCCAGAATCCTTATGTGTTTAAATATCTCATTCCATAGAGAGCTTCAAATGGAGCCATTTGATGTTGGAGTGATAACTATTATTGTAAGAAAATTCAATCAAAGGTAAATGGTCATCCCAAATACCCTTAAAGTAAATAACATAGGACCTCAACATGACCTCTAAAGTCTAAATGGTCTGTTGTACCTTACCATCTGTCTGAGGATGAAAAGTTGTACTGATATGACCTTGGGTACCAAGACCCTTATGAAAATCCTTCAAAAACTAAGAGGTAAATTGAGTACCTCTATCTGAAATAATAGATAATGGAATCCCGTGTAACTTAATCAGCTCTCTGAGATAGAGTCTAGCATAATCCTCGGCTGACTATGATGCATGAACTGGCAATAAATGAGAACATGTGGTCATTTTATATTTAATAACCCAAATCAAATCATGTTGACGATCGTACGAGGCAACCCTATCATAAAATCCATGTTCTCCACTTCTCATTTCTAAGAGGGGATGTTAAACTCCTATAATATACCACTAGGCCTTTGGTGCTCAACTTTGACCTATTGATAATTTGAACACTAAGCTATAAACACTGAAACATCCTTATTCATACCATTCTAGCAATAGATTTCCCGCAAATCACGAAACATCTTAGTGGTTCCTGGATGAATAGAGTACCGCACACCATATGCTTCTGCTAAAATCATTATCTCAAACCATAAACACATGAAACACATAACCTACCCTGACAATGAAGCACACCATCTCACCCTTAGGAGAAAACCTCCATATTCTGGTCTATAACTGCCTCTTTCAACTTAACCAAACTGGGATCCCTATCTTGCTTTTCTGTCACTTTGGCAACCAAAGAAGATTCCAAAACATTCTAAACCCATATACTACCTTCAGCTAAATTAACCAACTGAATACTTAATCTAGCAAGTTAATGAATCTCATAAACTAACTTCTTCTTATCTCCCTTAGAATGAGCAACACTACCCATAGAGAATTTACTAATGGCATTTGCCACTACATTAGCCTTACCCAGATTACAACACGTACATATCATAAAAATTTAACAACTCAAGCCACCTTCTTTAATGAATATTTAGATCTTTCCGCGTGAACAGGTACTGTAAACTCTTATGATCTGTGACCACATCAATATGAATCCCATAAAGATAATGCCTCTAAATTCTCAAGGCACAAATAACAACTACCAACTCAAGATCATAGGTAAGATAATTTTTTTCATGGGATTTAAGTTGTCTAGAGGCATAATGTATGACCTTACTTCTCTATATCAAAACAAAACCAAGACCAACTCTGGAAGCATCACAATAAACTACAAATCCATCTGAACCACCTGGCAACATTAAGACTGAGGCAGAAGTGAGTTGAGTCTTTAACTCCTGAAAAATTTTCTCATAAAAATCTGACCACTAAAATTTCACTTTCTTTTGAGTCAATGGAGACATGGGGGAAGCAGTAGAAGATAACTCTTCAGTAACCCATTTGTAAGAACCAGCTAGACCTAAGAAACTCCTGATGTCTCATATAGAGATGGGTCTAGGTCAGCTTCTCACTGCTTCAGTCTTTTAAGGGTCATCCAGATATAATCATCGAAAACTATATGGCCAAGAAAAGCTACTGATCATTGCCAAAATTTGCTCTTACTAAACTTAGCAAATAACTAATAATCTCTAATAGTCTACAATATAACCTCAGATGATTTTTATAATCATTCTCATTATAAGAATATACAAGGATATTGTCACTGAAGACTATAATGAACATGTCCAAGAACTGCTTGAACATACTATTCATCAAGTCCATGAAATTTGTAAGGGAATTTTTTAGTCTGAAGGACATAACTAGGAATTCAAAGTGACCATACTAAGTTTTGAACACTATCTTTGAAATGTTATATTCTCTGACTCTAAGCTAATGATAGCTAGATCTGAGGTCTATCATAGATAAATAACTGGCACCCTAAAGTTGGTCAAACAAGTCATCAATTTTGGGGAGTAGATACTTATTATTGATTGTGACTTTATTCAACTGATGGTAGTTAATGCAAATTCTGAGAGTATCATATTTCTTATTCATGAACAGGAATGGAGTGCCCCATGGAGAAACACTAGGCCTGATGAAACCCTTATGTAAGAGATCTTTTAATTATTTCATCAATTTTTTAAGCTCAACTTGAGCCATTCTATAGGGTGAAATAGATATAGGTTAGGTGTCTAGAAGGAAATCTATTCCAAAGTAGATTTCCCTCTCAGGAGAAACTTTGGGAAGATCTTCGAGGAACACATCTGGAAGTTCATTTACTACTAGAACTAACTTAAGACTTGGAGCCTCAAATTTTAAGTCTTTGACTCAGACAAGATGGTAAATACATCCCTTTGATATCATCTTTCTTGCTCTAAGATAGGAAACAAATTAACATTTTGGTACTAAAGTGCTACCCCTCCAATCAATAATTGGTTCATTAGGAACTTAAAATGAACGGCTCTATTTCTACTATAAACTAAGGAAAATCATGAGTGGAGCCAATCCACGCTGAGAATGACATCAAATCAGTCATCTCTAACTCTATATGATCAACTGAGGTGATTCTCTGAGATACTATGACCCAACAATTTCTGTATACCCACCTGGCTATATATATTTACCCATTGGGGTAGACACTGAGAAATGTTCTAATAATGTTTTATGAATGATACCTAAATTGATGGCTATATGAGGAGACACAACAAAATTAAAGCTCTAGGGTCTAATAAAACATAAACATAAAGATGAAAGACCTGTAACGTACCCCTAACCACATCAGCAGAACTTTCTTTGTCATGTCGAGTCTGGAGAGCCTATAATCTATTATGGCTCTACTCACTGGTTGCACTAGAAGTGACACCCTATTGAGTTGGGCGATCGATTAGAGCTAAAAAATGATTGAACTGACCTTGTTGACCAGTCCCTAGGCAATCCTTGACCATATGTCCTGGCTTGCTATGGCCAAAACATAAATCACTACCAACCTTACACTCAGCCTAATGATTCCTACCATATTTCTAGCAAAGCAGATTAGTATGACTACTGTTAACACTACCCTGAGACTTAGAGCATGGTGCCCTATCCTGACTATCTTGCCTGAACTTAGGCACTGGCACACTACCTGAAGATAGAGCTGGGGATGAAAATTTTTGATGGAATGGAGAATGATTACCACCTTCTGACCTTAGCTGAAAAGTTAAAACTACCTATTGTAGCCCTCTTATTCTCTCTCTCATACTCATTATGTTTCTCCTCCTCAATATACTAAGCATAAACTATGAGTCTAGATAGGTCTATCTCCTTAATCTGCATAACAGTCCTACACTCCTTAACCACACAATCATCTATACTAGATACAAACTTACTCATTTTAGACCTATTTACTAACTTCATAATAGGAGCATGCCTCATCAATTGAGTGAACTTAAATGAGGACTTCTTCATGCTCATATTACACAACTTCAAATTGATGAAATACTGAACCTTAGCTTCCGTAAACTCTATGGGGAAGAACCTATCTAAGAAAGTTATGGTGAACTTCTCCTACTCTTCAGGCCCTAAATCAATACCTTAGTCCTCCTTCTATTGCTTAAACCAGGTGCGACCTATACCCTATAACTAATATTTAACTAACTATGCACTCTAACTCAAAGTAATGCCCATGAAATCTATCACTTTATAAACCATGTCCAAAAACTCATGTAGATCTTCCTTGAACTTGGATCCTAAAAAACTGAGGGGGATTCATCCAAATGAAATCCCAAATCCTAACCGCAGCTGTATTTCCACTAGATTGGCTGGGGTAACATCCTACTAGTTATTTTAAGAAGCTACAAAATGGGCTTGAGTAGTGAAAGCAGCCCTGAATTTGGTGTGAGAGACATATTTATTTAGGGGATCTCCCTGAATAGGTGGTGGTGCAGGCTGATTCCTATTCATTTTTCTATTATTTCTTCTGGGTAGCATTATCTGTAAATAGAAAGAAGGATGAGTTAGAAAGAGAAATTAAATAAAGCTCATGCTCTTTCACATAATATGAATACTCAAAGAAGGGAAACTTTCCTAAAATATTTCGTAGCCTCTTTCCAATAAGTGTGGCATGCTTTACACCCATGCACAATATTCTACTAAATGTAACATTCAGACACCCTAGGATGCTTCTGATACCATATTTTGTCAGGACTCAAGAAAACCCCCTAGTTGAGACAATGGTGTTTATGGCCATAAGTAACCACAAACTAACCCATGAGTTGGTACCTACTGTGAGCACTAAGTAAAATATTAATACAACACATATGTGGAAGACAAGCTGATATAATACTGTAAATTAGAATACCAAAATTTATAGCAGTAAAATGTCTAAAATATCTGATAAAATACTAGAAAATAAATATTGTTTCTGAAACACCTGATAAAAACTAACTAACTGTGTAAATGATTGTCTGAAAGCCTCTAAACATCATGAAAAGTTGAGGGACAAACCCCTAACTAAATTCGATTGACTGAATATAAGGAAATACTAAAATAATTGAGAAAACATATTATGTCCTTGATGGATGGGGACTTACCACTACTACTACTAGGTAACACTAAGTTGTCTAAGAATGGTTAGGAAACTGAGCATCTGAACCTATATTATAAGACAACATAGCGCAAAGAAAAGTATGTGATCAGTACTTTGAATATACTGGTATGTGAGATAAGGACTGACTGAAATGCATGATATAACTAAGAATGAATACATGAACATATAATATCTCAGAATGCAAGACCAAGTATAATCATATTTCTGAGATAGTCTATAATATGAAAGGCTGAATTCTATATAACTGAATAACTAAAAATTTGTATGCTTTGGTGAAGAAAATTTGAGTTGAGACATACTAAAAATTGATTTAAACTATGGGAGAAATCATGTAACTGATATGCCCCAATCTAAGCTAATTAGGGTCCAACCTTCCATGGGTACTAACACTGGTTGTGTGGATCCACTAAACTGGTGTCCCGAAGGACTATGAAGTCACCCTTTACTAGCAGGTGATCTCATGAGATATGCGCCAACCCTCAAATAGCAGGAAGATATCTTAAACCTAAGATATCTAAGTAGTTATAGAACTCAAGGTCAGCATCTAAAATTCACACCCTTTACTAGCAGGTGATCTCCTATCCCTAGGTTCGTTCGATGCTAAATCCTACACCCAAATGAATTGACACTAGTAATAAACTGAACTAAGTTTAACTGAAAATTATTTCTGATAGTGCTCATCATGATCATAAATATCTGATTATAATGATAAGATTCATGGATTGACTACTTATTACTTACAAATCTTAAATTATTTAAAACACGTAGGTATCGGGTGTTCATAACCCTCCAACTCTGAATGATCATAAAATGTAATATCAAAGCTTAAAAGTCTAGTATAGAATCATGGTTCAAAGATCTAAAACATGAACATTTGACCAAATGAGTGAGAATCATGAACTTGAACATGGGAATGTGTTAAACACGCAGAAACAATATGATTACATGAGGCAAAAGATAGAGTTTCCTTCAAGGGGGTCAATTGAGGCTAATAGGTGTGATTTTCTCTGATCTTCTTCTCAATATAAGGTATTTTACTCCCCCCCCCCTCGTTGTTAGTTCCAACTAAAGGCATGTTTTATGAATTATTTTCATGGCATAATTATTGTATGGTTTTCGGTTTTCAAATATATGTTGGGGGTTTTGGTTATAAATGTTTGGTTATGGTTCCCTCATGTTTTAATTATGGATTTACATGTTTTAATAATGGGTTGGACATTTGCTTATATGGGAATGATTAAATTACTTGGTTTTGGTTTTTGGAAATATTATACCCCCAATGTGTTTGATAAAATACCTATGAGAATGCTTTTACTATGTTGTTTGACTTTTAATGGAGTTATTGCATGGTATAACTTTATAATGGAACCCTAAATGGTGTAAATGGATTAAATAAATTGGATTGGGTTAATGGTAAGGTCTTGGTGGTTATGGTTAGTCTAATTGAAAGCCTTATAGGGTACAAGGTAATCCCCCAACCAAACATAATAATGATTAGCTTGTGGGGTATATGGGATTCCCACAAGTCAACTTAATAATATAATCTACAAATATATGGGAATCCTTTTTCTTAAAAAGGATGGCTAAGGACATTACTTGCAAGCTATAGTAGTATGATGCTAACATTACTTATTGCCTTGGTTAATAATAAATGGAATGGCGGTTTGGTTATGTAGAAATTATTTTAATTGGGCAATAATGGCAGGGTGTGATAGCTAACCGTGAAGGTTTGAGTCCACTGGATAAACACTGAAAACTCATGTTTGCCGACATAAGGATTGGTCATGGCGACCACATATGATACTTATGGGGTACACGGACTAAGTACATGTGTACATATGTATCATGAAGAGCGAAGGGTACTCGGGAATCCCCTACTCCTATGTTATCTCCTATTCAAGAGGCTACATGCATCGAGGCCCGTTCAGGGGGTTACACTAGACCCTTATAGCCTGTGGGCGGTTCTAGGATGGTTAAGCTACCCATACCTAGGTTAATAGTTTTAAAGGCATGCTAAACACGGTTATCTTTTCCATGATGGTTATATATATATATATATATGTATGTATGTATATATATATATGGTTGTATATGCATATGGTTGTGTATTTGGTTTTAAAGGTTGGCATTATTTTATCCTTATCCTGAGTGCATGCTAGAGTTGACCTACTAACCCATCTTTGGGCGGCTGTATCCCCACATAATACAGGAACTAGCCATTTTACTCCTCATGCTTAGTGATTGGATTTAGAATCAGTTGTTAATTTGAAGTGGTAAGCTTCCATACTCTTAAAGGATCTATTTTATATCATGGATGACTTTACATAGTCTGGTTATTTCATGGATATTGGTTTCAGCTATAGTTGGGGCCATGTCCCAACTGGATATTATTTTTCTTTCGGTTAGAGGATTTGTGGAACAACTTTAGGTTGGTATGGGCGATGTTGGTAGTGGTGTCAACCTTAGTATTTTCACTGGTATTGGGGATAATAGCGTTTGACTGTATTTATGATTGTTCCATTCTTATATCTTATGGACTCATACTTGGTTATTATTTTTGTATTGGTATGGTTGATGGTTGGGTGTTGGATGGTTGGACTTTCTTGGGTTAGTCATGGTTATGGACCTATCCTAGAGTCTAGATTGGTACAAATAAGCTATCTTGTTATATGTTCAAAATTCAATCGATTCAGGGTGTGTGTTTGGATGGTTGGGTTGGGTATCGGGGGTGGTCTCCAGTCCTGGTTGGACTTGCGATGCCCAGTATGACAAAGCCCCGGTTCAGTTCGTGTCAAGTTTGTATCATAGGTTTAGGTTCATAGTCAATTAGGTGTCCACAAATCTGTGTCGAGTAGAGTCTCTTTTAAGGGTGTGTAGTGCGCCACACTCATAAGAGAGAGGCTACAAGGCATTTAGGAACTGTTTCTCTTCTTTGTATTTTATTTTCAAGCTTGGATTCTAAGTCCTAGAATCTTTTCTAATTCCTATTTGTTCACCTTTCAGATCATGCCTTGACGATCTGATGCACATGAAAACTGTTATGTCCCAACTAGGGACAATGTTGATGGGACACACTCTACACATGGGATCCATACTAGGTATAGAGGTCCAGTCCCTAATATTTTTAGATTTCCACCAGTTTCTTCTAGTCCTCCTCAGGCTAATATGACGAATGATGAGTTTTATCAGTCGATTTGTATAATTTCTCAGTTGGTGGCTTCTCAAGTTTAGTGTCGTCCATCTGCTATTACGTCTTTTGAGTCCACAAGGGTTGGCCAGTTTATGAAGTTGAGTCATCCATCCTTTACTAATATTAAGGTAGAGGAGGCTCCTTAGGGTTTTCTAGATAAGATAGAAAAGATATTCAGGATTATGCATGCTATAAATATTAAAGGGGTAGAGTTTGCAGCTTATCAGCTGAAGGATATGGTGTACCAATGGTACAAGGAATAGGATCATGCGAGGGGTGAGGTTGATGAGTCATCTCTGTGAGAGACTTTTTGCAATGAATTTATGGGCCATTTTTTTCCTTAGGAGTTGAGAAAAGCAAAAGTGGAGGGCTGCTAACATATGCTGGTAGAGAAAATGACTCGTCGATCTACAACATCGCCACCACCGGTCATTGTAACTCCGACGAGTGAAATACAACAACATTTAGGCCCGACAATATTTGGGAACTTCCTTCCTTGCTCGTTTCAGCCTATCAATGAGGAAACTGAGCTTGAGGAGTTGAGGTTGGTGAAACATAAGCCAGCAGGGAAAAGGATTTCATGGAGGCTGGATGATTCACAGTTCCCTTGGAGACCACAATTCTCTAAAGCGGGAACCTCGTCCCAAGCTTCACTAGTCCAAGATGAAGTGAAAACAGAAGAGGTATAGGAGCAGGTGAAAATCACAAATCAAAGCTCCCAAATGAGGCAGACTCTAACGTATATACCACCTATGAAGAAGGGAGAAAAACTGATTGTTTAGCTGGAGAAAGAGGATATACTAATCTAGGAAATTCACTGGAGCACAGCGTTGATCGGATATGTACTGAGGGACTCTCCATTCTTCAAAACTGGAGAACTACATTACTCATGTGTGGAATTTTGTCTCCAAACCAAAGGTACTATATCACAACGATGGCTATTGGAAACTATTGTTAGTTACAAAGACAAGGGCACATCGAGGCTAACTACATGGTTCTAGGGGTATCTAATCACTCACCAATTGTGATCAACTGCAACTCACAAATACCCAAGGCACTATATCCAAAACCTTTTAAACTATATTTTACTGTGATGAGTCACCCTGAGTTCAAAAGTAAGGTCAAAGAGGCTTGGACTAAGAGAATAACTGGGGATCCAATGCAGGTTATTTGGAAAAAACTGAAGGTAGTGACAAGTTCTATTAAGGAGTTGAACAGATAGCTTGCAGCATACCAGCAACACATAGAGACTTCCAGGACAACATTAGAAGTAGTACAAACAAAAATTGCAGTGGGTCAAGCAAATAACCAACTTTATGAGCAAGAGAAGAGAACATTGATAGGGAAATTAATACAATTTAAGTTGGGGGTATTCTGGATATTTACCCTAATTACTCCTTGGGACCCCACGACATAAAACACCTATTTAGTGCTTCATTAACCTATTTGCAATCAATCAAATACTCTAAACTTTCTCAAGGCTCTTGGGTTAAGAAAAATCTTGGGTTTCCTTCAAGGTGGTCAATTGAGACTTATAGGGATGATTTCTTCTCATCTTCTTCTCAATCTAACGCATGTTACTCCTCCCTCATTATTAGTTCTAACTAAAGTCCTGTTTTAGAAATTATTTTCATGGCATAATATTGTATGGTTTTGGGTTTTCAAATATATATTGGGGGTTTTGGTTATAAATGTTTGGTTATGGTTTTCCCATGTTTTAGTTATGGATTTACTTATTTTAATGGTGGTTTGGACATTTGGTTGTATGGGAATAATTAATTGGTACTTGGTTTTGGTTTTTGGAAACACTATGCCCCCCAATGTGTTTGAGAAGAATGTTATTACTATAATGTTGGACTTTTAATGGAACTATTAAATAGTATAACTTGGTAATGCAACATATAAATGGTTTAAATAAATTGGAATGGGTATATAGTAAGGTATTAGTGGTTATGGTTGGTCTAATTTAAACCCTTGTAGGGTACAAGGAAATCCCCCAAGAAAACATAATAATGATTATTTTGTGGGGTACATGGGATTCCCCCAAGTCAACTTAATAATGTAATCCACAGGTATATGGGAATCCCTTCTTCCTAAAAAGGATGGCTAAGGACATTGCTTGCAACCTATAGTCGATATGATGATACCACTACTTATAGACTTGGTTAATAATAAATAGAATAGTGCTTTATTTTCGTTGAATGGTTTTTAATTGGGAAATAATGGCAGGGTGTGATAGTTAACCGTGATGGTGTGAGTCTAATAAACGGACACTAGAAACTAATGTTTGCCAACATAAGGATTGGTCATAACAACCACATATGATACTTATGGGGTACATGGGAATCCCCTAAGTAGACTTATAAATATGTATCATGGGGATCGATGGGTACTCGAGAATCCCCTACTCCAATAGCATCTTTGGTTCATGCAGCTACATGCATCGAGGCCCATTCAGGGGGTTACATTGGACCCATATAGCCCATGGGTGGTTCTAAGATGGTTAAGCAACACATACCCAGGTTAATGATTTTAAAGGCATGCTAAACCCAGTTCCCTTTCCCAACATGGTTATATATATGTATGTTTGGTTGTATATGCATATAGTTGTTTATTTGGTTTTAAAGGTTGGAATTACTTTATCCTTATCCAGAATGAACGCTAGCGTTCACCTGCTAACCCGTCTTCGAGCAGTTGTATTCCCACATGATCCAGGAATCGGCCATTCTACTCCTACTGCTTAGTGATCAGATTCTGGATCAGTGTCGTATTAAAGTGGTGAGCTTCCATACTCCGAAAGGATTCATTTTATATCATGGATGTCTTTACTTACTTTGGTTATTTCATGGATATTGGTTTAAGCTATGGTTGGGGATATGTCCCAACCAGATATTATTTTACTTTCAGTTAAAGGCTTTGTGGAACTATATGGGTCAGTATGGGAGATGTCGGTAGTGGTGTCAGCCTTATTGTTGACATTGTCATTTGGACTAATCCCATTTGACTGTATTTATTATTGTTCCATCCTTATATGTTATGGACTTGTACTTGGTTATTATTTTGGTTTTAATATGGTTAATGGTTGGGTGCTAGATGGTTGGACTTGCTTGGGTTGGTCATGGTTATGGACCTATCCCAGAGTCTGCATTGGTACAATTATACTATCTTGTTATATGTTTGGAATTCATCTGACTCAGGGTGTGCGTTTGGATGGTTAGGTTGGGTATCAAAGGTGGTCTCCATTCCTGGTTGGACTTGGGATGCCCAGTATGATAAGGCCCCAGTTTGGGTTGTGCCAACTCTGCACTAGTACAATATGACTTGAACATGATGATAATTGTACAAGGTATATTGAAGGTTTTTTAAAGTCTATGTGGTGTGGGGCCAAGTAAAGTTCGTAAATACATAATAGAATAAAGTTTCATGATTTCAAATAACAATTAATTCTATTTTATAATGAGTTAGACTTGATAAGATACAAGATACTCTCCCTTTTAGTCTAACTTTCAATACCTCAAATCATTCATCAATTGGATCTCTAAGAAAAAGTTATGACTTTTACACTTTAGGATGTTATGAAGCCAAGGCGAGCTCTATTGCACTACATGGAGCTCTTAGAGCGGTGGAATCTGCAACCCACTTTGAGCGCAAGGTCACTGCAACCCACTTTGTGTGTAAGGTCACTGCAACCCTGTTATGGTGGTTAATGACTATGTAAGGATATGTCCTCTTTTCACCCACATGTTTGTTTACTGAGTTTGGAAGTTCCTTTGAGGTGTATTTTGAGCAAAGGACCTCATGGATTCCAACATGAGTTCCAATTCATGTTTTATGTTAATTTAACTTAAATTACACAGTTCTAACATTATTACACCTTGAAATTTCTATATTCATCGAGAATCATCAAAGGACATCATAAGGATTTTTAGAGTTTCACATTCTAAAGATAAATCTAATGCTATAAACTCAATGTTATCAGTAATTGGGAGTATTTATATCATTTATTTTAAGTTGTATTGGTTGGAAGATTAAATTTGAAAAACCTAAATTATGACATGAATATTATTTATAAAAAAAATAAGAAGATAATGAATAGTGTTTTAATAAATTAAACTGATGAATACAAGGAACATATTTAATAAATTATTAGCTAAATTAGAATGCATAATGAAGAAATCACTCTAAAACTGAACATTATAGATGGTTGGAAAAATATGACCCCAAATGGGACAATAATATTAAATCAATTGAAGTGAAATTATTGTGGGTTAATTAGGATGAAAATGAATTCCTTAATTTATAACACCTTTTTAAGATTAATTTGATATGAATAGCTACCATTTCACCTAAATTAGAGAACTCTGGGGATTGCTGAAATAGAATAAATATGAAATATTTAGAAGAATCAAAATTTTCATTATGAATTATTGTTGGTGATTATATTTTTAGATGAAGTTGCTTCTTTTCTTCTATTTCTGAAAGAAAAGTCTTTCTCTAGTTTGTTTACTCTCCTAAACATTTGAAGAGAGAAGATATTTAGTTCATTGATTAAACTTCATTTCCTTGTGAATCAAAGTTTAATTTGGTGTAACTTTTTTTATGGTGAGTTCAACAAACTTTATTGCATTATAAAGGATACAATATCTTATATTCACTCCAATATATTCTAGCATTTGTATTAGCTCCTAGGGTTTAATTCGTTCCTAGTTGGTACGAATGAGAATAATACAATTTGATATATCATTTGCACTACCGATTACAAAAAGAATCAAGTTTAGGCAATACAATTTCTAATTAGTGTAACTGCTTGTAGTGTTTCTGTATATAGAAGATAATATCATTTTGGAGTAATCTCCTGAATTAGTGTTCATGCTTAATAGTTAAAGATTTTCTTGGTTATTGATAGGTTTATTGCAACTAGGATAACGAACTATTCTATTAATACTTATAAAATATATGCATTTTTTTAATGATGTTCGATAATAAGGTGCAATATTTCTTGAATGCTAATGACATCAAGGTACGTGGTAAATTCTTCTTTGACTATACCTTCACAGATAAACATTTATGATGTTAATTATAATTAGTGATTATTATTAAGATTGCCAATTATTAAGTTACTCCTCTGCTTTTATGTAACCCCCTGCCATTTGAAATGTTTAAATTAACTCGTAATATTGATGTAAAACTAAGAGTGATAAATATGATAGAAAGGATGTGTTTTGAGGTATTCTAATGGCAAAATGATCATATGTTACTTTTTGAAGACAAGCAAGTTGTGAAATAAAAGTCGACAAATGTTGTCATAAATTACTTTAATAAATTCACTAAAGTTTGAATTAAATATGTCACAACTTTTCTTCTAATCTATAAAGAGTTAGAGGCCCATGACCTACCAAATTGATCGTCTACTATCCTAGTTTCTAACACAATAAACCATCCATCCATACAACTTTAGAATAAAGAGATATTTGCATTTTTATAAGACAATCCAAGAAAGCACATGACAAGGGCCCCTAGGTTGGTGGTACTTTTAAAATATCATCTCCTTAGTTTTTCATCCTCTTTTTTCATCCAAGGACTATAGAATTCAAAGAGAAATCTAGTAAATTCTCCATGTGTATGGATTCTCTTAACTCGAAAGCTTGACAGAAGTTGCTCTATGTCATGAGCCCATTGTTGTGGTATAGTTTTTCCTTTTGATTTTGTCTCCATTTGTTATTGATTAGAAGAGGTAGCTAATGGGTTTTCTATTTATCTACTGATAGCATCCATTTATCAGAAGGTTAGAGTTTTAGATCCTCGACCCGTTCTTGATTTGAGCTTTAGAATCGATTTTGAGAAAGAACTTATTGTTATCAGCATGTTCATCATGTTTTATTGATGTATGCTAATTAGAGCTCATGCGGGGTGTTACGGGCTATGACATGGCAGTAACTATAGGAAGCCATACGCTAGGTTTTGATTGACACTAAGAAATTAGTGTAAGATATGGTAAAGTTGTCCTTTATGTATGTCTTCATTTAGTCTAAGTGCAATAGGTATAATATATTATTATTGGGCTACTTATAATCATAGTTGTTGCGTTGGACATTGGAGTCTCTATATTTATCCATTGTTGGGACTCTAATTATATATATAGCGATCTCTTGTTAGCTCTGTTTTAGAATTACTTGTATAGGTCGCTTACAGCTTGCCTGCTTACCTTCGTGTTACTTTCTTGTTTGTTGTTGCTTTTAAGGATATTGTTATTTCTTTAGATACAGATGCAAAATACTTGTGTTCTCAAATAAATACAAAATAAGCTTTTAATACTCGAGATATTCAGAGCCTTCAGGCTGAGCTATTACTATTACTGAGATCCTAAAGGCTAGATAGATAGAGACCTTTCGAGCTAGACAAATATATAGAGCTTATAGGCTAGATAGACTCACATAATCTATGGTCTAATCATACAGGTGGCCCATAAGGTTTAGTTGGGGGCCAAGAGAGGTAGATATATTGTCGTGTAGTCTACTGGATTTATGGGGGCTCATATAGGTTGCTTAATTGTTGTTTTTACCCATTGGGCTTACGAGGGCTAGGTTAGGTTATTTTTTTATTATGTATATTAGTAAGGAAGATATGTACATTAGAGTTTGGTTTATGCTCCTACCTTATTACTTCAGTTTTTATATTTCAATATTAGTTTAGCATTTTATTTTTCCTTGCATACTTGGTATATTATTTTGTGCTGATACCTTGAGCCTGGGGGCATTACATTCTTGCCTATAGGTCCCGATAGATGACCAGGCATGCCTTCTTTGTTGCAGACATCAATATCTTGTAGGTTGTCTAGCTCATTTCTTTTGAAGTTTTAAGAGTTTTTAAGGTTTATTACATTTTGCTGAAAATAGCCTTTGGATAGGCGAGGACCCTATCCTTGCCATGTTAATTAATTTTAGAGGCTTACAAACTTAGAATTTTATAAATGTGAATTGTTGGCCTTGTTACTTTATCCTCTTACACAATGGCCTATTGACCTTTACTATATATGTATATATGTGTTCAGTTTATATGTTTCTAGATATTATGGTGCCCTAGATGACCTACATAGCATTACTTTATTATAGAAAACATGGTGGCCTCGATGACTAGCATAAGATTTGCTGGAATTACTGGAATTTGCTGAGTTTATTACAAGTTATGTTGATAGAAGCCTTATCGGTTAAGGGCTTATTTTTAAGTTGAGATATAGTTATTTGTTATCTTGATTTTATGGCTTGCATTATTTTAGTAAAATACTTGTCCAACAAGGGCCATAGTAGGTTTAAGTTAGCATAAGGGTCAGTTGTGTCCCTAAATTAAGGAATGACAAACTTGATATCTAAGAAACATTATATCCTAGGGAGCCTGCAAATCATATCTAGTAGTGTCTTATTTATAAATAGTTATGCACTGTATTTTATAAGTAGGGATCCACATGATATGTTAGTTTGGTTACCCTTCTGGGATTAGTTATGCACGATATTTCATTTGTACGGATCTATAGGGCATGTTAGTCTGGTTACCCTTTTATTGATCAAATCGTGCTATAAAATTGGGTCTTCGAACTCAAATTTTCAAGCTTATAATAGTTATTTTCATATAGAGAGTTGCCTGACACTAGAAAGACCGCAAATTGCCATAAGATAGTTACAACTATAAGTGGCTGTACTAGTAGGGTATCACCAACAGAGATATCCTAGTCTGATGCCATAAAAGAGATATATTTATAACCCCTTCTAATGTCTTTACCACATCAGATGCCTACTATGGCTATAAAACGCCCAACTACACCTACAACTCCTTTTATTCCATCGAATCAGAATTTCAAAAATAAAGTGTATATGTTGGCATATTTGGTAGCTACACATCATAAACTCACAGCACCAGATGCTATCGACCTTGTGAAAGACCTTGTAGTTTGAGAGTTTGTGAGCTTTTTGCTAGTATCCCTCCATAGTTTGTGAGGAAAAATCATAGAGAGTATCTTCAACACTTTGTAGATAAACTTCATAGGAATTTAAGGTCATACATGCCTCATCGACCAAGTTAGTTGAGTTAGAAACATTTTGGTTGGTGATATAGCAGTGTTATATTATGAGAGTTGGGAGAGATCTAGGGGGAGGGATGCACCTCTACCTATATAGGACAACTTTATAAAGGATTTTCTAAAATAAGAGATTTGGGATGCTTGAGAGATTAATTTTTGTACCTTCGATAGGGATGCATGAGAATTTGAGAGTAAGGGCTGATTTGACTTTTCGTCTAGATATGCATAATAGTTTTTTAATGTTATGATTTCCTGGGTACATCAGTTTGTGGAAGGGCTTGATCTAGAGTATATAAAGGCTTTTACTGTAGTTACACTACATGATGATGTGGACTTCTTGCGCATTTAAGTTGTAAAACCCCGTAATATTCTTTGCTTGATTCAGCTCTTAGTTGCATGCTTAAGGGGTCCATGGCTTGAAAATTTCACTAAGTGTTGAGGACTTCGTAATTTTCAAGACCCCTAAACTTTACAGATTTTTAGTTTGGCCTTCCCGACCCCAAAATATTAGTTTTTAAGTTGATTCATGGTTAGGGAGGTTAAAAGTATGTCTCAGGTAAGTTTCGAGATTTTCGAACAAGGTTTGGGCCATGTTTGGATAGCCAAAATGGTGAGGCAATGTGTTTTGGCTGCGATGCGTTGCTCTCTCCTATGGTGAGGAGCTCTACGATACGTTGCTCTCTTTACTGGAGTAAGCTCTGTGGCACGTTTCTATCTCCCATACACCGTGGCTTTGTCCCACACAGTGTCTTTGCTTAAATGCCCCTTGGGCATTTAGGTTATTTTCCCTCATCCTATTTTATCTATAACACGAGTTGGGGCTTCCAAAAGGGCATTATTTGCCTCTTTCACCCCAAATTGCTCTTACGAAACCCTCCTTCTTCCCCAAGAACAAAATACAAGCTTCATTCTCAAGAAATCAAGAGTTAAGCTTCCCATCCAAGAAAATCTTTAAGAAATCAGTTGTTAAGGTATGTGGGATGTTCATCCATGGGTCCCTTTCACCGATGGAGCCTAAAAACCTTCTTTTAAACTAAATTATGGAATTTACCTTTACTATGGTATATTATATGTTCACGATGGGTTTAATTCTTGCTTTTCCTTGATAGTTCAAATTTAGTTTAGCCCATGTATGATCCCATAAAAGATTTGACTTCCTCGTTCTTTAAATTTTAGTTCCCATGTCTTGTTTAAGTGAATTTCATGTTAAATCCCCAAATTTATGAATTTACCCATGTGAATCATGTTGGTTTCCTATGTCTAACACATTCCCATGTTCAAGTTCATGATTCTCACATGTTTGATGAAATGTCTATGTTTTTGGGTTTGAACCATGATCTCATATTATTGTTTTAAAAGCTTATTTTCATAAATTATGGTCATTCAGTGGTGTTGGCGGGTTATGAACACCCGATACCTACATGTTTTACATGACTTTAGACCTTTCAAGTAATGGTTTCAGTTAAACAATGAATATTACCATTTACTCAAATATTATGATCATGATGAACAATGTCATTCATTATGTTTAGTTGAATTTAATTTAGTTCAGTCCAGTATCAGTGTCATTCATATGGGAGTAACACTTAGCACTGAATGAACGAAGGGATGGCATCTCCTCCATAAATTAGGCATAAGACGTTAGTAGCAGGACCTAAGTTCCAAACCTACAGTGCCACCGTAGATTTTGAGGGGTCCCCCGTCAGTTAGGCATGACACCCTCGTTCTTCGGGATTTCAGCTCAGCCTTGTGGATCCACATTGTATGTCAGTGTGAGTACCCTTGGCAAGGTACCAACACCTTTCCAACTAGGGTTATAGGTTAGACCCCGATAGCTTAGATTAGGGCATGTCGGTTGTAGCTATCTCCCACAGTCTCAGTACAGTACTCAGTGTATTTCAGTTCAGATCTGCTTGACCAAGTGTACAGATTTTCACTCATACAGTTATATAGCTTTTAGTCTTTCAGATCACAGATTATCTTTGAAATATGATTATGCTTGGTCTTGCATTTCAGCTATTACATGTTCATGCATTTATTCTCAATTATTTCATATATTTCAGTTAGTCCTTATCTCACGTACCAGTATATTCAAAGTACTGATCACATACTTTTCTTTGTTATATGTTGTCTTATAACATAGATTTGGATGCTCAGTTTCCAGACCGTTCTTAGACAGCTCAGTGTTACTCACCGGTAGTAGTGGTAAGTCCTCATCCATCGAGGACATGACTTATTTATCTCGGTTATTTCAGTATTTTCTTATGTTTAGACAATCGAAGTTAGTTAGGGGATTATCCCATCAACTCCTCATAAATGTTTAAAGGCTTTCAGACAATCAGCTAGATAGTCAGTCAGTTTAGTATTATTAGTTGTTACAGACATTTCATACTTGTATCTTACAAATATTCAGTATTCCAATTTTTAGTATTTTATTTGTAATACCCCAAAAAAAAATTTCGTTGAAATTTTATGCGTAAATGTGTCGGGATCCTATCTTCGAGAATGATTTATAATTTTTCTTTGTGTCATTTCTTAGATTGCAACCCACCATTTCGTAGATCATCGAATAAGCTTTCCAACGATATGTGTACCACCCAAAACGGAAACTCGAGCGGTGAGTTACGACCATTCCGATCAAACTACGACCATTCCGATCGAACTGTGAACAGTAAAATGTGCAGGAAAAAAAATACTGCAGCCAGCGATTTTTTTGGTCAACTTCAAACGATCATAACTCCTTGTACATAATGAACTGTGTGAGATGATATATATCAACGGAAAGCCCTGAGAGTCTTCTTTCCAATGAAATTGGTTTCATCCAATTTGGACATCAGAGTAAAAAGTTATGGACAATTTACTTCAGCCTATCGGATAGATCACTGAAGGGCAGATTTGACATTAATTGATTTTTAAAGGTATTTTGGTCATTTTTCATTATGGTAACCCTCTATATATACCCCTTTGAGCTGAGAATTGTCATTCATTTTCTCTCATTTCTCTTATATCTCTCTCAAAATATATGTATATATAAATATATATAGAAGAAGTGGAGTTAGGGTTAGGGTTCCAATTGGGGGAAAATCGATTCAAGGCTTCGATTCATGAATTGCTTCCGTCAATCTCTTGGGCTACGAAATCTAAGGTATGCAAGTGTTTATCTATGGACTCCTTTCGTCCATAGAGCCCACAAATCCTTTTTCAGAGGCTTAAGATACATGTGTATATATATATATATATATATATATATATATATATATATATATAATTATACTTTCTAAATTTTTATTGTGTATGTGTGTAGTATTCACATGATGGTTGAGATATATGTGTGGGATGATTATGTGTGTTGGTTGAAGTATATGTGTGTAGTATTTGTGTGATGGTTGGTGATTATATTGTTGAAGTTGATGATATCCAAGAAGGTATCTTTGTATGCTTGTGGAAACTATGGTGGTGTGTGATGTATAAATATATAAAATGGGTGATTGAATACTGGTAATCCCGATGAATCCACCTATGCCTAAGAAGTGCATGTAAGGTGTTTGTGAAAATACCTAAGAGACTAGAGATTTTATTTTTATAACATAATAGGTCCAAAATTAAATGATTATGAATATATGATGATTTAAATTGTTAAGCCTTGATTTATACTATTATTCTATTATTTCCTTGTTATGACTTGATAATTGTTATTGGGAATTATATATCCCTACTATTGATTGATATGTCAAATATTTTCTAAATGTGAGTTGGATTGTGAATTGAGAAATGTAGATGTTGAAGTTGAAGGATGATGGTGTTGTGGTGCATGAAATTGAGCATTAAACCTATGCCCTAAATGGTGCTTGTAAGATGATTGCTAAAATGCCTATGTGAAGAAGAATTTAAGTATTTGACATGTTTGTTACCCAAATTATGATTTCATGCCATATTCATATGCTTAACTTATGTCTACCATATGTTTGACAAAATATTTAAGAGAATAGGAAACTATGCATTGTGGTTCATTAGGTCTTAAAAGATAAATTCATGCTTTGTTCCTATGGATAGTTGATTTCCTCGAATTTATGGTGCGTTGTGGGTCTATGATGGAATGCCATGATGAATTGTTGAGGTAACTATGATGTTTGTGCGTAGTATTTACTGTGGACCCAAAGCATGCTCCCTACGTGTTCGATTGGATGCTTATATGAAGAAATGAGGCCATTTGATTTGCTAAGTGTGAAGTCCTCAATTATGTGTTGTGTATGATGGCCTATGGTCATGTTGTGTATGAGTTATCTATCTTGTGTTACTTTATGCTATTGTGTGCTGCGGGTACGTACGTCCTAAATAGTCTACTGGTCTAGAGCCGAGTCAGTTTCACGGTAATCTCAATCGAGCGATGAACAATAAACTCCCGGTTAGTTTTAGAACTTAGGGAAAACTCAGTAATCTCAGAAATCATTCTTTATCAAATAATCGGGCCATGAAGCTCTGAAATCTTACATACCAATTCACTCTGTTACAGACCTCTGTACATTTTGTGA
Organism: Capsicum annuum; assembly: GCF_002878395.1. Taxonomy (NCBI): domain Eukaryota; kingdom Viridiplantae; phylum Streptophyta; class Magnoliopsida; order Solanales; family Solanaceae; genus Capsicum; species Capsicum annuum. The sequence goes on along the minus strand of NC_061121.1, from coordinate 182,775,525 downwards.
GATAGTAAGCTTATCTTAAAAGTAAGTGGCAATTAGAAATACTCCGTCAGAGAATGGAATCAAGCGAACTCTGTCATATTGATAAAGTATCATAATGTGAGAACAGATTCAGTTCAGTTGAGTACAGTTAAGAACCGATTAAATGTCTTTCAGTTGGGAGTAGGATTCAGCACCGAGTGAGCTAAGGATGGGAACATTCCTGCGAGTAGAGGGTTTGATTCCTGGTAGCAATCCTTATGCTCCAAAACTACGTCGCCAGCGTAGGTTGATACATCTATTCTGCGAGTAAAGGGTTAGATGAGGTAGTTGTCCTGCGAGTAGAGGGTCCTACCGTTCTCGTTTGAGGTCCTGATAGTAGAGGGTCCTATGCAGTTGTCTTTACTGGTGGCGCAGTATTGACACCCTTCCAGCTGGGGTACAGGTTGGATCCCACTTGTGGTAAGTGGGGCATGTTGGTTAAATAATCACTCCCATAGTTTCAGTAACAGTCTCAGAAAAGAACTCAGCTAATGTGCAGAAGTTGAGGCTGTCAGATACAGGCCTCCCAATATTGCTATCATTATCATTGAGTAGAGAGACTTCCTGCGAGATGAGGGTTGCTTTCGAACTTATTTACCCCTTATCATTATCGTTGAGTATAGAGACTTCCTGCTAGATGAGGGTTGATCTCAGATTCAGTTGTTCAGTGTTCTAGAGACTTCCTGTTAGATGAGGGTTGATCTCAGATTCAGTTGTTCAGTGTTCCAGAGTTGGTGAATTTGAATATCAAATATCAGTAATATCAGTTATCCGATTTCTCAGTATAGATAAGTACAGATGTCAGCTCTAGTAGCTTCAGATACTCAGTATCTTATTGTTAGTATTATTATTTTTGGGTGTCAGCGTTCAAAATGTAACATTCAGTGTCATGACGATTTCAGTTGTACTTTATGCATCCATGTGTGTATTGTTGATCAGACATGTTTCAAAATTAGTAACTGCAGAGTTTCTGTATATGTTTATTCCAGCGAATACATATTATTCAGATTGTTATGTTTATGTATAAGCCTTATATTTTACCTTACCCTATCCTTGCATACTCGGTACATTCTTTGTACTGATGCATTTGAGCTATGGTGCTTTCCCCACCATAGGTTCAGAAGAGCGAGATTCAGAGTATATTTAGCTGTCAGATCTTGTAGCAGTGGGAGCAGCAGTGAGTCCTCATCATTCGAGAATATTTTATTTCAGTGTTTTGATGATTTTAGTAAATGGAGTTAGTTAGGGAATTGTCCTTTCAACTCCACAGTTCAGATAGTGTAGAGACTTTTCAGACAGATGTATTGATATTTAGTTTTCAGTATTGTATATTTAGATGTTTGAACCTTATGGCCAGATTTAGCCAGTTTCTGCATTTATCATATTATATTATGCAGTGAACAGATACGGATATTAGTGAAGGGTTAGATTGTGGTCCTTTGGGGTCACGAGCACCGTGTGGCGTTCTGGTTCACGGGAATTGGGGCGTTACATTATCAGCTTATGTTCCACCTATGTTATATAAGTGCTCATAGCAGGTACCAACTTATGGGTTAGCTTGTGGTCACTTGTGTCTGTAAGCACCATTATCACGACTAGGGGGTAGCCTCGGGTTATGACAAAACTTGGTATCAGAGTCTAAGGTTTTAAAGTGTCTTAGAAAGTCTAAAAGCCGTGTTGAGTAAAGTCTTGTGCATGGGTGTAAAGTGCGCCACTCGTAGTTACAAGAGGCTATGAAATGTTTTAGGAAAGTTTCCTTTCTTTCAGTGTTCATGTCGTGAAAAAGAGTGGGATCTCTATTTAAAATCTTTTCTGACTCATCCTTCATTCTATTTTCAGACAATGTCTCCCAGAAGAAACAACAGAAGAAGGAATGGGGATCGGCCTACACCCCCACTTATTCAGGAAGATCCCTTAAGTGATCATGTCTCCCACATCGAATTCCTGGCTTCTTTTTCTACCTTAACCTATTTAGTAACTTCTCGGAACAACCAGCAAGCTGTTTCCCTAGCCAATCCAATGGAAAATATTGCTGGAGTTATGATTCAGGATTTAACTCGAATGAATCCTCCTTTGTTTTTAGGATCCAAGTCTGAGGAGAATCCGCAGGAGTTTCTGGATATGGTGCATAAAGTGAAAGATCTCATAGGTATCACTTTGAGTGAGGGTATAGAATTAGCTACGTATCAGTTGCAGGATGTAGCTCACATCTAGTTTAAACAGTGGAAGGAGGACCAAGGTGTTGAGGCAGGGCCTGTAGAGTGGAAGGAGTTTGCCACGACTTTCTCAGACAGGTTCTTTCTATTAGAGTTGAGGGAAGCTAAGATTTAGGAGTTTATCAATTTGAAGTAGGGTAATATGAGCGTAAAGGAGTACTCACCTAATTTCACTCAGTTGGCGAGGTATGCTCCTGCTATGATCCCAGATAATAGGACTAAAATGAGTAAGTTTGTGTCTGGTGTGTCTAATAGTGTAGTCAATGAGTGTAGGACTGCCATGTTGATTAAGAAGATGGACTTTTCTAGGCTTATAGTTCATGCTCAGTAGATTAAGGAGGAGAAGCGAAAGGAGAGGAAAAGAGAAAACAAGAGGGCTAGAACAGGTAGTTTTAAATTTTCTCAGCCAAGGTCAGAAGGTGGTAACCTTTCTCAGTACAGTCAGAAATTTTTAGCCCCATCTCCATCTTTAACTAGTGCGCCAGTGCCTAAGTTCAAGCAAGATAATCAGGATAGAGTGCCAGGCTCTAAATCCTAGGACAGTATGAACAGTGGTCGTACTTATCCGCTTTGTCAAAAGTGTAGAAAGAATTATCTAGGTGAATGCAGGGCTAGCAGTGATGTGTATTTTGGATGTGGCAAGCCAAGACACAAGATGAAGGAGTGTTCTATAGGTATATATAAGGGTAGGAATGATCACCAGTAGGGTCAGACTAATTCTTCAGCAACCCCAGCAGGTCGCCCGACTCAGCAGGGTGCCACTTCTTTTGCAACCAGTGGGCAGGGCCAGAATCAGTTGTATGTACTCCAAACTCGACACGATTAGAAAAGTTCTCCTAATATGGTTAGAGGTACGTTACTTGTCTTCTATCCTTATGTTTATGATTTATTAGACCTCGGAGCCTCACTTTCCTTTATGACCCCTTATATAGCCATTATTTTTGGTGTCAATCCCAAAATATTAGCAGAGCCTTTCTCAGTGTCTACCCCAGTGGGTAAATTTATTATAGCCATACAGAAAATCACTTCTGTAGATCTTGTGAAGTTAGAGATGACTGATTTTGATGTCATTTTCAGCATGGATTGACTTCACTCATATTATGCCTTAGTTGATTTTAGAAATAGAGCCATCTAGTTTCAGTTTCCCAATGAACCAGTTATTGAATAGAAGGGTAGTATCTCTAAGCTTTGGGGTTAGATTGTTTCTTATCTTAAGGAAAGAAGGATGATGTCTAAGAGGTGTGTTAACCATCTTATGAAAGTCAAAAACTCAACATCTAAGACTCTAAGTCTCGAGTCAGTTTCAGTAGTAGGGGAATTTCTAGATGTGTTCCCTGAAGATCTTCCCGAAGTTTCTCCCAAAAAGGAAATTGACTTTGAAATAGATCTCCTTCTAGATACCCAGCCCATTTCTATTTCACCTTACAGAGTGGCACCAACTAAGCTTATAAGTTGAAAGAGCAGTTAAAAGATCTCTTAGATAAGGATTTCATCAGGCCCAGTGTTTATCTAGGGGGCGCTCCAGTCTTGTTCGTGCATAAGGAAGATGGTTCTCTTAGAATATGCATCGATTACCATTAGTTGAATAAAGTCACCATCAAAAATAAGCATCTTCTTTCTAGTATTGATGACTTGTTCGACCAACTTCAGAGTGCCAGTTATTTATCTAAGATAGACCTCAGATTCAGCTATCATTAGCTTAGAGTCAGAGAATATGACATTCCAAAGATAGCTTTCAGAACTCTGTATGGCCATTTCAAATTCCTAGTTATGCCTTTGGACTAACAAAATCCCCTACAACTTTCATTAACTTGATGAACAAAGTGTTCAATCAGTTTTTGGACATGTTCATATAGTCTTTATTGATGATATCCTTATCTATTCCAATAGATATAATGATCATGTATACTATCTGAGAATTGTGTTGCAGACACTTCGAGCTCATCAGTTGTTCACCAAGTTCAGTAAGTGTGAATTTTAGCTATGATCAGTAGCTTTTCTTGACCATATTATTTCTGGTGATGGCATTAGAGTTGACCCTCAAAATACTGAGGTAGTGAGAAACTTGCCTAGACCCATCTATCTATCAGATATCAGGAGTTTCTTAGATTTGGCTGGCTATTACAGATAGTTTGATAAGGGTTCTATTCTATTGATTTTACCATGTATAAATTGACTCAGAAGAAAGTCAAATTTCAATGGTCAGATTCTTGCGAGAAGAGTTTTCAAGAGTTGAAGACTCGACTCACTTCCGCTGCTATCTTGACCTTTCCAAATGACACAGATAGGTTTGTCGTTTTTTGTGATGATTCCAGAGTTGGTCTTTGTTGTGTTTTGATGCAGAGAGACAAGGTCATATCCTATGACTCTATACAGCTTAAACTTCATGAGAAGAATTATCCTACCCATGATCTTGAGTTGGCAGCTGTTGTTTTTGTCTTGAAAATTTGGAGACATTATCTTTATTGGGTTTATGTTGATTGTTCACTGACCATAAGAGTTTATAATACGTGCTCACGCAGAAAGATCTAAATCTTCGTCAGAGAAAGTGGCTGAAGTTGTTATAGAATCATGTTGACGATGAGTACGAGACAAACCTATAACAAAGTCCATGTTCACTTCCTCCAATTTCCATGTGGGAATATTGAACTCCTGTATGAACCCACTAGGCTTCTAATGCTCAATCTTAACCTGCTGACACGTAGAGCACTTAGCTAAACTTTGCAATATCCCTCTTCATCCACTCCACCAATAGATCTCTCACAAATCACGGTACATCTTAGTGGCCCCTGGATGAATAGAGTATCGCACACTATATGCTTCTACCAGAATTCGTTCCCTCAAGTCATCTACACCTGGCACATATAAACAACCCTGGCAATGCAACATACCATATCCCCCTTGGGAGAAAACCTCTACTTTCTGATCTTTGACTGACTCTTTCAACTTCACTAGATTAGGATCTCTATCCTACTTTTCCTTCACTTCAGAAACTAGAGATGATTCTGAACTATTCTATACCCATACACTACCCTCTGCTAAATCGACTAAGCGGACACCTAGTCAGGCAATATGATGAACTTCCTGAACTAAATTCTTCTTATGATTCTCAACATGAGCAACACTACCCATCGACAATCTACTGAGAGCATCAGCCACTATATTAGCCTTGCTTAGATGATACAGAACGTTCATATCATAATCTTTCAAGAATTCTAACCACCTTCTCTGATGCAAATTTAAATCTTTTTGAGAAAAAAATGCTACAAGTTTTTGTGGTCTGTGAACACATCAACAAGCACCTCATACAAATAGTGCCTCCAAATCTTTAAGAAAAATACTACAGCTGCTAACTCAAGATCATGAGTCAGGTAACTCTTCTCATGAGGCTTAAGCTGTCTAGAGGCATAGGCTACGACCTTAACTCTCTGCATGAAGACACAACCCAAACCTACTCTGGATATAACACAGTACATAACAAACCTATCTGAACTATCTAGTAGAGTCAAGACTGGGGCTAACATGAATCGAGTCTCAAATCCTAAAAACTCTTCTCGCAAGAATCTGACCACTAAAACTGGACTTTCTTCTGAGTCAATCTAGACATAGGGGATGCAATAGACGAAAAGCCTTTAATAAACCGAAGGTAATAGCCAGCTAAACCTAATAAACTCTAGATATCTGATGGAGAGATCCATCTAGGCCAGTTTTTTAATGCCTTGGTCTTTTGAGGATAAACTCTAATGCCATCACCAGAAATAGTATGACCAAGGAATGCTACTGACCTTAGCTAAAATTTGCCCTTACTGAATTTGGTGAACTACTGATGAGTTTTAAGAGTCTGAAGTATGATTCTGAGGTGATATACGTGATCATTCTCACTACGAGAATAGACAAGAATGTCATCGATGAAGACTATAATGAACATGTCCAAGTACTGCTTAAACACCCGATTCATTAAGTCCATAAAAGCTGCTGGGGCATTTGTAAGACAAAAGGACATGACTAGAAACTTGAAGTAACCATACCGGGTTCTAAAAGATGTTTTTAGAATGTCACACTCTCTAACTTAGAGCTGATAATAGCCTGATCTGAGGTCTATCTTAGAAAAGTAACTAGCACCCTAAAGTTGGTCAAACAAGTCATCGATTCTCGAAAGTGGATATTTATTCTTGATTGTGACTCTGTTCAATTGAAGATAGTCTATACACATTCTGAGTGAACCATCTTTCTTATGCATGAATAAGACTGGTGCGCCCCACTAAGAAATGCTAGGTTTGATGAATCCCTTATCTTGGAGATCTTTTAACTGGTCTTTTAACTCTTTGAGTATTGTTGGTGCCATTTTGTATGGAAGAATAGATATAGGCTGAGTGCCTGGAAGAAGGTTTATTCCGAAATCAATTTCCCTTTTAGAAGGAACTCCAGGAAGATCTTTAGGAAACACATCTGAAAATTCATTTACTACTGGAACTAACTTATGGCTGGGAGTCTCTGAACTAGAGCCATTGACTTGGACAAGACGATAGACACATCCCTTGGATATTATTTTTCTCACTCTAAAGTATGAAATCAACTGACCCTAAAGCGTTGTGGTACTACCCCTCCATTCAAAGATTGGTTCACTTGGAAACTGAAAATGAACTATTTTGTTTCTACAATCAACTGAGGCATAGCATAAATGGAGCCAATCTATACTGAGAATGACCTCAAAATCTGCCATCTCTAGCTCTATAGGGTCTGCTGAAGTAACTTTTTGAGATATCATAACCGGATAGTTCCTGCATACCCATTGAGCTATGATAGATTTACCCAGTAGGGTAGAAATTGAGAAAGGCTCTACTAGAATTTCTGGACTGACTTCGAAGTTAACGGCTATATAAAGAGTTATGAAAGATAAAAAAGCTCATGGATCTATCAAAGAATAAATATGTAAATGGAAAATCTGTTACGTGCTAATGACCACATCAGGAGAATTTTCTTGATCTTGTCTGGACTAAAGTAAATAAAGCCTATTTGGGTGTTTCCCACTGGTGGCACTAGAAGTGGCACCCTGATGATTCGGGTGACCTGATTGAGCTGAAGAATGATTATACTAACCCTGAGAACCTAACTGAGGGCAATCTCTAACTCTATGGCCTAGCTTGCCACACCCAAAACAAACATCACATCCAGCTCTGCAGATACTCTAATGGTTTCTACCACATGTCTGACAAAAAGGATTTGTTCGAGTACTGCTGACACTACCCTGATATTTAGTGCCTGGCGCTTTATCTTTGTTACCATTTCTGAACTTAGGGACTAGAGCACTGGCTGAGGAAGAAGCAGGAACCGAAGACTTCAAATGAAGCTGGGAACAATTACCGCCCTCTGACTTAGGCTGATTAAAATTGAAGCTACCTATTTTAGGTCTCTTATTTTGTCTCTCTCTCTCTCTATTCTTAGCCTCTTCAATCTACTGAGCATGGACCGTGATCCTGGATATATCCATATCATTAATCAACATTGCAGTTCTACACTCCTTAACCATACTATCTAACACTCCAAACATGAACTTGCTCATTTTAGACCTACTGTCTACTACTACATAGGGAGCATATCTAGCTAACTGAGTATACTTAAGGGAATACTCTTTCACACTCATATTTCCTTACCTGATATTAATGAACTCTAACACCTTGGATTCTTTCTGCTCTAAGGGAAAGAATCTATCTAGAAAAGCAGTAGCAAACTCTTCTCACTCTATGGGATCTGTATTTGTGCCCCTGTCTACCTTTCCCAATGCTGGCTACAAGAGTATTGGCCACTAGATTGTCCTGAACAATAGATGGTGGTTCATTCTGAGTTGTTATGGAATTGGCTAGAGTAGTGAATGCAGCTCTAAATTCTGCATGGGAGACATGCTCATCTAGGGGATCTGCCTGAACAGGATGAGGTGCTGATTGATTTTCGATCCTTGTTCCGTTAGTCTTTTTGGGAGGCATGTTCTATAAATGAAATAAAGAAATAAATTAGACTATGAGTTTAGCTTGAGCTCATGCTTACTCGCACGACATGAATACTGAAAAAGGGAAATTTTTCCTAAAATGCCCCATAGCCTCTTGTCCATAAGAGTGGCACGCTATACACACATGCGCAAGACTCTACTAGACGCGACTTCCAGACTCCTTAGGACACTGTTGAACCTTAGGTTCTGATACTAAGTTTGTAACGCCTCAAGTCTGTAGCCCAGACGCTACATGGTGCTTACGACCCAGAAGGACCACAAGCTAACCCATGATTGATATTTACTATGAGCATTGATTAATATAATATAATAAATATGGAAAATGGGCAGAAATACCATAAGGTTCAAAATCTGAAATACTGATAAAGAATATCAACGGTAATAGTTATTTGTAAAACTGAATATTATCTTAAAATCTAGTCTGAAAAGCCTCTAACTGAACTGTCTGAAGGTGGAGTTGAGAAAAAGCCCCCAACTAACTCTGACTACTGAACTATTGATAAACTAAAATACTGAAATAAAAGCATACCCTCAATAGATGAGGACTCACTACTGAAACTGCTGCTGATAACTGGATTTGTCTATGTGCGGTCAGGAACCTGGCATTCGAACCCTATAATATGATATATCATAGTGCAAAGAAAGAGTATGCATCAGTACGTGGAATATACTAGTATGCTAGATGAGATAAGGCTAAATGCAAGGGTTCATATGCATGAATAATAACTTACTGAATAATATAAAGGAACTAAATATGAAAGTACGTGGATAAATGAAATTGCTATAAATACTGAGTATGCAATATAGTGCATATACATGTATACTATAATTGAGCTTTTACTGAAGCTGAGTTCTGAGTTCTGATAACTGAGTGACTGATATCTGAGATTACTAATAACTAACTTATTGAAACTGATTGACTATATCTAATAGCCCTGATTCTGTAGACCTGAACTGAGTCCTATCCTGAGACTAAAACTGAAACTGTGGAAAGTAATCATCTAACCGACTTGCCCCTTTTTTTAATAAATTTGGGATCCAACCTACGACCCCAGCTAGAAGGGTGTCAATATAGTGGCACGAGTGGAGACACTAAAGAGTTACCCTCATCTGGCAGGTACTCTAATAAGAATGGTGGAACCCTCAACTGGCAGGTTAAAACACCTCGTCAACCCTCAACTGGAAGGTTAATGTATAAACCCACACCGGCTATATAGTTGAGGAATGGAAGGATTTATTCTAAGGATCATATCCTCTACTGGAAGGTGAGCCCCCATCCTTGGGTTCACTCGGTGCTGGACCCTACTCCTAACTGAAAGACACTGAACTGAGTATACTGAACTAGACTGGACTGATACTGAGTTTACTGAGTTTTTCTAAGTTTTGTAACTGACTGAGTTCTACTGAGTTCTGTAGCTGACTGAATTCTACTGATCGTGACATGACTGATACTATTATGTAACTAACACTGGCTCTAGGTAAACAGCTAGAATATCGGGTATTAAATACCGTCAGGATGCGATAGCAAGAAAATAAAGCATAGCATAATCTTGAAAGACATCAGAATAATAACTTGTCCATAATTCATTCATAGAGACATTTTATCAAATACTTGTAGGGCATAAGCTTGTACATATACTAGCATGTCATGATTGCATCATTTAATTCACATGGACATTCTATCACACACTTGGGGAGCACAACTTTATACACATAATCATGGATAACATATAAGTATTGCAACTAAAATACCCAAACTTGCAAATTCATATGATTCCCCATGAATGTTATTCTATTTTTCATGAATCTTAACATAATCATGGATTGAAAACCAAATTAACATCATAGATATGCTTACAATCAATTTCAAGCATTGAAATCATGAATCTACAACTTGTAAATTTAAAAAGAGGTTCTTAGGCTTCATGGGTGAAAGGGACCCATGAATGAACACCTAACATACCTGACTTGATGAGTTCTTTATGTTCTTGGAGGAATTCTTAAGCTTTGTTCTTGATTTTTGAAACTAGAGTTTTCCACCTTTTGAGAGAAAATGACTTGATCTTTAAATAAAGTGAATAAATAATGAGATCATAGGTCATTTAGGGGTTTAATTTTGTGATTAGATTGATTAGGGCCATGGAAAAATACCGATTTACCCCTAGGAATTACTTTAAAGTCGTCATTGGAAAAAACCAACCTGGACCCCTGGTGCAACGTAGTGCTATCGCATCGTGTCACTGGAAACTGACAATTACAAACTGGGTCATCGATTCGACTTGGTGGAATTGTGGTACCCCTTTGTATGCGAATTTCACCCTTGGCGCAACGCGCCATGATCGCGACGGAATACTGGAAAATGACAATTGAGAATTTAGCTGGTGGTGCAACACAGTGGTATCACGTTGGCTTTCTGGAAAATGACCTTTTCTATTTGGCTGGTCTCCGCGATGTGCTGGGTGCCAATTTGGTATAGTGTATTACAAAATTGGCTCTAATTCTTCACCCAAGAATTGAATTTGGGTGAACTTTATATCGTTGGAAAGCTAATTAAATTTTCTATGCATTGGTAAGCTCTAAACTAAATAATACTGAGTATTTTAAAAATTTAAGGTAGGAATACTCATGTACTTAAAGCTAAATTAAGCTTAAGAAATACGGGGTATTACATTGGTTGAGTTGCACGGAATTTCATTGTCCATCATTTCAGATAGAGGTACTCAGTTTACCTCTCACTTTTAGAGGGCCTTTCAGAAAGGGATTGGTACCCAAGTCCATCCTGTACAGCTTTCCATCCTCAGATAGATGGTCAGATAGAGAAGACCATTTAGACCTTGGAATACATGTTAAGGTAATATGTTATTGACTTTAAAGGTAGTTGGGATGACCAATTATCTTTGATTGAGTTTGCTTACAACAATAATTGTAACTCCAGTATTCAGATGGCTCCATTTCAAGCTCTCTATGGAAAGATATATAGATCTCCTAATGGTTAGTTTGAAGCAAGTGAGGCTTCTTTGATAGGGCTAGATTTATTATTTGACACAATAGAGAAAGTTAAGTTAATTTGAGAGAGGCTGAAGACAACCCAAAGTCGTCAGAAATCTTATGCAGATGTGAGGAGAAGAGATCTTGAGTTTGATGGTGGTGACTTGGTTTATTTGAAAATTTTACCTATTAAGGGAGTAAGAGATTTGGTAAAAAAGGGAAACTCAATCCCTTCAATGTTTTCCCTTAAAGAATTTTGAACCGTTTTGGAAAAGTGGCTTATAGGCTAGAGTTGCCTACAGATTTGGCATCAGTACATTCAGTGTTCCATGTTTATTTGTTAAAGAAGTACATGGGTGATTCAACTGTATTGATTCCTTTAGAAGATATGGACATTAAGGATAGGTTTTCCTACAAAGAAGTCCTAGTTTAGATCCTTGATCATTAGGTTCTTAGGCTAAGGAATAAAGAAGTTCCCTTGGTTAAAGTCCTTTGGCGGAATCAGTCTGTTGAGGGAGCTACTTAGGAAGTAAAAATAGATATGCGAACCAAGTATCCTCATCTTTTCTCCGCAAACCCAAATTCAGCTTGAGGTAATAATTTTGCCTTCGATTGACTCTTTTCCACTCTCAGTTTTAGCTATGTAACCAATCTTATGTCATTGCATGCATTCATGAAATCGCTTCTATTTATGTATCATGTTTCAAACTCAGTTATGTAATCATGTTTCAAGTCGTGCATGTTCAATATATGATCTCAGTTTTCTAAGTAGTCTTAGTCTAACCAATCTCATTTGAGGAGGAGCATTCCTAAGGAGAAGATATTGTAATACCCCGTAATATTCTTAGTTTGATTCAGCTCTTAGTAGCATGCTTAAGGGGTCCAAGGCTTGAAAATTTCACTAAGTGTTGAGGACTTAGTAATTTTCCAGACCCCTAAACTTTGTGGATTTTTAGTTTGGCCTTCCCAACCCTAAAATATTTGTTTTTAAGTTGATTCATGGTTAGGGAGGTAAAAAGTATTTCTCGGGTGCGTTTTGAGATTTTTGGACGAGGGTTAGGCCGTATTTGGATAGCCAAAATAGTGAGGTGGTGCATTTTGGATGCGATGCATTCTATCTCCCAAGGTGAGGAGCTCCAAGATGCGTTGCTCTCTCTACTGGAGTAATCCCCGTGATGTGTTGTTCTTTCCCATGAAGAGAGAGAGACACAACGCGTGGCTATATACCACACAATGTCTTTGAGTAAGTGCCCAGAGGGCATTTGGGTCATTTTTTCTCACCTTATTTCATCCATAACACGAATTGGGGCTTCTAAAAGGGAATTATTTGTCTCTTTCACCCAAAATTGCTCTCAAGAAACCCTTCTTCTTCCCCAAGAAAAAAAAATCAAGCTTCATTCTCAAGAAATTAAGAGTTCAAGCTTCCCATCAAAGAAAATCTTCAAGAAATTAGTTGTTAAGGTATGTGGGATGTTCATCCATGGGTCCATTTTACCCATGGAGCCCAAAAACCTTCTTTTCAACTAAATTATGGAATTTTCCTTTACTATGGCATTTTATATGTTCACGATGGGTTTAATTCATGCTTTTTCTTGGAAATTCAAAGTCAGTTCAGACCATGTATGATCCCATGAAAGATTCGATTTACTAATGCTTTACATTTTAGTTCCCATGTCTTGTTTAAGTGAATTTCATGTTAAATTCCCCAATTTATGAATTTTGCCATGTGAATCATGTTGATTTCCTATGTTTAACACATTCCCATGCTCAAGTTCATGATTCTCAAATGTTTGATGAAATTTGTATGCTTTTGGGTTTGAACCATGATCTCATATTATTGTTTTTTAAAGCTTATTTTCTTGGATTTTGGTCATTCAGTGTTGGCTGGTTATGAACACCCGACACCAACGTGTTTTATATGACTTCTGACCTTTCAAGTAATGATTTTAGTTAAACCATGAATATTACCATTTACTCAGATGTTATGATCATGATAAGCAATGTCAATTGTTATGTTCTGTTGAATTTAATTTATTTCAGTCCAGTATAAGTGTCATTCAATTGGGAGTAACACTTAACACCGAGTGATGTAGGGATGGCGTCTCCCCCGTCAGTTAGGCATGAGACGTTAGTAGCAGTCCTGTCATGGCCTAAACCGGGGCCCTGGCCATGACGGGTATCCCAAACTATGAAGGCCCGAGAGCCCTTCTAACTTACAATCACATACACTATTCATATACAAAGAGGAAATACGGAAATACATAATTAAACGGAATCATGATCAACTTTTATTTCAAACTACTCAATACTGAATGAGTTCATAAAGATCAACAACATCTAACACAAGTTTACAAAATCTCTACTAACTGAAAATAACCTCTGTCTGAAGACTGGGACAAGGCCTCAGTTGGACCATAAATTAAAATAAAATAACAATGACTTACACATCAGGCCTTCCGAAATAAGGAAGGGTCACCAACTTCTAATCTCAGACCAATCAATCTATGGCTTAGCGGGACCCCAGAATTTTGTCTCAGATCCTGAAATATAAGGGGGGTCAATACATATGTACTGGTATGTGAAACAATCCAAAATAGCATTTTTTTTTACTACACAATATAGATGAGAGCATTTCATAAAACATATAAGATAAGTAAAACACATGGGCATGACTTAGAATTTCAAATGCTTTCTTACAATCATGACCCAACACCTTGTTATTCTTCTGAGCTAACCGGTCCACCCTACAAATCTGTACTACCATGGGCTATATGGAATCTGCCCTTGACTCGGCAGCTAAGCCTCCAATCCAAGTATGCCGCAAGGATTGGAGTTCTTAATAGTTTGGTACACCCCCTTACAAGCATACCGTGGCATCACCCTTACATGATGTCCAAATTATTTCCTTTTTAGGATAATACCCGTATTGGCAACTACGGTTTCCAGCGATGAGCCCTTACACTCAAATACCTTCTTCGTGTAACCGACTATCTCTCTTAAGCCCAATTTTTTTTAATACTTTGAAAACATGCTTTATTCTTTCAAAATGTTCAATACTTATTCTATTAAGGGCATGTCATCACCGGGTATGGTCATACCCTGACTTGCAAGTCATTCATATCATATCAAATTCACAGTGCATCTCATTTAGAACATGCAAATGACCACTAATGATTCAAAACGTTATAAGAGAGTCATCACATTGAAATCTCAAGAAAAACTTATGCAATCATCCTCTTTTTGCAAGACTAAAAACATATGGTGGCCATGTTAATTGTTCAATCACATGCAACTCTTCTCTTTAATGCAAAGAGTTTAATTATATCAAGAAAAATTCCCGCTCATCATATCACAAAACATGCTAATCATAATGATGTTGAGAAACTTACTTTCAAAATACGGTCCATGCATTCAAAATCACCCATAATTCAAATAAACAATATATTTCATAATAAGAGCGAAAGTTCATTAATCATGCTCTCAATTTGAACCCTTCAAAAGATAATCGAAAACACATGTCTATAAATATATATATTGAAAATTCAATTCCAAATAAAGGAGATCTAAACCAACATATATTTCCATCAAAACAAAACCATGATGCATAAAATTCAATTGTTATCAAAACCCCTTTTCAAAAACACGTTTGTATATCTTTAAATTTAATAAAAGCGTTAAACCCCATGCCCATGGAGTTTAAGAATAGTCCCACATACCTTAATTGATGAAGAATTCATGAAAAAATCAAACCTTTATACTTGGAAAAGCAAACCCTAGTTTTTTTTCTCCTCGTGTTTTAGAAAGATGAACTGGGGAATTAAGAGAGTTAAAACATTAATAATGACCCTTATTTTGTCTATAGATGTTTAGGGATGGTTTTGGAACGTAAAAAGACTTGTTTGCCCTTGAAATAACTCAAAATGGAGATCCTACACCGTAAAACATAGTGTTTGCAGCGCAAACCCCATTGCAAACCTTATGGTTTGCGTCGCACAACCTATGGCAAACATTAAAGTTTGCGGCACCTAGGGCATCTCCAAACCTGGATAGTGTCTCATTCAAACAATCATAACTTTTGACTCCGTACCCGAATTAACAAATGGTTGGAGGAATTGAAAAGAAGACTCAACGACCTTTCATTTGATATATAGTAGGCCCTCTAACTCGTCATATTCTAGGAGTAATAGTCGATATAAATTGACCCAAGTTGAAACATCCACTAAAACTTGATCGATAGAAAAGCTTTCAACTCATCTTTGAGTTAGGGGATTTTTGTTACCTCAATTCATATTCAAAGGTATTTCCACACTATAGAATTGATCACCATACATATATTATTAAGGAATCATTTGTTAGGGTCTATATACATAGGAATGATGGTCTAAATTCTAGCCCAAAGGTGTGAGGTGTAACATTATTTCCCCTTTGGGATCATTCATCACCGAATGATGGGTAGGGACTTGTTGAAGCTCTACAAGTATGGAATAAGGAACTTAACCTCACATTGAACATTTTTCTTCATCAAAATATGTAAAGGCATCTTACGAGCTTCATGATAACCCCTAGTGAAACGTATAAGCACGAAACATGAGGTAATGAGACTTTACGTAGGGATAATCTTGCACGAAACATGCATTCTCTTCCTCATAAGATAGAACGAATAGACTTAAACTTAGAGACATTACTCGCCTATACCCCAAACAGTAAATAACATATTTTGTAATCTCCAACTTACAATTCTCCCATCACACATCTAACCACAAGAGTTTGAGTCCCATTACATAGTGTTTTTATGTTGAAGCCTAACTCGAATTAACCAAGTGCTAACTTAAGCTACAGGGCCCTATACTCTATATCCCATTAAGAAAATTATTTCACCTTATCACTACTATCAAACACACTCAAATTTTCTAAATCAAGGAGTAATAACCATATAACACATTGATTTACGTTTTCATCAATCACAACATTCAATCCTATCATTACTACCCCCACTTCAAGGATCTTCCCTCTACGTCCAGGAAAATTAATCACTCTCACATAGACTTTCGCCATATATCTCCTCCCTAACTATTTCACATAACAAAAGTTCATCTCCTTCTTCCATCTTCTCCTATAACCTTAACTCAAGAAATCATATCCAAAATATTTCACCTTCAAGAACATTTACTCCCCTACCTAAAACATCACCACGCTTCCACAACCACCATTATACTAACATACGGAGAGTCATTGAGGGACCCGAGCATAAACGTCGTGAATGGAAGTAACATTGTTACACCATAACTTATACTTATTGCACTACTTAAGGAGGGACATGAAATGAAAATACGATAGAATAGACACAAAGTGCTTCATATATCAAGTGTATGGATCATAAGTAGAGGATCGTTCAAAAAAAAATACAATACAGCATGAATTCCTAGGATAGAGCATAGTGAGAAAACATTGGTGCACATATCAAGATAAAATGAGGGAAAGAGATTGAATTATCCTCCTGGACCTGAAAATCAGTAAGACAAACTGGACACCCAACGCGTTAAGCGACGCGACACGTCGATCCCTATCGACGCGATTCCTAGCGCAAAAAGTTGAAATTGTGTTGGCCCACTATTTTGATCATCCAAACATGCCTCAAACATCATTTGGAAAATCAAAAAAATTCCTGAGACACCCCTTTTACATCCCTGATCATGAATCAACTGAACAATCTACATTTTAGGGTCGAAAAGATCAATTTGAAAATCATGGAATTTAAGAGCTCAAAAATATGACTAAGTCTTTTAATAATTAGAAAAATTTTCAAGTTGCCAGCTCTCCATACATGCAACCAAGAGTGGTATTGAGTCGATAATTCTACAGGGGGTTACATTACAACTAAGACAAAGATTGCCGCTTGAAGCGATTGCTCCTCATTTAAGGAACTGAGATTTGCCATGAGTTTGCATAGACTTTATAATTTAGCTAATACCGATGGAAAATAAATTGGTACTATATAGAAAACATAATTTCTTCGAACCAAGCATTATGTGAGACACGGATTTTTATGGATTGTGAGCAACATAACATAGAGCTTGGATACTTGGAATATTGGATCACTGAGACATCATTGGTTCTAGTTTAGAGGTCAGAACATTACACGAGTTACATAGAGAATTCAGACCTTAGACATAGGCAGGATTTGAACACATGACGCAGGACATTAGCAGAATAATCTCCTAAATTGAAGTAAGAGGATTTGAACACATGACGTATGCTTCAATCACGCCCCCTCTGCGACATTACTACTACACCTCAAAATCTACTACATATCCTCTCACAAGTAGTACTAGTTTACAACTACTAGAGAGAAAAAAACAATCAAAGAGGAAAAGTCACTTAATAAGGATAGTCTATCTCAATCTTATAATACAACCCATTTCAATCTTATGAACATATTCTAATTTCCCACATCATACTTACTTACCTAATCATACATCACAATGATCTTCAAAATTCAATAAGCACTAATGAGTCTCTGCCTACAACTTATTAACTAATCTACCCCTTTTCATTCACAACCTATAATTGATTTCTATAACCACCATAACTATCCACTCTAGGCTTCTTCCCTAATTCGAATAGATAATAATCATAGCCAGCCACTTCCTTCACAGACTACCATATAATTTACAAATATTGCGACCGCATTAGTCTATAACTATACAATGGCAACCCACTCCTCAATATATAATTATACAACTAAAACTATTTATTTATGCAAATGTCACCCTCTCTTTAACTGCTAAACTTGTGACTTCATGTCACCAACTTCTGGATCGTCTCACTACCAATAGGTCATGACACTTTAAAATATTTTACTACTCGGGTGGAAATACAGTTCCAACATTCTAATACACATCATTATCCTTAAACGTGACATCCACATCAAGAATTTTATTAAAGAAAATTGAATACACTCCATACCTCAGGCTCAACCGCATAAATAATGCAGATAGGTGTATATCCTTAAATCAAAACACTTTAAAACACTCATGGACTCCTCTCAAGTCCTTGTGAAAATTCATAACTTTAGGGACAACTCAGTTAGAGAGAACTACATAGCTAGAAAAGGTAGACACTTGGACTTATATATCCTCGACGAGGAGGCATAGCTCGTGAAATTAAAGTAATGAAAAAATTTGGGTAACTTTCTTATGGACGACACTATAGCACGAACTGGAGTATGAAAGAAAAAAAAGCAACTCCTAAATGCCCGATAGCCTCCTGATTATAAGTATGGTGTACAACATACCCATAAGCAAGACTCTACCAGACACAATTTCATAGACACTCTGGGACCATAAACCATGCTCCGCTAACAAGTTTGTCATGACCCAAACTGGGGCCCTGGCCGTAACAGGTATCCCAAATCATAAAGGTCTGCGATCCCTTCTAACTTGCAATCACATACACCATTCATATAAAAAGAAGAAATCCAGAAATACATAACAAAATGGAATCATGGTCAAATTTTATTTCAAACTACTCAATACTGAAATAAGTTCATAAAGATCAACAACATCTAACACTAGCCTGCAAAATCTCTACTAACTGACAATAACCTCTGTCTGAAGACTGGGACAAGGCCCCCAGTTGGACCATAAATCAAAATAAAATAACAAAGACTTATACATTAGGCCTTCCAAAATAAGGGAGGCTCACCAACTTCTAATCTCATACCAATCAATATATGGCTTAACGGGACCCCAGGATTTTATCTCAGATCTTGAAATATAGGGGGGGTCAATACATATGTACGAGTATGTGAAATAATCCAAAATAACATTTTTTTACTACACAATATACATGAGAGCATTTCGTAAAATATTACATATAAGATAAGTAAAATACATGGGCATAATTTAGAATTTCAAATGCTTTCTTACAATCATGACTCAAAACCTTGTTATTCTTCTAAGCTAACCGGTCCACCCTACAAATCTGTACTTGCATGGACTATATGGAATCCGTCCTTGACTTGACGGCCAATCCTCCAATCCAAGTATGCTGCAAGGATTGGAGTTCTTAATAGTTTTGTACACCCCCTTACAAGAATACTGTGGCATCACCCATACATGATGTCCACATTATTTATTTTTTAGGATAATACCCATATCGGCAACTATGGTTTCCAACGATGAGCACTTATACTCAAATGCCTTCTTCAGGTAATCGACTAGCTCTCTTAAGCCCAATTTATTTTATTTCTTCAAAAACATGATTCATTCTTTCAAAACGTTCAATACTTATTCTATTAAGGGCATGTCATCACCGGGTATCGTCATACCCTAACTTAAAAGTCATTCATTACGTTATCAAACTCACAGCGCATCTTATTTAGAACATGCAAATGACCACCAATGATTCAAAATATTATAAGAGAATCATCACGTTGAAATCTCAAGAAAAAATTATGCAATCATCCTCTTTTTGCAAGACTAAAAACATATGGTGGCCATGTTAATTGTTCAATCACATGCAACTCTTCTCTTTAATGCAAAAAGTAATTATATCAAGAAAACATCCCGCTCATCGTATCATAAAACATGTTAATCATCATGATGTTCAGAAACTTATTTTTAAAACATGGTCCATGCATTTAAAATCACCCATAATTCAAATAATCAATATACTTCATAACAAGAGGGGAATTTCATTAATCATGCTCTAAATTTGAACCCTTCAAAAGAAAATCAAAAACACATGTCTCTCTCTCTCTCTCTCTCTCTATATATATATATATATATATATATATATTGCAAATTCAATTCCAAATAAAGGGGATCTAAACCACATATATTTCCATCAAAATAAAACCATAATGCATATAATTCAATTGTTTTCAAAACCCCTTTTCAAAAACATGGTTGTATATCTTTAAATTTGTTAAAAAAAAATATTAAAAACCATACTCATGGAGTTTAAGGATAGTCCCACATACCTTAATTGATGAAGAATTGTGAAAAAATCAAACCTTTAAACTTGGAAGAGCAAACCCTAGTTGTTTTTCTCCTCTTGTGTTTTAGAAAGATGAACTGGGGATTTAAGAGAGCTAAAATATTAACAATGACACTAATTTTATCTATAGATGTTTAGGGATGGTTTTGGAATGTAAAAAGATTTGTTTGCCCTTGAAATAACTCAAAACGGAGCTCCTACACCGTAAAACATAGGGTTTACAGCGCAAACCCCATGGCAAACCATAAGGTTTTCATCGCACAACCTATGGAAAACATTAAAATTTGCTGTGCCTAAGCCATCACCAAGCCTGGATAGTGTCTCATTCAAAAACTCATAACTTTTGACTCCGGGCCTGGATTAATAAATGGTTGGAGGCTTTGGAAAGAAGAATCAAAGACCTTTTATTTAATATATAGTAGGACCTCTAACTCCTTATATTCTTTGATTAATATTAGATGTAAATTGATCCAAGTTAAAACATCCACTAAAACTTCATCAATAGAAAAGTTTTCAACTCGTCTTTGAGTTAGGAGATTTTTGTGACCTCAATGCATATTCAAAGGTATTCCCACACTATAGAATTGATAACCACACATATACTATTAAGGAATTATTTGATTCAGGTCTCTACGCATAGGAATGATACTTTAAATTTTAGCACAAAGGCGCAGTGTGTTACAAGTCCCTAAGTTCCAAACCTATGGTGCCTCCTTAGATTTTGAGAGGCCCCCTGTCAGTTAGGCATGACACCCCCATCCTTCAGGACTTCAGCTCAGCCTTGTGGATCCATATTATATGTCAATCTTAGTACCCTTGGCAAGGTACCAACACCCTTCCAACTAGGGTTACAGGTTGAACCCTAATATCTCAGATTGGGGCATGCCGGTTATAACTAGCTCCCATAATCTCATTACAGTATTCAGTGTATTTTAGTTTAGGTTTTCTTGACCAAGTGTACAAATTTTTAGTCATTCAGTTATACAGATTTTAGTTTTTTAGATTATAGATTATCTCATAAACATGATTATGCTTGGTCTTGCGTTCTCAGATATTACATATTCATGCATTTATGCTCAGTTATTTCATATATTTCAGTCAGTCATATCTCACGTACCAGTAGATTCAAAGTACTAATCGCATACTTTTCTTTGCTCTATGTTGTCTTATAACATAGGTTCAGATGCTCAGTTTCCCGATCGTTCTTAGATAGATCAGTGTTACTCAGTAGTAGCAGTGGTGAGTCCTCATCCATCGAGGATATGACTTATTTATATCAGTTATTTTAGTATTTTCTTATGTTTAGACAGTGGGAGTTAGTGGGGGCTTGTCCTATCAACTCCTCATGAATATTTAGAGGTTTTCAAACAATTAGTTAGATAGTCAGTCAATCGGTTCAGTATTAACAGTTGTTACAGTCATTTCATCTATGTCACTTACATATTTTCAGTATTTAGGTTTCAATATTTTATCAGCTTATCTTTCGTATATGTTTTATCAGTGCCATTTTATTTAGTGCTCACAGCAGATACTAGCTCATATATTAGCTTATGGTCACTTGACTATAAGCACCATTGTCGCGACTAGGGGGTAGGCTCGAGTCGTTACACAATCCTTTGTGTAGAATAGTAAGGATCTTTGACATTAGTAGTATATTACTGAGAGGGTTAAAAAAGAGCAATAGAAAGGGGTTAGACAAAGATTTAGGGTTGTTCTAGTTCTTGATATTTTAGAATGCCACCTAGGCCCTATAATAATAGTCTCAAAGTAACATAATTGATCACCAGAGGCAATCGACTTTGGGGAAATCTCTCAAATATCATACTTGCAGTAATGTAAGAGTTTAGGTCTAGCTATATCATCTCCATTAGATTATGATACTTGAAACAAGTCACATACTGGGATGTGATACTTTTGCTCTATGACATTATTTTTTTATCAGGAGGGGTACATGTAGAGGGACAGCCTGAGCAGAGACTAGTAGGTTTAGGATGGTGTGTTGGGTTAAAAACTGGGTTGTCTTTCTGAATACATTCTATAGATTGTGAGGTCCTAAAAATTTAACAAATTAAGGCAATGATGAGAGTGAGCATATACATAACTGCCCTTTCAATCATTATGGGTAAGTCTAGCATACCAAGATTCTGGTTAAGGTTTTTCCCAAATTGGAAGGTAGAAATTTTAGGCTAGACTTGCCTTGGATAAAATTCGAGCATAGTATGGTCCAGCAAAATATGGGAATGGATTGGTTTAAGGTTATGTGATAGGTGATTTTGTATTAGTCAAGTCAATAAGGAATCCACAGGATCTTTCAAAAGTGAATTTGTGAGAGTAGAACTCTTGATATAAAACTTGATGTAAAGGTTTTTTTTAGGATGTTGAGCTTTAAGGGTGTGTTGAGAAAAGGAAAAACTGGAAGTAGTCTCGAGTTCTTGCCACACCTAACCCACTATAGAATATGCCAGACCACTACTACTGTGCCACTATAATAGGATTTTTCTCTCTATAATGAGAGTCAACTATGGTTAATCTAACATAGCAGGTGGATCCTGCTATAGCGAGGTTGCTATGGTGGGATTGGGATGTCATAGTAGTATATATGTTGGTTAATGTAGAACATACTCCAAAAATATTATTTTTATCTTTTATTTGTGTTAGGGCTGAGAGAGGCAGATTTAGGAGATTTCCACTTGTTTTCCATCAAAATTCTTTGTAAAGGCAAGTTAATCACTCTCATTAATTAGATTTTCAATTTCTAAACCTTAGAATTACTAGATTGCAGCTTTTGGGGAGGAGTTATCTTAACTTCATAATTATTTTGGGGCAATAGGGTGAATTGGATGTAGGACCCTTGGGTTTTGGTTAAAGTTGATAATTTACTCTTGCATGACTATATTTCACCATTATAACCATAAAATTAGTAGTATTTGAGATTCAAGAGGGGAGGTGAATTGAAAATTTTTTGTGAGTTGACTACTGGCTCCTCACAGTCGACTCGTCTACAGATCGGTACACTTAACAAAATATATTAGACTTGAAATAGTTAATCAAGTAAATAATCAAACATAATGTAAAGAAACATAATAATTTATCTTGGTTTGGAACACCAATGTGGTGACTACTTCCAGTCCCTTTGGGTTTCAATGATTCATTAGATCGTTCGATGTTGGGATCAAGTATAATGATGGTAAACAAGTTTCGAAGACTTATTTTGTTCCTTATGTCTTGTGCACATCTTTAGTCGATATTACAATGTTTACTCGGTCCTACTCTTTGTACAACAACTATAAACTAAAGGTTACAAAGATTCGTGAGACTAAGATTAAGACACTTTGATATTCTTCTTGAAGTTGAGTAACCCGTGTCTATATTAAGTCTTCTTTTCTTATAGTCTGTGGACTCTACTCTCTATAAGGAAACCCAAGAGATTTCTTCTCAATCAAGAATTTGAATTGATTCCTCGATTGAGGAATGTAGTCGTACTATATGTCCATATCAGATATGTCCATATACGGTTTTACTCACGTCCATATTAGATATTTACATGATCTTTTCTTCCTTTTGGTCTTGTAGTAATTGATGTTTTTCCAAGTTTGTTTGATATCTTTTCTTCCTTTTGCTTTGTTATGATTGATCTAATTTGTTGTGATTCTCGGGATTGAGATTCTAGTGATTTATTTGATTTGCTATGATTCTCAGGACTGAGATTCTCTTTCCATTTATTCTTTTTTAATTGATTCTCTTGGATGTTGCAGATCATAATTTGATATCCTTCCATTCCTAGAGCTGGCTTCCCTACTCGCTTCTTTATACTTTCATCATTAGTAGTCTTCCAATATCCTGTAAAGATTCATTTGTTAGTTTGTCATTATTAAAATCATAAACTTAGAAGGCTAATAATCTCCAACATTTTGATAATGACAAATGAGTGCAAACATCCGTTGACTTCCCTGTCGTCAGCTTGCTATTAGTTTACTAGCTCTCCATAACTGATAGGCTCTTCCTATTAATCGAATTACTCCCCCTGACTAGTAGGTGCATTCTGAGGTAACAAAACTTTTCTTCTAATAGGGTTTTGTAAAAATATGTACTAGTTAATTTTCAGAATCAACAAAGGTTAATGATAAATCACCATTCTCGACATACTCACGAATAAAATGATGCTTGATGTCAATGTGTTTCACCCAAGAATGATGCACAATATATTTAGACAGACTAATAGCACTGGTGCTATCACACATTATGGGAACAGATTCAAAAGACAAATTAAAGTCAAGTAGTTGATGTATAATCTCATAAAATTTGAGTGCCACAACTTCCAACGGCTATGTATTCGGCTTCAGTTGTTCACAAAGCAACTAATGTTTGCTTCTTGCTATGCCATGAAATTAAGGCATCACCAAGAATTTGACAAGTTCCACTGGTGCTTTTTCTACCATTTTTATCATATGTAAAGTTAACATCTGAATATTCAATTAAATAAAAACAAGAAGAGCAAGGGTATCATAGTCCAATGTCTTGAGTTCCTATAAGGTATCATATGATCCTTTTGATGACAGTCAGATGAGACTCTTTAGGAGTTGACTGGAACCTGGCATACTTACATACACTGAACATGATGTCTGGTCGGTTGGTGGTCAGGAAGAGAAGTGATCCTATCATTCCCCTATGCATTTTCTCATCAACATCCTTATCAGACGAATCCAAATCAAGGCTTGTAGATGGACTCATTGGACTTTCGTAGGCCTTTTCTTTTTCCATATTGAATTTTTTTATGAGTTCCTAACTGAACTTGGCTTGACTGATGAAAGTGACTTTGGGAGTTTGTTTGATTTGTAATTCAAAAAAGAATGTGAGCTCACCTATAAGACTCATTTTGAATTATCCTTTCATCAAGTTAGCGATATTCTCACATAGAGAGATATTAGGACTATCCTTTCATCAAGTTAGCGATATTCTCACACAGAGAGATATTAGAACTACCAAAAATGATATCATCAACGTAAATTTGCACAATAAGAAGATTTGAATCAAGATTTTGTATGAACAAAGTTGTATCAATTTTACCCCTTTGAAAATTATTATTTAGTAAGAAAGTACTCAATCTCTCATACTAAGCCTTTGCAGCTTGTTTGAGCACATAGAGTATTTTTGATAATTTAAAAACATGATTTGGATATGCTGGCTTTTCAAACCCTAGGGGTTCTTTTAAAAAAACTTCTTCATGAATAAAACCATTTAAGAAGGCGCTCTTAACATTCATTTGATATAGCTTAAAATATTTGAAAGAAGCAAAAGATAATAGAATTTGAATTGACTCTAACCTTGCTACAGGGGAAAAGGTCTTATCATAATCAATACCTTCTCATTGAGAATAACCTTGAGCTACAAGTCTGGCTTTATTTCTGATAACCTTACCTTCTTCATTCAATTTATTTCTTTAGACCCGTATAGTTCTAACTACCGAGCAGTTTCTAGGTTTTTCAACTAAGATCTAAACTTGATTTCATTCAATCAGGTCCAATTCTTCCTTCATAGCTTTGACCCATGATTCATCTTTGAGTGCCTCATCGGGTTTTTTTAATCAATTTGAGATACAAGAGAAACATATGCTTGTCTTCTCAAAGATGCCCTTGTTGTACTCTATCATCTAGATTTCCAATCATGAGTTTATTTGGATAGCTAGTATCATGTTTCCATTCTCTTAGAATACTTAGTTTCACTGTTTGTACTGAAGGAGTCGACTTTGGTGGTGCTATAGTCGACTTGTCTTGTGATATTTCAGAGGTTGTGCTATCCTTTTCTCTGGATTGTAAATTACTCGCCTGTTCTTCGTTAGCACTTACACTAATAAGAGGGCGATTAGATTTATCAAATACAAATGTATAGATTCCTCAACACACAAAGTTCTTTCATTAAAAACCCTGAAAGCACGACTAGTGGGAGAATAGCCAAGAAAAATACCTTCATCACTTCATGGATCAAATTTTCCTAGGTTATTCTTACTATTGTTGTGAATAAAAAATTTGCAACCAAAAGGATGGAAATAGCTAGAGTTGGTCTTTATCCCTCTCCAGAGTTTATAAGACATTTTCCTTAGAATGGGTCTGATCAAGCATCTGTTTATGATGTGACATACTGTGCTTACCACTTAGGCCCAAAAGTGATCTAGGAGATTATGTTCTAGAAGCATGGTCCTGGAAGTTTCCTAGAGAGACTGATTTTTCGCTCTACTACACCATTTTGCTGAGGAGATCAAGGTGAAGAGAAGTTCTGAGAGTATCCATTTTGAGCATAATACTTCTCAAATGCCTTTTTCTTGAATTCTCCTCCTTGATCACTATGGACGTAAGTGATGAGGTGTCCAACTTCTCTCTGTACCTTTCTATAAAAAGTCTCAAAGCTTGTGAAAGCCTCATGTTAATGAGCAAGAAATATTAACCATGTAAAACGTGAGTAATCATCAACTATAATGAAAATATATCCCTTTCCACCAATGCTTGTGGTCTTGGTGGGTACAACTAATTCCATGCGGATTGTTTGAAGAGGTTTGGTAGTAGAGACAATGTCTTTGACTTTGAATGATGTTCGGGTCTATTTACCCAATTGGAAAGCATCACAGATGAGATCCTTTTCAAACTTGAGTTTTGGCAAACCCTTTACCAATTCCAGTATGGATAATTTCTTAATGATATGAATGCTAGCATGCCAATATTTTTGTGCCACAACCAAACATCATTAGTTTGCACAGTGAGTCCAGTTAAGGTAGTAAAATTAGAACTATTTAAGATATAATATTATAAACACGTTCAGTGATGAGAGAGATGTCTCTTTTGTCGTGTTTGATTGAGCAATTTTTGGTTTTGAAAAGGACTCCAAAACCAGCATCACACAGTTGACTGATGCTAAGCAGATTATTTTTAAGGCCGCCCGCTAGATATACTTCAGTGAATTCACATGATAAGCTGAGTTTTACTAAGCCAACTCCGATGACGTTGCCTCTAGCATTGTCACCGAGTCTAACTGATACCCCATCTATTTTATTTAGACTGGAAAAATTTTCTTTTTTTTTTATCATGTGTCTAGAACATCCGCTATCAATTATCCACATTCCCTTCTTATAGCTCTTGGGGACCTGTTCCTGTAAAACAAAAAAATTAATTTTGTTTAGGTACCCAAGTTATCTTGGGTCCTTTCAGGTTAGATGTGCTTTCTTTGGGCTTCCAAACCCATACACTTTTAGTCTTATGCCTGCAGTTGCAGGATTTATGCCCTCTCTGTCCACAGATAAAATAGACAGGTCCTCAAGAGGAGAAAGAGGTCTTGGTTAATTTAAACGATTTTGATGAGGAACTTGAATTATTTTTAAAAGAGTTTGATCTCACAAAACTATGACTAGGTGATCTCTTAATATTGCTTAATTTTATTTTTACATCATCAATTTCTTCATGAAGTAAGTCAATTTCGATTTGAGTTTTTATTTGGTAACTTCTTTATTCCTATTTGAGTTTTTATTTAAATCGAGCTTCGTAACTCTTTTTCTCTTGGGCGAGTTTGTTATACTCATCTATAATTTTTTGAAGCTCGTCAGTTATCATATCTAAATTAGATATAAGAATATTTCAGTTGTGACAATTATGTAGTCTTACCTCGCTAGATTCACCTATTGCCATGAAGCACATATTGGCGGCTTCTATTTCTTCTTCAATTTCATCTTTATCACTTCAGGCTCTAAAATTTTGATTCTTCCTGGATGTTCTTCTTCTTAATTCTGGACAGTTTTGTTTGAAGTGGCCAGGCCTTCTACTTTAATAGTAGCGATTATCATTTCTAGTGGAGTCATTACTTTTGGCTCCTTGGGATCTTTGTTATCTCTATCTCATGATATGCCTTACTCCACAGTTGATGAGGGACATTCCTTCACTATTAGCATCTGCCAAAATGTCCTCTTCTTCAGTTGGAGCAGCATTGACGGCCATAAGTTTCTTATTTTCCTCCTTGTGGTACCTATTGATATAATTTTTATCATATGCAATGAGATTACCTCGTAGTTTATCATATGTCATATTGTGTAGATCTCTGTCTTCTTGAATAGCAGCCTTGGTTTCTCAAATTTTTGTAAGACTTAGGACCAGTTTCTGGGCTTGCAGGCTATGTGGATAGATTATCCCCAGTTATTTTAGTTCGCACACGATCTTATTGAATCTGGAAAACATTGTTTTAATGTTTTCATTCTCTTTCATTAACCAGGGCAACAATCTTTGACTTCTTGAGTTTGGTGGTTCCTTCATAGGTTACCTCCAATTTGTCCCATATTTCTTCTACAGTCTCACAAGTTGATATCTTGTTGTATTCTTCTCTACTAACTGCACAAAGAAGTAAACTTATGGCGCATGCATGAGTTTGGATTACCTCTTGTTGTTATTTTATGACCTCAAAACTTTCATGGTCTTCTATGTCAGTACTGCTAGATTCTTTGTCTTTGTTCTTTGGCTTCTCTTTAAGTCTAGGAATTGGCTTTGGACCCTTCTTGATGAAAACCCAGGCTTGGAATCCATTTAATTAGACACATCTACTGAACCTATTTTTCTAGTAAGAGTAATGATGTCCATTAAAGTATAGTGGTCTTGTGAAGAAGTGACTATCCTGGGGTAGAGCACCGGGAATTTGATAATTTTCCATTGATCTTTGCTCACTTATGGTTCAGAAACACTGTTGGTGATACTTGTTCTGATACAAATTGAAATTCCAGAGGGGGTGGGGGTGAATTGAAAATATTTTGTGAGTTGACTACTAGCTCCTACAGTCAACTCGCCTGTAGATTGGTACTCTTCACAAAATAGATTAGACTTGAATAATTAAGCAAATAAATAATCAAATGTAAAGTAAAGTCATAGAAATTTATCCTGGTTTAGAACACCAATTTGGTGCCTACTTCCAGTCCCCTTGGGTTCCAATGTTTCCTTAGATCATTCAATGTCGAGCTCGAGTACAATGATGGTAAACAAGTTCCGAAGACTTATTTTGTTCTTCATATCTTGTGGTACAACTTTAGTTGGTATTACAAAGTTGACTCGATCCTACTATTTATACAACAATTGTAAACTAAAGGTTACAAAGCTTCATAAGACTAAGATTGAGACACTTTCATATTCTTCTTGAAGTTACATAACCCGTGTCTATTTTTAGACTTCTTCTTTTATAGTCTTTGGCTGCTACTCTCCAGAAGAAAACCAAAGAGATTTCTTCTCAATCAAGAATTTGAATTGATTCCTTGATTGAGGAATGTAGTCATGTGATATGTCCATATACGAATTTTAATCACGTCCATATCAGATATGTCTGTGATCTTTTCTTTCTTTTGGTCTTGCAGTAATTGATGTTTTTCCAAGTTTGTTTGAGATCTTTTCTTCCTTGTACTTTGTTATGATTGATCTAATTTGTTGCGATTCTCGAGATTGAGATTCTCATGATTGATCTGATTTGCTGTAATTCTCAAGACAGAGATTCTCCTCCCATTTGTTCTTATTTTGATTGATTCACTTGGATGCCGCGGATCATGATTTGATGTCCTTCCATTCTCAGAGTTAGATTCCCTGCTCACTTCCTTTATCCTTCCATCATTAGTAGTCTTTCAATATCCTACAAAGATTCATTTGTTAGTTTGTTATTTGTAAAATAGTAAACTTAGGAGGCTAGCAGTATTAAGGTGGAATGATGACAGAAAACCCTAGAATGGGAGGAATGATCATGAATTTTTAACTTGGGTTTTGTGCATTAGGTTATAATCCATGATATTGTAGTTTGTTTGGTTGATCATGTGTTGTGTTGATATTCTTAGACCTCAATCAAGTTGAGGTTGCACTAAAGGGCAAACCTCAAGTGTGTTAGAGCATTTTGGGCTTGGATTAAGGTAGGTGATAGTTTCATGTAGTTGAAACCCAACATGTTTTATGTGTACACAATAATTGTTCCTTCGTAATGCTTATGCCATTGCATGTTCAAGAAAAGCTAATAACTATTACATATCTAAAGTATTAATCACATGTGATGAACTTATATTAAAAACATGTTAGTTTTAAAAAGTGTTATGATTGTTATCATTGTGGATATTATTGCTATCATATCCATTGATTATTTTAAGATGTGCCAATATTTAGAAATCTTTATAAGATTGGTAGGTATAAGGTTGGCAAACACTTGATGTCTGAGATTTGGTACATGAACAAGAGCTTGCCACATGTAGGTCATGGCTAGTGGGTGACCATAAGACAGTTAATATGTATGTACAAAGTATTGGTGATTGTGAAGGTTTAGTAAGTGAACTAGGGTTATGTGATGAATTGTTATATTGGTTACTTAAGTGAACTAGGCTTATATGTTGACTATATCAGTTCCTTGAGCGAACTGGGTTATGTGGTTACTTGCTATATTTGATTTTTTGTGTAAATGGGGATTCATAATTGTTGTTGTTATGGTTGTTATAATGTATCCTTGAGTGGTTCTAGTTAAATTACAATGATTTGGTACTCTCTTTAATGTCTACATACTTATGTAATTCAAACATAGATAATATATTATTGTTTACCCATGGTTTGTTGACTTTGAGTCTTGTTGGTAATCATGGTTTTGACTTGAGTTATTGTTCATCATGACTTGTATTTGATTGAATTCTATGGTGATGTTAACAAGGTTAAGTGCTAAAAACTTGAGGTAAGGTTACATGATAGGTGTTAAAAGGTGTTCTTGCTTTACTAAGTTATGGTTACTTATTCATATTTCTCATTTTGGGTTGGTTGATGACCCCACTATTACATTATTGTTTCCTGTCTGCTACTACTACATGTTCTTTTTATTTTGTTGATTGTAAAGGATCTTTGGGTGACTATTTCAAGACCTTAGTTATAGATCAAAACATTCTTCTGCTATGCATGCTGTCATTTTCTTGGTGTTTAGCCAACTGCACCAAAAATTGGTGAGGCTTGGGGAATTGAGATTTTCCCTCACCCCATGTTATATGATGTCATGATTAGGATATGTCACGACCCGAGACTACCCCCTAGTCATAACATGATGCTTAGAGTCACATTAACCCCAAGATAACCCATGGCCTGGCATAAAACTAACAATATTGTATAAATAATCAACTACTGAGAAAAAACTAAACCAAAATGAAATAATCATAATAAAAGCAAAATCAATAATGAATGTTAAAACTAAGACTGTCTGACTTGCTAAAAAGCTAACCGTCTGTCGAAAAGCCTCTAAATATGATGATTTTCTAGGACAAGACCCCAACTAACTCTAACTATCTAATATTGAAATAATAATATATTGAAAGTATTGAAAGCTAGTCCTCAGATGATGAGGATTTACCAAAGTTTTATAGTTGAGGTTGTAGGAGATCGTACTAAGAGCGATTCAGATGCTGATCCTTTGACCTAAATTATAAAATAATACAAAGCAGAGAAAGCATGTGGTAAGTTCATTAAATGTACTAAGCATGTAGGATATTATTAGGGTTTATAATTATAATGACCATCCAGGTCATTTTCTATATTTCCACTCACTGCACAAAGAAATAAACTTATAGCACATGCAATAGTTTGGATTACCTCTTGTTGTTCTTTTGTGACCTTGAAACTTTCAAGGTCTTCTAAGTCAATACTGCTAGATTCTTTGTCTTTGTTCTTTGGCTTCTCTTTAAGTCCCGGAATCGGCTTTGGACCCTTCTTGATGACAACCCAGGCTTGAAAGTCATTTGATTGGACAAAAATTTTGAACCCATGCTTAGTACATTTAATGAACCTAGGCTTGGAACTAACTCTAGAAATATTATTAGGGTTTATAATTGTAATGACCATCCAGGTCATTTTCTATATTTCCATTTATTTTCGCCGTTCAGAGGTTTCCCATAGATTCCCAAGTCATTTATGACTTGTTGTAACTGACAATTTGATTACTGGGTAGTTCATTTGTCCTTCAGAACTAATTCCCAGATTTGAAGTTATCACTGGTTCAAATTGGATACTAGGCAAAACCATCAGTGAAAAGACCTTGTATGCCAATTTTGATTCTTTAGGTTTCGAGACTCCCGGACACATTTCGGGCTATTGGTCAGAAGTTAAGAAATATGGAAAATGGGTGTGGGATCCACTTTTCATCAAAATAACCTCAGATGGAAATTTTAATTACACCAGTGATTCCAAAATGTCTAATTTGATAGGGTAGCATAGTTCATCTGCATATATGGAATTTCAGATGAATCCCGAGGGGTTTGCGGAGACTCAAAAATATTCCAAGTCTCCAACTTATGTAAGAAATATGGTGTGACCATTAAAGTGGCCCTTTTTTAGTTTAGCGGCCCTTCAAGAGCTTTTACAACCCTGACCAAATCGGAAAATGCCGCTTTAGCAGCTAGTTGGCCGCTAAAGCTCTAGTTGCTTTAGTGCAATCGATCACATTACCATCCTTCCATGTTAGAAAGGTACCACCTTAGAGGTTAGATTGGTGCTTTATTACCTACCACTAAAGTGGTCCAGTATCCACTTAAGCAACATTCACATACCTTGGGAGTGTACAAATAGCCCACTTAGCCCGATTGTCATTATTCTTCAACCGTTCTCTAGAATATTGAACCCTAAAGAGTGGAAATTCTTGAGATAATCAATTTTGGATGATTATTGAGCGTTAGTATCATTAATTTGCGTGATTTTTTATCAAATTTGTGGTAATATTCCATTATTTCATGGTTGATTTTTTCATACTTATGCTAAAATCCCCAAAACCTTGGTGGCTTGATCATATCACCATTAGAGCTCGGAAGTCACCCATATTTTAGGGTAAGGGTTCCTGAGCATAGAGGGGTGTTGTGTTGTTTTTGAAAGTGCAATTCCATAAATGAGCCCCCATGGAATTTTTACGTGATTTTGAACCCAAAGCACAATAGTGAAATATGGGTATCATTTTTCTCGTATTAACGATTAAATTACGATTTTGATAGAGTGAACCTTGCAAAAGTTTCTCAAAAGGGAAAATTATTGGTTTAGCAGATCCTTCCAACTTTTACTCTATATCCAGGTAGACTAGGTTCACCCTCTTCATAGATTGAGATATTTCATAGTATGATTATGATAATATGCAAGATATGGGATGGGTTTAATTGTTGAAGATATGATTGATAATATATGGGTTAGTTAAACTATTTGCAGGCATAATTGACTTAGCTTCTCAAGTTTTAGGATAAATTGCTATCTTAGGGCTTATTTAACATCTAGAAATGGATTAAGATACATTAGTTGTATTAATCATTCAGGTCATTTTCTGTATTTTAGATTATTTTCACTATTTGAGCTTTCCTATAGCTTCTTCAAGTCATTTATGTATTACTGGGATTGATAGCTCAGTTATTAGACAGTTCATTTGGTTTATAAAGCCAATTCCCTATTTTAAAGTATTCGCTAGCTCAAAATAGCAACCGGGTGAAAACTTTAGTCAAACGATTTCTATGATAAGACTAACTATTTTAGTCGATCCAAAATTTCAATTTTAGGCTAGGTGGACCCTTGGTTCGGGCTCGAGTACCTAGACTTATTTTGAGCTATTGGTCAAAAGTAAAGAAAAATGGCAATGGGCGTAGGACCCATTTTTAATTGAAATAACCTCGAATGGAAATTTCAACTGCGCCATTGAGTTTGGAACATTAAATTTGATAGGGTAGCACAGTCCATTTCCATACAAAGGATTCCACATGAATCTCGAGGGGTTGGCAGAGACTCGAAAATTTTCAAGTCTCAGCTGGTGCTGGTGCACTTGCGTTCATAAGCCATTAATCATGTACAGTATCTAGCAGACACCAGAGAGTGTTGCGTAAGTGACATTTGAATTCGTGTAACCAATTCCCTTTGGTAGCTTTGCAAGTATCACATATGCAATATTGATGTCGCGTAAGCGACTTCTTCCCATTTGACCAGGTATCGCACATGCGATCGGCAGGTCGCGTATGCGATACCTGTGTCCATGGGAAATGTATAAATACCCCCTTTATCTCATTTTTAAAATTTCTCATACATCCCCACGATACTTAAACCCTAAAATTTAGGAGAGCTTAGCGATAGCATTTGTGGGTGATTTTGGGAGCTTGGATAAAGATTAATTACGCAATTCTCCATCA
Organism: Capsicum annuum; assembly: GCF_002878395.1. Taxonomy (NCBI): domain Eukaryota; kingdom Viridiplantae; phylum Streptophyta; class Magnoliopsida; order Solanales; family Solanaceae; genus Capsicum; species Capsicum annuum. The sequence goes on along the minus strand of NC_061121.1, from coordinate 182,741,123 downwards.
AATTTGAGGTAAGATTCTTTCATTTTCATGATTGATTTTCCCCTTTCTACCTTCAATCCCTAAAAGCTCGATGACTTGATTGTAGCACCAATATAGTTTGGATTTCATGCAACATTGAGGGTAAATACTCCTAAAGCATAGGGGAACATTGGGGTGGTGTCGGAGATGCAATTTCTGTAATCGGGCTCCATATGGGATTTTTGTATGATTTTGGACCCAAAGCACAGTAGTGTAATATGGGTATCGTTGTTCTCATTTTGATGAGTAGAATGTGATTTTGATTGTGCAACACCTTGCGAAAGCTTCTCAGAAGAGAAAATCGATGGTTTAACCAATTCTTTGAGCTTTCTTAGGCATCTAAGTAGGCTAGGTTTTTCACCCTTCATAGATTAAGATATTTCATAGTATGTTTATAATAATTTGGGATAGGTTTTAGGTGTTGGCGATACGATTGACAATCCTTGGGTTAGTTGGATCATTTAGGCTATCCAAAAATCGTGATTTAGAGGTAGTTGGCTTAATTGCTTAGGTCATTAATAGAATCTCGGTATTAGGGGTAATTAATACTTGCTTAACATCTGAAAGTGGATCTAGATACCTTATTCTAGTCTGGTGTAAAGTATGACTTACCATGGATTTCGGGATTAGAAGTGGCCTTTTCTTCGACCGACCTTAGGTCAAGAATTGATTTAGTTCTAGTAGACCTTTACACATTCGTTATATATTTTGAAATGCTCACTATGATAATTGACAAGGGTAAGTGCTTAATGATCATGATGGTTTAATATTGGGAGCTGATTCTAATTATGATAAAACCCCATAGTTATGATTTGATGGTACATGTACCGATCCGAGTCAGGCTATTGATTTTGATATTGATTATATATGTATCGGTTCGAGTTTGGATATTGATTTATAGTTATTATCACACGTTCATTATGTTATTATTTTAGTTTATTTATTTAACTGTGTACAACAAGGTTGGAGTTACTTCCAGGTTTTCCCTTTTCTTGACTTAGTTATGTTGTCTTATATCTTATCATATTTGTATCATGATTTAGCTCAGTCGACCAATGATGCCTAATGAGTACCCGTGGTTTTGGTACTAATACTAAACTTATGTACCCTTTTGGTATAGGTCCGAATACTAGTTGCCATCTCTGATTTGACGATTATCTTGTATTGGATTTTGGTGATAAGGTGAGCTCTTGAAGTTGGAGTTGCCCCTTTTTACTTTTATTTATCTATTCCTAGTCTTTATTGCCGAGATAGAATATACTAACTATTTTAGGACTTTTGGTGTGTTATAGTAGCTTTTGTACTAACTCTATCAAGTCATGGGATGGTTTCTATGTTATGGCTACTTTTCAGACTATTTTTATTGCCTTTCTTAATTACGAGTTGCATTGTCTATTTTGCCCTTTTTGGGGCATCTACAACTAAGTTAGTGCAGCGTGAATAGCTTTGGGCTATTGTTATGCTTACTTACTGGCGGGATAGAGTAGGTGCCATCATGACTCATAGATTGGGTCATGAAAAATTTCTACTTGAGCCTAGTTTCCTTATTGATAAAAGAGAAAGTGTCTTGTAGAGTCCTATAGATCATAATGATGACATCCATTTCTTATTTTGGGAGGCTATAAGACATTCTTAGGAGTTCTTTACTTATTTCTCTCATTTTGTGCTACGTGTTTGAGTTGATTTATAAGGCATTTCTTTGGTTTCACTCTTTCAAAGATGGCTAGGACACGTGCTATCACTATACAAGATGAGGGTTCCAACACTAAGTCTGGGGATTCAGTTACTGTTTTTGTATGATCCAAGTTCATGGAAAGTCTCGAGATGTGTCTCTAGTTAGGGACCAGGATAGGGGGCCTTCACCATACCCTATTCCCACTCCTAAGCTAGAGATTCTTGTACCCTATCCAGAGATAGTCCAGGGACCGGCGTATGCTCCACCGTGATTTATTTCTTATTTTGTGCTCAGGGATGCTTTGGTTTAGATTTTAGGGTTGGTTGGTGGTGCACTGTCTGATGGTAAACAGTCTATAAATAAGGGTGGTACTGAGGAGGGGGTACAACCTATAGCTTCACTCCTAGAGTTGATGTCCCTCCTATGCTGGCAATTGCTCAGCCGATGGTTATAGTAGCTGTTGTACTAACTCTAGCAGGCCGTGAGATGAATCCTGAGGTGTTGGAAAGAACTCAAAAATATTCCAAGTCTCCAGCTGATGCAATAAATCTAGTGCAACCGCTAAAGAGGCCCTTTGGCACTTTAGAAGAGGTCTCTTTAGTGGCCCTTCGGGCACTTTCGCGACTCTAACCAAATCGGCAAGTGTCGCTTTAGCGGTTAGTTGGCCGCTAAAGCTCTAGTCAATTTAGTGCCAACTGATTACATTAAAAGCCTGCCATGTCATCAAGGTACCACCTTAGCGGTCATACAGGGGCTTTAGTGCCTACTGCTAATATGGCCCTCCACTTAAGTGACATCTGCATACCTTGGAAGGGTATAAATACCTCACTTGTCCTAATTGTCATCATTCTTCAACCGCTCTATAGAATATTAAACCCTAAATTATTCTTGGGAGAATCAATAGTAGGTGATTATTGAGTTTTAGTATTATTAATTTGCGTGATTCTTCATCAAATTTGTGGTAAGATTCCATTATTTCGTGGTTGATCCTTTTAAACTTTTGATAAAATCCCCCAAAACTTGGTGGCTTGATTATCGCACCATTAAAGCTCAAAATTCACCCATTTTTAAGGTAAGGGTTCCTTGAGCATAGAGGGATAATGGGTTGGTTTCGAAAGTGCATTTCTGCAAATGAGCCCCCATGGGATTTTTATGGGATTTTGAATCCAAAGCATAATAGTGCAATATGGGTATCATTGTTCTCATATTAATTATTAAATTATGGTTTTGATAGTATGGCACTTTGCAAAAGCTTCTCAAAAACAAAAATTGGTAGGTTAGCGGATCCTTCCAGCTTTTCTTTATTATCTAGGTAGACTAGATTCGCCCTCTTTATAGATTGAGCTATTTCGTTGTATTATTACGATAATATACTAGATATGTTATGGGTTTAATTGTTGGAGATATGATTGATAATATGTGGGTTAGTTAAATTGGTTAGGCTACCTTGTAACCATAATTGTAGGCGTAATTAACTTAGTTACTTAAATTATAGGATAAATTGCTATCTTAGGGATTACTTAACATCTAGAAATGAATTTAGATACATTAGTTGTAATTACCATTCAGGTCATTTTCTTTATTTCTGCTTATTTTCACTGTTTGAGCTTTCCTATAGCTACCCAAGTCATTTATGTATTGTTGGGACTAACAGTTCAGTTATCAGGCAGTTCATTTGGTTTTTAGAGCCAATTCCCTATTTGGAAGTCTTCGCTTGTTCGAAATAGAAATCGGGTGAAAACTCCAGTCTTAACGATTTCTATGCTATTTTTAACTATTCCAACTAATCCAAAATGTCAATTTTAGGCTAAGTTGACTTTTGGTCTGGGTTCTGGGGAACCTAGTCTCATTTTGAGCTATGGGTTGAAAGTTAAAGAAAATGGCAATAGGCGTGGGACCCACTTTTCATTGAAATAACCTCGGATTGAAATTTTGACTATGCCATTGAGTTTGGAACGTCGAATTTGATGGGGTAGCATAGTCCAATTGCATACAAAGGATTCTAGATGAATCTCGAGGGGTTGGCAGAGACTTGGAAATTTTCAAGTCTCAGCTGGTGCTGGTGCTGGTGCTGGTGCTGGTGCTGGTGCTGGTGCTGGTGCTGGTGCTGGTGCACTCTGTTCACAAGCTAATGCTCACGTATAGTATCTAGCAGACACCAGGGAGTGTTGCGTAAGCGACATTTGAAATTGTGTAAGTGATTTCCTTTGGTAGCTTTGCAAATACCGCATATGCAATATTGATGTCGCGTAAGCGACTTCTGCCCCTTTGACTAGGTATTGCGTATGTGATCAGCAGGTCGCGAATACGATACTCGTATCCTTAGGAAGGTCATAAATACACCTGTTATCCCGTTTTTTACCATTTCTCAACTATCCCAAGATATTTAAACCCAAAAATTTAGGAGAGCTTAGAAATAACATTCGTGGGTGATTTTAGGAGCTTGGATAAGATTAATTACTCAATTCTCCTTCAAATTTGAGGTAAGATTTCTTTATTTTCATGGTTGATTTTCCCCTTTCTACCTTAAATCTCTAAAATCTTGGTGACTTGATTCTAGACCAATATAGCTCAGATTTCATGCAACTTTGAGGGTAAATACTTCTAAAGCATAGGGATGCGTTCGAATGGTGTCGAAAATGCGATTTCTATAAACAAACCTCACATGGGATTTTTGCATAATTTTGGACCCAAAGCACAATTGTGTAATATGGGTATCATTGTTCTCATTTTGATGCATAGATTGTGATTTTGATAGCGCGACACCTTGCGAAAGCTTCTCGGAAGAGAAAATCAATGGTTTAGCCGATTCTTTGAGATTTCTTAGGCATCTAGGTAGGCTAGGTTTTTCACCCTTCATATATTAATCTATTTCATAGTATGTTTATGATAATTTGGATGGGTTTTAGGTGTTGGCGATACGATTGACAATACTTGGGTTAGTTGGACCATTTAGGCTATCCAAAAAAAGTGATTTAGGGGTAGTTTGCTTAGTTGCTTAGGTCCTTAATAGAATCTATATATTAGGGATAATTAATCCTTGGTTAACATAAAAAAGTGGATCTAGATACCTTAGCCTAGTCTGGGGAGAGTTTACCTTATCATGGATTTCAGGGATTAGAAGTGGGCCTCTCCTTCGTCCCGCCTTAGGTCACAACTTTAGATAGTTCTGGTAGACATTACACGCTCGTTATATATTTTGAAATTCTTATTATGAGTATTGATGACTCTAAAAACTTAATGATCATGATAGTTTAATATTAGGAGTTGATTCTAATTACGGTAAAACCTAATAGTTATGATATTGATGGTACATGTACCAATTTGAGTCCGACTATTGATTTTGATATTTATGATATATATATTATTTTAGTTTGACTATTGATTTGTAGTTATGATCACATTTTCTTTATGTTATTATTTTAGTTTATTTATTTAATTGTGCTGCTTCACACCATACTTTATCAATGCAACCCAAAACACCTAGTTGCAAAAGTGAGATCCTCCATCGCTTATGATTATCCAGGGGCCCCCAAAGAGTGAGAAAATGTTCTTCTTCAAGAATGCAGCCACCTTTTTTCCTTCATTATCAGCTAAAGCAACGGCCTCAACCCACTTGGACACATAGTCCACGGCTACTAAGATGTACTTATTGCCATAAGAGCTTACAAATGGTCCCATAAAGTCAATGACCTAGACATCAAATAATTCCACCTCCATCATCTTTGTCATTGGAATTTCATGATATTTGGAAATTGAACCTTGCCTTTGGCATTAATCGCATTTCTTCGCAAAATAATAAGCATCCTTATAAAGCGTCGGCCAATAATAACCACTTTGCAAAACCTTTTGCACAGTGTGATCGCCTGCATGATGTCCCCTAACTGGGGAAGCATGGCAAGCTTCCAAAATGCTTTGTATGTCAATTTCTAGGATGCACCTTCTAATGATGTTGTCTGCACAGCATCTGAACAAGTAAGGTTCATCCCAGAAATATCTAGTAGCAACATGGGGAAACTTCTTTCTCTAATGGAATGACAAGTTCTCCGAAATAATGTCATTAAAAACAAAGTTAGAGAGATCAGCATACCAAGGCACCAATTCAAGAGCAGCAGCTAATATTTGCTCGTTCAAAAAAGAATCATCAATATGTATCTTCTCCATAGTGGACTGATTGTTCTCTAATCTGGATAGGTGATCTATAACCTAATTTCCACATTCCTTTCGATCTTTGACTTCAAAGTCAAATTCTACAGCAACAATACCCATCTGATGAGCCTCCGTTTGGCGTCTTTCTTCGCCATCAAATATCTTAATAAAGTATGGTTGGTGTAGACAACTACCTTGGTCCCCAACAGATAAGCTCGAAACTTCTCAAATGCATAAACCACTACTAGAAATTCTTGTTCTATGACCGTGCAATTTTTGTGTGCCCCATTTAACGCCTGGCTAGCGTAATAGATGGGATTTAATAACTTCTCCTTCTTCTGGCCAAAGTCTACCCCAAGCGCCACCCCACTCACATCGTACATTATTTTGAATGGCGTAGACCATTTCGGAGAAATAATAATAGGTGCAGCAATCAACTTCTCCTTAAGGCAATGAAATGTCTTCATACAATCATCATCAAACAAGAACTTGGTCTCCTTTTCTAATAATTTACGAAGTGGATTTACAATTTTGAAAAATTCCTTTATGAACCTTTGGTAGAATGCTGCATGGACCAGAAAATAACGAACTCCTTTCACCAAAATAGAAGGAGGTAGTTTTTCAATAACTTCTACTTTTGCTCTGTCAACTTCAACCCCTTTTTCCAAAATTTCATGTCCCAACACTATGCCTTCACCATGAAGTGGCATTTTTTCTAGTTCAGAACAAGAATTGAATTCCTTACACTACTGCAGTGCTCTGCTTAAATTTACCAAGCATAGTTCGAATGAATCACCTACCACTGATAGGTCATCCATGAACACTTTCAAAGTGTCCTCAACCATATCTGAAAAAATTGACATCATGCACCTTTGGAAAGTAGCCAGTGCATTGCATAATCCAAAAGGAATTTGCTTAAATATTAACGTTCCATAAAGTCATATGAATGTAGTTTTCTCTTGATGTTCAGGGGCAAACGAGATCTGATTGTATCCTGAGTAACCATCGAGGAAACAGTACCAACCCCTTCCTACCAATCGATCAAGCATTTGATCCATGAAGGGCATTGGGAAATGATCTTTCAGCATCCATGAATTCAGCTTCTTGTAGTCCATGCAGACTCACCACCCAGTGACTGACCTAAGTGGAATCAATTCATTCTTCTCATTTGCAATAACGGTTATGCCTCCTTTCTTAGGCACGCACTGCACGGGACTCACCTACCTATTGTTAAATATTGGGTACACTACCCCAACGTCAAACCACTTTATGATCTTTTTTTCACCACTTCTTTCATTGGTGGGTTCAACCTCCATTGATGCTCAATCGTAGGCGTACATTATTCTTCCAGTTGGATCTTATATATGCAAATACCTGATGGAATACCAATAATATCTGCCATAGTCCACCCAATATCCCTTTTGTATCACCTCAACATAGAAATAAAAGCCTCAACTTGATTCTCTACCAAATCTGTTGCAATAATAAATGGTAAAGTGTTTTCATCACCTAGAAACACATACCGCAAATGGCCTGGCAGCTCCTTCAATTTCAACACCGGTGGTTTTTCAATAGACGGCTTGGTAGGTGGTGTTGGACGATTCTTTAAATCCAGATCCAGCTTTTGGGGGGCATATGAATACGATCCCATTCCGGTTAATGCACACATTGTCTTGTCATACTCATCGATTCTATCACTATCAAAGTTTGTCAACACTGCGGCTAATATCTCCACAAAAAACCTTTCCTCAATGGGTACTTCTTGCTCGTCTTTATAGAATACATCAATAATTGAGAAAACACTCATCTCCTGTTGCTATTTCATTGATTGACAAACATCAAAATTGGCCTCTTCGTCATTGAGCCTGAATTTCAACTCATTGGACTACAAGGCGATTAATACACTCTCGGTTGCTAAGAACGGTCTATCCAAGATTATGGGTACTTTGAAATCCATCTCACAATCCAAAATTACAAAATCCATTGGGAATATAAAGCTGGCCACTTTAACAAGGATATCATAAAGAATCTCCACCGGTATTTTCACTGATCTATCGGCCATTAGGAGCCACATATTAGAGGGTATAGGATCTCCCAAACCCAACTGTTTAAAAACCGTTAGCGGCATGAGGCTTATCTTGCCCCAAGATCACAAAGGGCCTTCGCGAAGTTGAGCAATCTGATGGTATAAGGAACAGTGAATGCTCCCGGAACTGCCTTTTTATACACTAATGATCTTGTAGCAATAGCGCTACAATGTAGATTTTTCACTGGTTCATAGATCATAGTTCTCTTCTTTATCACAAGGTCTTTCATAAACTTAGCATAACCTGGCATCTGCTCTAGTGCATCTACTAAAGGCACATTTATTATCAATTGCTTCAACATGGCCATGAATTTGCTAAATTTGGTCTCATCCACCTTCTTATGCAGCCTGTGTGGAAATAGAGAAGGTAGTTTTTGTACTCTTGTAGCAACCATCTCTCCTTCCTTTCCTTTGTCTTTCTCCAAATAATTAGCTTGCTTCTGTTTAGATGGATCTTCTGCTTTTTTCATTTTTTCAGACTCCACTAGATGTTCTTCATCTACTTCCGCTTTTAACTCAATTACATCATCTGAAATAGGTGTGCTCACATAAGGACCAGGTAACATTTTACCACTTCTAGTGGTAATAGCCATGCATGAGTTATCATTTCTCGAATTTTGCACAGTATCACTTGGCAATGGTCCACTCTTCCTTTGATTAAACATTGTCAGCAATTGATTCATCTGTTGCTCCAATTGCTTAATAGATGTAGATGTGAGTCAACTAGTTGACTCATGGATGACAAATCACTTTTCATCTCCCTTACTCCAGCATCAGTTGACTCTACCCCTTTCAACAATTTGGCCATCATGTCCTCCATCGACTTCTTATCGAAACTAGTTGTTGTATTGTCATGACTCCCAGGTGGTACATATAATCTACTCCTATCATTTTTATTCTTCTAGCTACTTTGGTCATGACCTCTATAACCAGCTTTGTCATAGTAATTCCAACCATAATTTCCTTGGCTATTGCCTTGGAAAACCCCCTGATTCTAGTAGTTTGCCTCCTCCTTAGAATCGGATTCAGCTCCCCTACTTTATGACCCCACAGCTTTTACCTTTTCTGTCTTCCCTGATAGAAGGTGCTTTGTGAGAAAATCCATCTGGGTCTTCATATAAGTCACATCTTGATCACATTCTTTTTCTCTCCTGCGTTGTTCAGACGATATCCCACTAGAATAAGTATTATTTGCTACCTCAGAATCCCTGGTATGCCAAGCTCTACTTTTTTTAGCCATCCTCTCTAGCATCTCCGCAGCCTTAATAAAAGAAAGCTCCATGGATGTTCTTCCTACAACATTATCTACAGTTGGACTTGTAATAGAGTTCAAAGCCCTATAGAATATTTCCATAAAATGCTCATCAGTCAGCTTATGATTTGGGCATTGTGTCAACTTCTTTTTTAATATTACCCGTGTCTCATGAAGAGTTTCATTCGGTAGATGCGTGAAGTTACTAATCTCATCCCTCAACTGTAATATTCTGGAAGGCGAAAAAAACCTTTCTAGGAAAGTTTCTTTTAGTTGCCTCCAGTTTGTTATAGAATCGGGTGCAAACTCATTTAACTACAGAGTTGTCTCCCCAGATAAAGACAACGCGAATAGCCTCAAATGGATTGCATTCTGCACCACTCCAGGATTATCAATGGACTTGTATATATTTATAAAGTTTACCATATGCATATTCGGATCATCCCTTGGAAGTCCACCAAACAGCCCCTTGAGATTTATCAACTCTATTATAGTGCTTGTGATGTTAAACTTCACTCCTGGTGCTAATGGTGGTTTAATAATATCTCCTATAGCATCTGCTCCATCCAAATCAGCATCATCATCGTCATCAAGATCAAACTACATAGCAGGTTGGCGGTTTACTCTACCTTTAGCTAGCCGATTTTGATTCACTGGTGCAGCTACATTCTCTGTGCATCTCCTGTTCACAGGATCAATCAAGTCATCATCCCCTAGGTCATCATCATCTGCATTAGCCACACGACCTGGGTTGTCTGCATTTTTTTATTGAGTTGTGCATTAGCCAAAGCGGCTAATCTTTCAGCTTTTTGTTGTTCAGCCATATTCCCAATTCACTACGGTTCCAAGTTGAAAGGTAATAATAGCCTTCCTGACCTTCTTGTTTATGGCATACACAACTAAGAGCCTGTAATGATCAAAAACAATAAATAAAAGTAAAATTAGGAAACTTGACCAAAGCTCAATTAATGCTCATGTACTTAACTGACAATCGTATTCCCCAGTAACGGCGTCAAAATTTGATATGCCAAAATTACGACTCTTTTTAAAGAGTGTAAGCAGTCATTGTCAAATATATAACCCAACTAGGTTGGGTTCGAATCCCACAGGGAATATGGTGTTAACTACATCGCATGATTATTAACAGACTATTGATCAAAGGTTTTCGGAAATAAAAGGGGGTTATGTTATTAACAAATATTATTGAGAGTATCACTTAGTGTTTAAGCTAAAGAGTATTTTTCAAAATGAAATCAATGAGATTAGTTAAACTAGGATTATGATCACCAAGGTGTTGATGTAATAAGGGTTGTGAGTCATTTCAAATCCCTATTTGGCAAGTCCAAATGCAAGATTAATTGAGCAATAAAGTCCATTTAATTATTTCTCAACCCTAAAAGATGACTACACTTAAATTCTTTCGAACTTAAAAGTGATAATGATTATTAAATTAAATCCTCAAGGAGGTTGATCCTGTTATGGCATCAACCCACAAATCAAAGGTTAAAGCCCTTAATTTTCTTGTAAATCTTCTTTTTTCCCAACACCAACTCTTTTAGTCAAATAAGTGATGTTTATAGCCACACCATTCGAGTTTGCAACCAGGAAGAATCATTAATTTGAAGAGAAGGTTATGCAATTGATCTTGTCTATGGAATTTGATTACTCTCACAACCCTAGCAATGGATCACACCAAGGCTAGGTTATGGGAGTTTTAGCCACACATAATGTAAGAAAAGAAATCCATTGTAAATTTCATAAGCAATTTAGAATTACTTACAAAGATACAAGAGATTATTCCAAATCTTAGATGATGGTGAATAAAATGAAAACCCCAAAGCAATAATCTTGTTTTCTCAGAGAAATATCAGTTACAAAATGTTTTAAGAGCTGAAAGCTGCCTAGTATAACCCTAAGTTGGGTATTTATAGGCTCCCAGAAGATGGGAATTTAAAATTCAAAACGCAGGCTGCCGCATTACAATTGACGGCCAAAGTGACGGTCTGTCATGAGCTTGACGGCCCGTTACTTGGTCCTTCACTGGGACTCAAAGCTCTATGTTATCTATTTAAGAGTAACGGCCAAAGTGACGGTCCGTCGCAAGATTGACGGCCTGCCATTCAGTCCATCACTTGGACTCTGGTTTTTCTTTATTCTACTTAAGTCTGAAGAACAGAGTAACGGCTCGTCGCTAGCCTGACAGTTCGTCACTTGGATCCTTGGTGATTCTTATTCTGTTTAAGGCCGACGGATAAAGTGACGGTCCGTCGCAAGGTTGATGGCCCGTCAGTTAGTCCGTCACATGCATGTATTTCCTGGTTTTCCAAGTTATTCCTTCTTCCAAGTCATTTTCCTGAGAACAAGTAAAACCTAGCATTAAATGCTTCAATGGTTGCTTAAAAACGTACAATTATCTCTTATAAAAGGTGCAAAATATTTTGTCAGATGCCGGAACATTAGTTATAAGACTCGTGGGGAGTCTTTACCACTCGCCACCTCAAGTCGTTACCAGGGCAGCAACTCAGGCAAAAGTTACTGGATACCCTATGATTTGGGTCCTACGACCCTTTAAGACACCTTACGACTCGTAGGAAAAGTCGTAGACAAGATAGTGAGTTCAAAACTCCAAAGGTTTTTCATGGCCAAAAATTCGAGGTATTACAATTATGTATAAGGGGAGAATGCAAAGGAGGAAGAACTAGAAGTGAAAAAATTTCACTCTGAATGGGAGTTGGGATAGACATTAGGTTTTAAACAGTATTTCAGAGGAGATAACCCATCACATTATGGAGCTCATAAAGCCCAATGGAGGTAAACATATAAATGATAGGCATTGGTGGATGGGAAATTCAAAAGGCTCCTTTACAGTTAAGTCTACATGGAGCATTATTATCCAAGGGGAGAAGAATCCGAGAGGATATGAACTATTACGAGAAAAAGGGATACCATTTAAAATCAATTTCTTTATTTGGAGAGTTTGGTTAAGAAGAATAGCCACAAATGATAATTTAGGGAGGATAAAGATCAATATAGTGTTAAGATGTTATTATTGTGATACCGATGCTATTATTGTGATACCAATGCTGAGAAGACTATGAATCATCTTTTTTCTAACAGCTCTCATGGCATTAAGCTTTGGAAGCAATTTGTTATTTTTGCGGGAATCCATATTGACAACATGCATCTACATGAGGTGATTATATCATGGTGAAGGCAACCAGGACCCCCTAAGCTGGAAATAATTTATAGAGCAATACCAATAGTTTTTATGTGGACTCTATCGAAAAGAAGGAACCACAAAAACATGGAAGGGTGATTAGCTTCTATGTTATGGTAATGCAAATTCAGAACATAGTACCACAGATGGTGAGGATGTTGTATCCCTGAACAAAGGATTTCGCCGGAGACTATCCAACAATGGTGACCAAACTCACAACCTATATACCCAAGTTATATTACCACAGTGTAGCATGGAGACCATCAGGGGAGGGAACTAGTACGTGTAATACAAAAGCAAGTTGGGGTAACCTTGGTGAAGTTCTTATGTTTCTGCTTGAGAGACTATAGAGGTGGCCTTATTTATTCTCGGGCAAAAAACCATTGGGATAGTATCAAATATGAAAGCAAAATCTATGCTACCCTAGAGGCTTTAAGGCTTTGTAGAGAGAAGAGGATGCATAGTGTCAAGTTGGAAGTAGAATCTTTTAAGTATGACCAATTTTTTTGCGAGGAATATGGAAGATACATTGGGAGCTAACTAAGAAAGTAGAGGAAATTATAAGCATCTGCAGCTGCTAAATAGACAAGTTACACATATTTTTAAAGAGGTGAATAATCTGGCAGATTCTTTCGCTAATCAGGCATTCACACATCACATTATACAAGAATTTTACACTTTTCATGACCTTTCTATAGTCAGTAGAAAGATCCTGAATTCGGGAAAATCTCAAACTCCTAATCTAAGAGTGAGAACACTAAAGATCAGGCCACAATGTTAGTCAACACAACCATACCATATATTCACATTCATCGCAAAAGAAAAGAAACACAGAAGCTCAAAGAGTAGTAGTTCAGACGCTTAAGATTATACACAACCTTAACGTCTTCATCTAGGCATACTTCATTGCGAATAGATATATCATCAGAAATAGAGAAGCACAAAAACATGGAGGATGAAAAAGCGAAACTGCCTTGATACTGCAAAGCAGATAGAAAGAGATTCCACATTGCTAGCAATGGAGTCAAATTAAAGAAAACCCAGAGAAGGGGAGCATGGAACTGGTGGTTCCGACGATAATACGCACGCAATATCTTCCGACGATGAAAAAGAGACAAGGTGGAAGTGTGACGTTTACTCCTTTTGAAAATTATCGATACGTTTTGTTGTATATAAGGGGTCGTTTGGTAGAGGGTATAAGAATAATACAAAATATGGTGTATTAGTAATGCTTGTATTAGTAATGATTTGTGTTAGTTATGCTTGTATTTTTCTTATGCAATGTTTGGTTTGATGTATTAAAAAAAACATGAATCACATAATTTTTAAATTTATTTTTTTTTTACATAATACCCTCAATATATATGTTGGAGAGGATGCGGAAAATTTTTTGAGGGGTAATAGGGTCTTCAACCATGTTAATGCATGCATTAGATCCATTGCATTACTAAAGCCATGAATTTTGAGGTATTAATAATACACACCCCAATACACAATAGAGTGTATAACTAACATTAGTTATACATAGGGTAAAAAGGTATACCAAACAAGGTACTACTAATACACATTAAACTAATATATGCATTATCATTTCAATACACTCTACCAAACGACCCCTAAGTGTTTTGCTTTTGGGTCGGGTCTGTTTTTGGACCTAGACCCCTTTGTTTATTCTTTCTTTTGGTCATTGGCCCTTTTGTTGGATTCCATTTGATTATTAATAAAATTCGATCACCAGACCTAAAATTTTAATTAAAAAAAACACTGGTTCATAGCCAACTTAGTAAGCAAACCGGTCTTTTAAATGTTCATTATCACACGTTAATGCTCGAGGGGAGGGGGATCTAGGAGGGGGCGAGGGTATTCACCCGTATCTCCTCGGTAAAAAATTATACAATATATATAAAGTATTTTTTTTATTTTTAGTATATATATATGTATTGATCTTGAATTCCATGAACAGAATAATAAAGGTTGACTCATTGATTTATGGGGTTCAAAATTCATTTTGAGATTTCAAGATCAAATCTAACGCATTGCATCTTTTATTTTTGAACCCTATTAGCGAAAATGCTAGATTTGCCACTTTTATATAGCTACGCTGTAATTGACAATATTCTGCCTATATTTTGAATTATACTCGGGCTTTCCTTGGTTATTCTAACTAAAATATTTGGAATAATTATCACTTTGCACCAAAAAGTTGCCTTGTTTGAGTAAAGTGCACTTGATTAATCCTAAAGGAAAAAGCCGTTCTAAGCAATAAGCAAGATTATCAGAGTGGTCAACAGGGAATAATGAAAAAAAATATTTTTCATAGAAGCATTTCTTTGTGGAGGGAGCTGATAATATGTAAAAATAATGAAAAGTATGCTAGTGTTGATAGAAACTGCAAATGGGGCAACGAAAACGATAATTCTCCTTGAGCGGATATTTTTTTTCTTCTTTTTCTTGAGGGGGCTGAAAAGCGATGTATTTTTCATCTTTTTCTTGAGGGAGCTGAAAAGCTGTATACACATTTGTCATAAGCGTATGCCAGTTATACAAAATGCAAATAAAATAGCAACAAAAGTCCTACTCATGACATGATGAAACAGGAAGCCATTAGGAGAAAAAAGTCCCACTACACAGAACGGACCAATTTTTTTTTGAAAAAAAAAAAAAGAACAAAAACAAAGAAAGAAGTTGCAAAGCTTATTTTACACAAGTTGTAGCACCAGTAGCTAATGCAATGCAGTTCATGGTAGTTATACTACCTATTCTGCATGTCCTCTTCAGTTTTCCACACTACATCCTCTAGGCTAGTTGAAAGATTCTTGTAGAACTGCATCAAGGATGTACAACAAAATGATTAAGCATGAGATCGTTCAGGATTAGTTATTAGCTGGAAGATGTCACAAAAACTAAATAGGATTTAAAAAATCGACGAGGTGCTAATGCATTTCCGGTATGTAAAAACACACCAAAAACCTATCCGTTTTGGAAATTATAAGTAGAAAATAAGTATACAGATTCTAATGACACAAGCATGATCTTTATTTAACTGCAATGTATATTATTAACCTGTTATGTATATGAAGTTCAAATAAATTAAACTTTTATGTATATGAAGTTTAAATACATTAAATGTTCTTTATATATATTTCGTGTATGATTTTTCTTATACTAGGCAGTGATATTTTAGCTTTCTTCTGATGAAATTCATCACATATTTGTGATATGCTCAACATCCATTATTCTATCATTTGCCTTTAAATAGTTCCTCCATCCCCTCCTACTTTCCCGTGGTTCATGACTCGTTTCTCTCTCTTATTAGTTGGGGCGGGGGTTAACTCTCCTTTTATCTGGAGCTGTCCAAGACTCATGATGAATTGTCTCTTCGATACGAGGCACAAGTTTTAATTCCAATTATAGCCACACGGAGGGTTGTTAACTCTCCCTTTATCTGGAGCTGTCCAAGACTCATGGTGAACTGTCTCTTTGATACACAAGGCACAGGTTTTAATTCCAATTATAGCCACAAAAAAGTAATATTGTCTATTATGACATGAATGTTACAAGATGATATCAGGAAACAAACGCTGAGGAAGCCTACCAAATGTATCACCATTCCAAGGCTTTAAAGTGGACCCTGTAACTAAGAGATCAAACCATCAGTGTTTAGGGACAAATAATGACACTCATTTCCAAGTAGAGTGGCTTTTCTCCCTAATCTTAAAACATGCACACAACCTCTTAGTTCTTTGTTGCTATCTTATGTCAAATGGTAACTTCAGGATTATGTTGCAAATTTACGAGCAATTAGTTTGTGATTGTGCAAGGCTATGGTCTATCAAAACCTACTAATAGTGAGCTACACATTTCAGCTTGTCATTTAGATAACTTTTCGGCAGTTAAATGAATGTGGTACCTTGTGGAATTCCAAAGTATCTCCTTTTGCCTTTCGCACTTCAACCATATGAAGAGAAGGGGCAACTTGAAATACCTAAATTTAAGACCAAACAGTGTTTAGAATATGATGATAAAAGATTTAAATTCCGAAATACTGATGGGAATCCTCAAAACAGAATGCAAAGGGCGATACGCACTGAACAACTATACACACATTGAACATACCTCAGTGGCAACATTAAGGTTCCCTTTTCTTCCAGCTTTAACATTTTCAAGTCTCATCTGAAGTAAAAGAGTAGAACGCCAATAAATTTACGTTATTAGGAATCTACATGCCAATTGAAATGCATGCTTGAAATTCATCACCACCTTGTAGTTCTTTTTATGAACATCAAAACCGAGGGGCTTCGCAGCTTCTTCAATCTTACTGATTATTTCATTGGCTGAACATTTAGATGTGAACCTTGTTTCTCTCTTAAATTCCTGTGAATGATGGAATCAAAACATCTGTCAATGGAGTATGATTAAAGTAATACACACATCATCAATGTTTCCGACAATGTGGAATACCAATTACTAAGTAATTGTTATCGTCCTCTACTGAAAAATCACTAATTTGGAAACAATTATCCTTCCGATTTCCCAACATATTGTGCATAGTTGAACACTCGCGCAAGTAAAACAAAAACACCACCTCTGAAACAAAAAGATATACATAGTCGTAACCAGAGTTTTTTAAGAATAGTGTTTGAAAATATTATTGTATTGAGATGGTAGCATGAAAAAGTGGAACTTACTCTTGGCAAGATGTCAAATCAAGTGAGAATACCAATTACTATTGAGATTATCAATTACTATTGAGATTATAGTATACACACATCACCGATGTTTCCGACAAGGTAGAATACCAATTAATATTGATTTGATTTGTTGGAGGGAGAAAAGACCATTCAGGAAAAGAGATCAAGCTTTTTGAGTAAATAAAGAAAGGTCAGTTTTACTCAGACAGGACTAAAATGAACGTAGGAATTCATTTTTCTGTAATTATTAGTCCTTCTAAGGTTTTTCTGCTTTTAATTAGTGTATTTGCATTCTCGCTCGTATGGAATAACTTAGCTGCAAATCAAAAACTGAGATTCCTGAATAATAATTTACAAAAATTTTGCAGCATAGATAATGAAATTCAACACAGAGAAAGAAATGGAAGTTAGTTTGTGTATGCATGCAATATTGCTGCAGCGTCTTGATGCATCTACCGCTTATTCAACCGTTAAAGTTGATGAATTTAGCATTAGATCGACTCAGGACATCCAGGCTCATGTCCGCCAGAAGTTCTCTATTATTTTATGTAAATGCAAAGAAGCAAGTTTTACTACAAATAATAGATTCATTACTTCTTTCCCATTGTTAAGTTATGGGGTCTGATATTAGAGTAGGCTGTAGCAGGTTTGACAATGAACAAAGCGTTATCCAACGCTTACCAAGTAACCGTAAGTTTTTTGACATTCTCATGAACTTCATTAAAGCGTGTCCTACTGAGAAAATATAACTACACACGACGTAGTACCAGGCACAAACACCACTTAAAATCAACCAGCAGTTCCACAACATGCAAGAAAAGTAACAGATAAAAATGGAAGGTCATGGTCGGTAACCTGTTCATCGAAGAGATTCCCAAGGTTGAGTCCTTTTGACATTGAAATCAACTCGAATGCATTCATGGGAGTTGGCTGCTCTTCCTTTTTCTCTGTAACATGATGTTCCTGTTGTTGTGTCAAAGAAAAGGGAATCATGTGAGGATGATTTTATACAACACTCAATTCTTTCCTCTGAATTGAAGATTCTAATTAGTGTTAATAATTAGAGTGCTCACTTCAGAATCCTTGAAGACAGCTTCGACATCATCCAGGTTCACATCTTCTTTCTCATTAAAAACAGGATATTTATAATCTTTCTTGAACCACTCATCCTCCAGAATTTCTGCAATGGTGATACGCTGTATAGGAAACGCCGGTAATAATAAAATAATAGAAAAAGATGTCTTGTATTTAGCTGCAAGCTAAAATCCCGAAATTGTATTCAGAAATCCAGTATGCTTACTGTCATAGGGTTTGGATCCAAGATGCGAGTAATTAACTTCATTGCGCCAAAAGACATCCATGGTGGACAACTAAATTCAGCAGCAGAGATCTGCACAGACCATGATAGACATCATGAAACTAATAGGAAAAACAAAAGCAGATTGATTCCATAATGAATTTGGAAGAATGCTCACTTTTTTGTACAGGTTCATAAGATTAGAGTCATCAAAAGGCAAGTAACCTGCAAGCAGTACAAAGAGTATGACTCCACATGACCACAGATCCGCCGTTGTACCGTCATATCCATGGTCATTGAGTACCTAAAAGAAAGGAATCTCATGTTTAAGACCAAGAGAAAAAAGAAAAATAGGGTGCAGAGCGGGAGCTTTAATGCACTGGGCTGCCCTTCTTTTTAGGGTGTGCACATGACAGAGACCTTTTTTTCTTTGCGAGAAGTGAACAAAGAGAGAGTTATTGAAACCAATTTCATTATACCTCAGGAGCAACATAGTTGGGAGTTCCGCATGTGGTGTGGAGTAAGCCATCATCCTGGAAATTTGCGCTAAAATAAGAATTATATCTGATTCCAAAAAGAAAGGTTGACTATCACCTAAGTGAAAGAAATATATTGCAGTACTACTGCTGCTGCTTGAATCTAGAATGAGTTCTCACCTAAGTGAAAGAAATATATTGCAGTACTACTACTGCTGCTTGAATCTAGAATGAGTTCTCTAGATAAAACGGAAAAAGGAAGTCCATTGTCAAATAATTTGCAGACGGTTAAAGCAAATAACTAATCAGCAGTCAATCACAAATAAATGACATTGTCCCAGGCCCCACTCATCGTTGTTTCCACAAAGCTTACCAAATTGGAATACAGTACATTCAGAACATAAATATTCTAATAATAAAATCGAATCAATCCCAAATGATGTTTACACAAGCTAATAGAAAGAAGAAGCACAAATGGATTTCTGTAAAAATTATGCTGGCCTGTTTCTACTGTGACAGTTCCTCGATTTGCATTTAAAAAAATCCTCTCACTTGTTTTTCTCTGATATGGGGCTCTCCATAGAGATCTGTGGCTTCAGTCAGGAGGAGGGAGAAGGAGTCATCACCACCACATTTCTCAAACAAGAATATGTACTCAAGGAAATCAATAAAGGACGTTAAGACATAAGACACAATCTACTAGTAGGTTACACAATTAAAGATTCATTGCATTAATTTTGACAAACCACAAAGCAAAAGTCTTATCAAAGATTGGAAACATATGATAAGAGATTGAGAACATAAGATCAGACAGTTACCCTGACTTGCTGGGACAGAGCACTCAATCCAAAATCAGAAACCTTGAGGTTTCCAGAAGCATCCAACAGTAAATTCTCAGGCTGCTTCATGAAAGCATACCAAAATAAAGGTAAGGCTACAAAGCCTGGAGCTTTAAGGAAAAATAGAACAGAAATAACAACTAAAAGGCAGCTAAAAGAGCACTGCCCCACCTTTAAATCTCTATGGTAGACTCCCCTGCTATGACAATAATCAACAGCGTTAATAAGCTGCTGAAAATATTTCCTTGCTTCTTTTTCATGCATTCGTCCATGATTTACCTGTATGCCAATAAAACAGCTAACATCTTAATGACATGATAAGTCATCTGAAAAACAAAAAATTAAGTGCCAAATAGGTTCGCATAGCTTTGCTGCTTCGGAAGGACACATGAAACCTTATTTTGCAATGAGTCAGATACAAGCTCGTGCTTCTTTGGTCAAATTCTTTATCTCCTAAGGTAGGGGAACCGAAAAATTTACAAGAAAGAAAGAATCATCCTTACAATTTTGTCAAAGAGCTCTCCACCTGTAACGAACTCCAGAACAATGAATATCTTTGTCTTGCTAGCCAACACCTGCGGACAGATGAGAAGAACATGGATTCAAAAGTGTAGCATATGAACCCCAGCCGTCACCATAATCCGGAATCACATCTTCTCAATAGTAGGTTATTGCAAATATAAGACTTTTGCACTACAAGCAGCCTAGTTAAAATTCCAACATATAAAATATTCAACACATAAGCTGTTCGCCAACAGATTTAATGTACTAGGCAAGAATTTGGTATATGACATCCCAAAAGGTTTTTAGCAAGATTTCGAACATTTAGCAGGAGTGAAAAGTACATGTTACTTTCCCCAAATTGGGAATTCGCAATTCCATAAATTTTAACTTAAGCATTTCTAGTTCTCTGATTTTTCAAGAGTTTGAAGGTGCATCTTGTACAGAGTTTTAACTCTCAAAAATTTGGAAAGTACCATGAGTAGATCAAGAAGATTAACTAACTACTCCAGTATATTAGCCAATTCCACTGCAGTATATGGATACCAGCAAAAAATCTGCATGTCAATATAGGGTTATGTTAAAAGGTCAGAATCTGCCTTATCTCTCACCAACTTCAGTGGTTAAATGCTGATGTACCACTGGAATTTATATGACAGGACTAGATCTATAAAATATACAATTGAACAAGTAATAAGCAGAACAACTATGAGTAATATACAAAGCAAGGAATCATCAAAATACATCAAAAGCTTAAGATTGGGACTAAAATCTAGCATAAGCATAAATGGTTGTTCAATAAGATAGGCACAGCAAAGCTCAGCTACAGAATACATTTAATCTTTGAGCCAAAAAACTTCAATCTGCTCAATTTGAATAGGGCACATGAAAAACTGAATGAGACCGCATTGATTCTAGCTACTGGTACTAACAAATCAATTAGTTGAGTCTGTACAATAGACTTTGTCTTGTCCTAAAGTAAGTAATAAATTCTCTTCAGAATGCTTAAGATTTTATTTATTGCTGCGCGGTGGTCATCAAGTGAATTTAGAGACATCTTTCTGAAAGATTGTTGAGGTGAAGATTTGAAGTGAGATTTTCAATGCATAATTTCTAGAACGGAGACACGTAGTGGCAACATCTGATGCATAACCAAATGCAAATCAATGGGTTGCTTACTCTTTAACCTAGAGGTTAGAAGTTCGTATATCAGCGTTGTATGATCCGTATACACATCCAAATGATCAAAAAGGCATACAGAAAAACCACAATCACTAGCTCATACATAGGCACAAACAACACACAAGTACATACACATTGACATAGAGAGAAGACAAACCTCATATAACTGAACGACATGTGGATGTCTGATTAACTTCATTGTTGCTATCTCCCGCTTTAGCTGTCAATTTATGAACAATATAAGAAGTTATCATCTCACGAAAAAACATTCAAGAAACTTTAAACTGTACGAGAATAAGTAATGCATAACTCAACAACCATGTAAGCTGTGAAGAGACATTATTCCACAACTTTTCTGCAATCTATGTTACCAGAATAATTACCAGACAATAGAAAAGATATGAAAGTTCCAGAAAGCATAGTGAATGGATATTTTGATTATTGACCTGCTCAGCCATTTTGTGCTTAAGGACCTTATCCTTATCAAGAATCTTGATCGCTACAGGTTCTCCTGTCTCTGAATTCCTTGCAAACTTAACTTTAGCAAATGTTCCCTCACCAATTGTCCTTCCGATTTCATATTTACCAACTCTGCGCTTGATTTTTGCCTGATTCATCATTGAGATACTAGCAGAATCCTATAAAAAGTGCAGTTGTAATCCTTCTTAAGAGCTTTTTACTGCACAATGATTAAAACTTCTGTAAGACATCTGAGTTCCTAACATAAGAAGACTAGTCTTTACGTTCATTCCGGGCACCCACAAAGATCTAAGACCAATTACAAAAATAAGATAAAATTGATATTCCAATACAACTTGACAAACTGCACCATAAAAAGACACCCCAGCTTGCAAATTGCCAATGGAATGAGTGAAGGATTTTATTCCAAATGGAAATTTCCATCATAATCACTTTCTCCACCACCAACAACAGCAGCATACCCAGTGTAATCCCACAGTGGAGTTTGGGGAGGGTAGTGTGAACGCAGACCTTACTCCTACCTTTGGAGAAGAGAGGTTGTTTCTGATAGACTCTTGGCTCAAGTAAAAGCAGTTCAGGAAAAAGAAAACAATGGGAGTGAAGATGCCAAGACAAAATGCTAAGAAAGCATGACAAAGCATACTAAAAGAGAAGCAATCACTACAACAAAATAATAGATAGCCAAAGTGCAAGAAACACTAAATATTAACACACCCAAGGGTGTGACCTAGTGGTCAATGAAGTGGATGAGGTTCAAATTCCAACTTAGCCTAGGTGATATTTTTCCATCTATCCTAGCCTCAACAGAATTAGTCTAGGTGCACGAAAGCTGGCAGTTATCTAAAAAAGAAGCACTAAATAGTAAGAGAAATGGAATAACATAAAAAAAGTTAGTTTATTTAGTTGAGTTATTTGTTTAAGGAGGAGGGAGAATCAAGGCACATCATCATTTAATTAAAGAGGTAGCACTAAATAGTAAGAGAAATGGAATAACAAAAAAAAGGTTAGTTTATTTAGTTGTGTTATTTGTTTAAGGAGGAGGAGGGAGAATCAAGGCACATCATCATTTAATTAAAGAGGCCAATTATAATAGCATCTACATTTGAAGAAAATGATTAAACTAGGTGTGAATGAATTAAAAACAAAGAAATGTTGAATCTGACCAAAAGACATTTGTATCGGTGTGCGTGCCCGTGAAAGAGAGCGAGGGAGAGAGATCCACTACCTAAACCTTATTGCGGCTAAATGAGCAACAGATCCCAGCAAAATGCAGCTAGTTAAACTATAGCTTAACTTGTAGCATCACTTCGGGAACTATCTATTCCACAAACAAATGCAAACAGGATAAGCTAATTGTCTATAGGGAAAAAAAAAAAAAAAAAAAAAGACAAAACAAACTTCAAACCAAAATCAGCATTAAAATATAAACTTTCTTGATTTAAAAGAGGAGGAGGGAGAGAGAGAGAGGGAGAGAGAGGGAGAGAAGCTCCACAAAGGGGCCAAATTTGAAGTCCAATTAAACAAATAGAAACAACACAAATGACCCTGAGAACCAACAAATAGAAAAAGGATAGATAGCCTCAAAAAGAAGGAAAGATCTCAAACTAATGGGATTCAGAATCCCAAATTCACTGTTTCAAGAAAAACCCAAAAAGGCAAATTCCTAATTAAAGCAAATTCCCCCACATACATACATGGCATATTCGAATATACCCAACAAATTCCAAAAGGCAAGAAAGAGAAAGAGAAAGAAAAGGAAAGAAAATACATACTTTGAGTTGAAATTGAAAATGGGATGTTGGACTAGAAAAGAGAGAAAGATGAAGAAGGAAAAGGAAAGTATCTTGTTGGGCAAAAAAACAAAAAGATTTGATTACAGCAACTTATAACAATTATCAGAACATTTGGAACTAAAATATATTGAAATCTTGAAATTCAATGTAGCTGTAATTCTAACATTCGCCCCAACAAAGATAGTAAAAATAATATATGAAATTGGTTTACCTCTTCCAATGGAATCTGAAGGTGGTCTTTTCGTACCACAACCACACAACAATACGGAAGTTGGTTGTAGTAATTGGAGTGTTCCTTTGGACAAAAATGGAAATGAAACTTGCCCCTTATAATAACGTGGAAATGATATCTTGTGGCTATTTGTAAATTAAATTTAAAATAAATTTTCCCAGATTTTTACTTAAGTAGTAAGTACTATTTTATCAAAAAGATACTATAATAAAAATAAATTTATAAACAGAGAAAAGATATAAAGTGATTACGGCAGTTGTTTCGAATTTATTAAAAGATATTTTAATTTTTGGGGAATCTACTGCCCCACAAAAATTATAATGACCATAGTAAAAAAATTATTTTTATTGATTTTCTCATCAGTTGTGTTCTCTCATTGATATATGGCGCTTTGAAGAAGTAAAAATAAAACTCCAAATCAGTATAAAATAGCCACATGGCATAATTAATTTGATTTCTCTTCTTTATTAATTACTAGCCGCATTTGGCCCATGTTAAGTCACGACATAAAATTAATATTAAATTTTATATTTGTAAAAAAATTATTTTATTATATTTCTATCTCTATTATCTTAAAAGTGTGAAGGGCTTTATAATTTACATTTGAACTTTTTGCCCTTTATTAAAAGTCTCTCCTTTAGATAAAATTATTTTTTCGCATATTTTACTTAAATTACACATCTAATAAATCAATATAAATTTCACCCGTAAAAAGATTAAAAAAAAACCTTTCCTACTGAAAAAGAAATTTGTTACAAATCCTTTACATATAAAATAAGGAACTATCGGACAAATAAAAAAGTTCCTTTTTTACTGATCTTATTCTAACTAAATTAGAACAAACAAAGATCAAAATCCTATTTTAACTAGATTATAACATGCACGTTCATATTCAACCCAGCAAAAAAACTACTTCTATAAATACCATATTATTTTTCTATTATCTTCGTAACATCATCGCCCTACATTATTTTCTTCGCAAATCCTCTTGCTACATCACCACGCTGCTCGCAGTTTTTCACAGGCACACGCATTACTTTTTTCCCTGCTCCTCTCATTGCATCGCAACGCTGCTCACACTTCTCTTGTTGCATCACCACACTGCTCGCATTTTTTCACACGCCCACGCATTACTTTCTTTCCTTCTTCTCTCGTTGCGTCGCAACGCTGCTCATACTTTTTCTCTCATATCGCTGCATCACATCGCTGCTCATACATTTTTTTCAGTATGTCTCTTCTCCAAGTATTTTTATACAGTCTCTTTCAGCAGTTCATAATTTCCCGCTCCTATATTATTGTTAGTGTTAATAATTCACTTAAACACAATATTAATTGCTATGCCAGCTTAAAAGTTGCTTCGCTTATAGTTTTTTTTTTATACAATCTCTTTCAATAATTCATAATTCTCCGCTCTTATATTGTTATTACTGTTAATAATTAATTTAAGCTGATTCTTAGTTTATCCCCTAACATTCTCCTACTATTCTACTGATCAACTAATAAGGTTCACATATTCAAGTAAAATATTCCCGCCTCATAAATTACTTTTTGTTATATAATTATGTCTTACTGTTATTATAACTTTATTATATTATTGTACTTGACTTAATTATCAAGTCAGCAATGGACTCAATCACCAAATCATCAAACTCTACCGATATTGAATTAACAGACCCAATTACTGAAGTTGTGCCTCTTAGCGCAGTCAAGCTCCACGATCGTACCTCCATAATTAAAATCATGGTCATAGGGTGTCAAGCAATAAAAGAATTTGCTCAAACGACAAGTGGTACATAAAAAGCTTTCACCTTCGTCGATGAAGAGGTACTTAATTCATCAATCACTGCACTTATTTATAACTAAATGTTCTTCTTCTACTATTCTACTTATCAACAACATCTATATTATAAAATCACTTAATGTTATTGATTCATCTTTGTTTTATTTCACCCCTGTTCTTTATTCATCTTTTTTTTTCCTCTTTTCTTTTCAGGGCACAAAAGTTAATGCCACTCTTTTCAATGGACATATTACAATGTGGAAAAAGCGTTTACATCAAGGAAAATTTTGCTACATCATGAATAGCCGTATTGCTCCTCCCAATCTCAATTTTCTTTCCGTCAATAAGAACATTGAAGTTGGCTTCAGCGATGCAACTATAGTTCAAGAATACAAAAATTCTTTCTCTACACTTTGTTTTTCGAACAACTTTGTTTCATTTGAAGACGAAAAGTTGCATACCATGGGAATAGTTTTAGGTAGTTCCTTTAGATTTCGTTGCCTCATCTAATATTTCATAGATATTTTATTTCTATTACCGATTAATTTATACTTAATATTTTGTAGATATTTTTAAAATCTTCATGTCGTCTAAGCTCTTCACAAAAGGCAAAAAACGTACAGAGCTCATACTTATGAATGAAAAGTAAGTTGAACTAACTTTTTAAAAATGTCTATTTTGTTTCTATTGTTCACCTATTTCAGTGCACTTTCATAATTTAACCTCCGTGATTTGATTAAAAAATTTAGGTGTGATAAAAAAATTATAACATTATGGGGCGACTTCTCAGAAATAAAAGATAAACTCTTAGAAAGCCTCAATGAAGAAAAATCTGTAATTGCATTCTGTGATGTTAAGACTAATCTATTTCTAGGTACTATCTTAGAAGTTGTGTTTATAATAATAGAACTTGTGTTTATAGTAAATTCTCTGTCTTTTTTTTTTGTCCTAACCCTTTTTCTTCAAATCTTTGCAGGGAATTTTGGGATAACTTCTACATCTATCAGTAGTATGTGGATAAATTTCACTTTTGAAAAAACAATATTTCTCCAAGAGTGGTACTATACATTCTCATATTCAAAATAATGAATAGTATAATATTAGTTATTTTACTTCTCTACCTAAATAACATGTAGGATTTTTGTAAAGAAGAAGAAACACGTTGATATTACTATGTTGCCATCTTTACATATTACAAAGTCTCAAGAACTAAAAATTGAGGATATAGCACATGGATCGTTCGATTATAATGAGGTACTATTTTCACCATCGTAATCAAAATTTATGCATGTTCTAGTAGTTTTAATCTTTGTCTTCTCTCTGTTTTTATATGTAGGTTAAATATTGTAAATTTACTGCGAAAATTTTAAGGCTCTTAAATGCAGATGCTCCATGCTATGCATCTTGCAACAACTGCTACAAAAAAGTAAACTTCAACAATAATATTTCAAAATGTTTTGGTTGTCTAGCAGAAAATGCACATTATGACGACAGGTGATACACATAAAAAGTTTTATATTATTTCTTTAAGAATCAATAAACAAGCTATTTGTTTACTTTTTGTTGTTTCTGTAGGTTTCGTCTAATACTTGACGTGTCCGTTGACAATGAACATTGCACTGTTACACTATTTGAAGCCACAAGACACTTGACTGGTTGCAATGTTACAACATATAACCAATCAATATCGAAAAAGGTCATATTATACTCTCCTTTTATACTTATTATATATTTTATTACTATATTTTTTTCTTCACTAATTTTTTTTTTACTAATATATTATTTTCTTTGATACAGAGAGAAAAATCATCCTTTTATCGAAACTTGCTGCTAAGTATTAACAAACAATATGTATTTTTTGTCAAAATTAAAGTATGAAAGAAAGGAGATCGAATAGGAAGACACTTTATTGCTGATGAAGTACAACCAGTTCAAAACGCTATTCCAATTAATATAATAGATGAAGATATCACCTCAGAAACAACAATCAAAGAGATAACAAGAACAGAAAACGATACTGATGACACAATACCACAAAAAAGGATCAAGCTTAATAAGGATCAATGATGCTATTTTCTCTATACAATAGAAGCCCAAATTTTTCTATATAGTAGTTACTGATTAGTTATTTTAAAATCAATAGTTCTAGAATCTAGATATTTATTAGTTATTTTAGTTTTTCTTTTTTTTTTAGATAATAAGCAACTTTTGCTGGCATATCAAATAATATTAGTTGTTTGTTCACTTTTACTAACTGTCTACTGCTAATTTGATCTAATCATACAATATATGCTTTTGTTCACTTGTAATACATTATTAATTTTAATTTCTTATTCTATATCGCAGGATATTTATTCATTAAACAAATGGCACAAGGTAGCTAGAAAATTAATGTAACAGATTATATTTCAACTTTTGTTGTGCGTCACTTTTGTTAATTTTTTTATCTTATCTATATAGATCAAGACAAAGTTGCTCAAGTCATTGAAAGGGTTAACAAATATATTGCTGCAACTAAAATAAATTTAGATGTTGCAATCGACAATACTCATGAACTAGAAAAGGGTGCTTACTTACCATTCAAAACTGCTTTTTCACCTCAAACTCCAAAAACAGCGACTACACAGTTTTTTAGAATAATTTATTCATTTATTTACTGTTAGCTTATAGCAGATCGTAGCTTTCTAGAAAAATTAAATTCCATAATATGAGAATATAATCGAATCAGAATGACTAACTTGTATATCTGTAGAAAATTCAAAAACAGTACAGCTAGCATCTTAGTTCCTCAATGACTAAACGATAAGCAACAACTCCTGGCATTCAGAAAAGCACTACATTAAATTTCTATCAATAATAACTTTTTGAAACTGAAGAACTCACTCAAGTTCACAATTAAGCCTAATACTACCACTTATGATTAAGAAAAAGTAAAATGCATGTGACAAGAACCAACAAGAATTTGCTAGATCAAAAATGAACTGAAAGAGCAAATATCATCTTAATGCAGTATTACTAATCTACTTGAACATATTACGGGGCCTTACCGTATAACGGTTATAGTCACATGCCCCTATCACAAGGCTTGAATTGTCAACTCTCTCAGAGACAACATCCATCAATTTGAGCACAGATATCGAACCTCCTACAGGATTCTTTACCCACCATGCACAAATACTTTCAATCATTAGTAAGACAGCAACCCATAATATTATGAAAAAATAAAAGAAGAAACAATTTTGACACAAACCTGACTTTCAAAGGATGGGTTCCCAAAAGAACTGTGATCTTTCATTACAATCAGTTTTCCACCAAAATCAAAAGTGACCAAAGCATGTGGTGGATGGCCAGCAGATGATTTCCTGCAGCGGAAGCATAAGCAAACTGTTGCTACTCTGAAATGCTTGCTGGGAATAATTGACAGTTGTCTGACTCCCGAAATAATCACTTGAGGCATGCTTCTGCTCATGTTGTTGGAGTGTTAGCTGACTAAATTACTGACCGAAACCCCCACCAGAGTAAAAATATTGGTCATTTTGACTTTGAATTGCGTTTGCATTGTATGGATCCGTTCCCTCATAATGATTAGAAATTTGCTTATTTTATCTAACATAAGTATATTCTGATATTTTCACATCTTTTATCTGGAAAAAAAAAGAAACAAGTAATATTTATTTCTAATGCAGCAGGCACAACAGTTCAATCTACAGAAGATATCAATATCGAAGAAAGAAGACCAATTAAAAAAGGAGAATAAATTGATTCCTAAAAGCTTTATCAAAAAACTATGACATTGAAGGTAATGTAGTACTAATTTATTCATTACAGTTACTCAACTCTATTTATTCATCATTTATTATTATTAAGTTTTATAATATATAACTATATAAATTTAGGTCAAGTTGACTACATACCATCAATATCATCTCTTCATAAGTTGGAAAATATTCCTAAATACATACATTGTCGTGCTTTGAGGTTTGAATATGAAACTCTAACATTTTATTGCGACGGTGGATCAATTAAACTTGCACCTACAGAAGTTCCAGTTCAACTGTATGCGTTATTTTTCTCGGACTCTACAGTAGCAAAAGAATTTCACAAAACATTAGAGGATATAACAACATATTTGAAGTTACGTCTTTTGGTGTAAGAATTGACAATGATCTGGCATCTTCAAGATAAGGAGTTTATATGTTTAAGGCACAGGGTCAAATATATCATGATCTACCCTCATTAATTCCACATAATGATAATTCATGTTATTTTTAATTATACTTTTTGACACAAAAAATGAGGTATCCCATAGGATTTCAAAACTCAAAGAAGCCAATTTATCCGTAAAAGTTGTGGCGATAATAAGACAAATAATGGATGTCAATCCTTATGCACAATTTTTTTGCTAGCTAAAAGATTATTCAAGCTTTCCGAATTTAGAGATTCGAAATGCTTCTAATGCTAAACTAGATCAACGTGTATACAACAAACCATTAGTAAATCAAATTGTTGCTATTTGAATAGACGGAAACAACCCCAATGTATTATTTGATCAAGAAATTATTGTTCATGAACACTCAGGCAATATGCATAGAGTCAAACATCATTATGATTGTTATGACCCACTTCAGTATCCTTTACTTTTTCCAAATAGTGAACCAGGTTGGCACTAAGGAATATTAAAACAACATAAAACAAAAAAAAATTCACACAATATCGAAGTTGAAAGCCTCAATCAGAATATTTCAGCATTTACGTCTGCTAATGAGGTGTTTGATAATGAGCAACAAGGTATAATTTTGAAACATAATTACACAAACTCTTAGATTTGGTTATTTAAAAGTCTCATATCAATGTGTTTTAATTTTTTTTAGGTGTGCGATGAGGAGGTAAGCATTGTGTCTCTTGTAGAGAGTACTACTGCTATAAGTTGCAAATACGTGATGGAGAAAGAACGATAATTCTACTGTGCAGAAGATTGTTCCAATAATTTGTAGTTGACATATACATTAAGTTGGAAACAACACAATTTGAATATTTTAGGCTGGAGCAATCAAATCTTAGAAGGGAAATATTGCAAGGTATATTTGATAGTATACTAGCCAAAGAAATTAGAGGATCTAGTTGGTCAGAGAGTAATACTTCCTGCATCATTTATTGGAGGTCCTAGGGATATGCGTCATAGATATATGGATGCAATGGCTTTGGTTCAGCGTTTTGAAAAACCAGATCTATTCATCACAATGACATGTAATCCTGACTGGATGGAGATCAAAGAAAATTTGATAGAAGGACAACTTCCTCAAGATAGACCTGAATTAGTGACTAGAGTCTTTAGAGCAAAGTTACATGACTTAAAAGATCAAATCTTCAATAAAAAGATATTTGGTTCCGTTGCAGCACATGTTTTTGTGATTGAATTTCAAAAAAGAGGACTACCGCACATATATCTTTTGTTAATACTTGAACAGGGATACAAGATAACACCGCTAGACAACTATGATAGGTTTATTTTCGCTGAACTTCTTAACAAAGAAGAATTTCTGATCTTACATGATTTGGTTGTCAAGAATATCATGCATGGGTTATGTGGAAAAAATCATCCAGCAAATTCATGCATAAAGGATGGGCAATACAAGAGTCATTATCCTCGGACATTTAGTAATAAATCAATGCAAGGAAAAGATTGATATCCTATTTATAAGATACGAAATAATAGAATAAAGGAAAAAGTTTGAGGCATGACAATGAACAATCAGTGGGTCATTCCATATAATTCTTACTTACTAACTATATACAACTGCCACATCAACATTGAATCTTGTGCGGGAGTATGGGAATATGCCTCTGGGACACATATTATGATGACATGTCAGAAGATTTTAAAAGAACACATGACAATTTTCCTACTGCTCAACTTCAATGCACATTGAAAAACAAAAATCATTTCTTAGAAAGCATGGGGAAGAAAATTAAAAATTATGGCATACCTAAACTTGAACAGATGTTGGATGATGGAATTATATCAGAATACAGAGAAATCTATAATAGTGTCTTTAGAAGATTTGGATGTATAGACAAAACTAAATCCTGAACAAGAGCAAGCATTCAAGATTATATTGGAAAGGGTCGATACTAAAAAATTGGGATTATTCTTTATTGACGGACCTGGCGAGACTGGAAAAACATTCCTATATCGCACAATACTTGTAAATATCATATCGAGAGGGATAATAGCTTTAGCAACGACAACAAGTGGTGTAGCTGCAGCTCTTTTATCAGGAGGTCATACAAAATATTCTAGATTTGAGATACCACTTCAAAGAACTGATACGACAATCACACGTATGTCAAAGCAAAGTGGTGGAGCTAAATTAATTAAAAAAAGCCAAGCTGATTATTTAGGACAAAACTCCTATGGCTAGTCGTCGAACAATTAAACGGTTGATAGGAGCTTTAGAGATATATTGATGAATGGTGGAAAAGTAGTAGTTTTTGGAGGCAATTTCCATCAGGTACTGCCAGTACTTCTAAAATCTACCAGGGCTGAAACGATAAATGCAAGTTTGGTCAAATCGTACTTGTGGCATCGGATGGAAAGGCTTAAATTAACAAGAAACATGACCGCACGAACAGATCCATCATTGTAGACATGTGATTTTTTATCCTCCTTGAATTTTAACTTATTTTTTTGATATTAAATATTTATATTTGATTTGATATTATTTAAATTCTTATTTTATTTTAATAAATTTTTAGGTAAAAAAAGAAATAATTAAATAAAGTTAATTTTGAGATATTTTATTTTATTTTATTCTAATTTTGAAATTAATACAAAAATTCAAAAAATATATTTTTTTTTGTTTTCTAAATTAAATAAATTAGTAGATTTAATATTATTTTTAAATTTTTATTATGTTTTGTTAAATATAAAAATTAATTAATTATTATTATATTTATTATTATTATTTTATTTTATTCATTTATTATTATTACCTTCTATTAAAAAAATTAATTAATTAATTTAAATTTTAAATCTTCCCTCCCCATATCTGCCAATTAACTGTTCCCCCGAAAAAATAACCGCCCCCCCTCCCAAGAGTTCTGTACTTAAAGAACTTTCTCACCCTCAGAATAAGAGAAGAAGATACGTATATTGAATATCAGAAAAAAATCAGAAAAAAAAGTGAGAAAATCAGTAAAAAAAACATCAAACCAAAGAGCAAAATATAAATGAAGCTGTTTAAATAATTTCATGTGATATTCAATGTGCACTATCTGTTTATTACGTGAATTTGTTCGTTACTATGTGTTATATGTTTAGGTTACAGAATACTTATATGTGAATATTACAGGATCGAATTTTTAATGGAGCCCTCCATTTTTATACTACACAGACAAACACTCATCATCGCACATATCAAACACAGAGGACACCCATTCATGCAGACCTCACTAATTTCAACACCCACGTGAATAGAAAAACTAGAGAGAGAGTGAACAGAGAGAAGGGAAAAGAGATAATGGAGAGAAGCGAATGGAAAATGAGAAAAAACACATCTATTTGATGAAGTATATCACCGGAATCATCGTCCCGTCAAGTAAAACAACCACCAACTGTCGGCAATTTGCTGGAATCTCCACGGGGAGATGCTGCTGTTACCTTTTCGACGGCTAATCCACCGAAGATCTGGCTGGAATCTTCACCACCAAGGGAGCCCAACTGGTGCCGCCTCTCTTCATTTCTTTCCCCGCTACTGGCGACACCACCAACGGTGAAATTATCTTCGAAAACCGTCTAAAAACACCAAATCAGTGAAGCCCATCGCATCAGATCTGACTAGAAAATGTTAATGCCGCCCCCTCTCTCTTGTTTGTAATAAATTTGGCCAAGAAGGCCATTCCTCGGTGGCGGTGGGACTTAGGAAGATGAACTTAGCGACAGTCAATGAAAAATGATAAAGAATGTGAAGATCTGGTTTTAGTTAATTTGATATTTAATTAAGATAACAAAAAAATATTTTATTTATTTAAGATAAAAGGTAATCCCTCCGTCCCATTTTACTCGTCCCAAATTTTCTAATTTGATGTCCCATTTTACTTGTCCTCTTTTACTTATGAAGACAAGGCAAAAAATTTTTTCCATTATACCCTTAATGTAATTGATTACTCCTTATTATTAGAATTCTTGAAAAATATTGCAAAGACTTTTTAAACTCTTCAAATATTAAAGAAACGGTGTTGGAAATTTACCAAGTCTTTAAGCAAT
This sequence comes from Capsicum annuum, assembly GCF_002878395.1. Lineage (NCBI taxonomy): Eukaryota > Viridiplantae > Streptophyta > Magnoliopsida > Solanales > Solanaceae > Capsicum > Capsicum annuum. The sequence continues at coordinate 182,707,189 of NC_061121.1, read as the reverse complement.
TTGTTTAATGCATAAAAAAATGGTACTTAGGAAGATGAACTTAGCAACAGTTAATGAAAAATGGTAAAGAATGTGAAGATCTGGTTTTAGTTAATTTGATATTTAATTAAGATAACAAAAATATATTTTATTCATTTAAGATAAAAGGTAACATGCAATTGTGGATATGTTCTGATTTCTCTTAGATGGGTTCGTATAATATTTATCTAATTTTATTTAAATTATAAAGTGTAAGTTCTCCTATATTAGAAGTCACAGTGAGCAGGAGACCGTTGATATGTCTGCTTTTCAATTTCTTCGTGATTTTACTAGTTATATCACCCCAAATTAATTATTATATAATATTTACATATTAAAAAAATAATAATATTTAATAAAAGTAAAATAAATATTTATGACATGTTTGTTTCAGCTGCTTCAATCATAATTTACTATATCACTTTTAATTTTAGAAGTAAAAGTAAACAGGTTGGAGACCATCCACATGTCTGCTTGTCGATTTCTCCGTAATTTTATTATATCACCCCTAATTAATTATTATATGACTTTTACGTATTAAAAAATAATATTTAATAAAAAAAAGTAAAATAGATAGTTATGACATGTTTACTTGAGCTTCTTCAACCATAATTTTACCATATCACTCCTAACTAATTATTATATCATTTTAGTATTAAAAAATTATTAATATTTAATATTAAATTAACTTGATTTCTTATATGAGATCCACTTAAATTTTTTTTAACAAGTATTTTTATAGTAAATTTTCTATATCACTCCTAATTAATTATTATAAAATATTTAAGACATGTCTACTTCGGATTCGCTACTTCAATCATAAATTTATTATTTCACCCCTAGTTAATTATTATGCCCATCTAAGCGTTGTGTCAGTTAAATTGGAATATAGAAAAAAATATTATATATCACAATAATTAAAAAATTAAATTATTTTAAAAATATAATTGACTATCAATGCCACAAAAGTTTGAAAAAAGGCACTAATATATACTATTTAAAAATTATATAAAAACTACTATAAATTATAATACTATAATTAACAACTTAAATATGTAAAAAATAATTAATATGTTATATATTTCAAGAAAATATATTAAAAACATATTAATCACAATAATTAATAACTTAAAAAATTTAAAAGAAATAAAATATTTTGTTGACTCTTGAAATTATATCAGTGCTACTTAAATTAAAATAGAAAAAATAAATTATAAATCTCAATAATTAAAAACTTGAATTATTTTACAAATATAATTGACTATCAATGACACAAAAGTTTGGACAAAGGAGTAACATGTATTATTTGAAAAGTGCATAAAAGATATTCTAAATTAAAACAGTTAACTAACTTAAAATATTTTATTATGTATTTGATAATTACTATGTGAAAAGTAATAAAATTATAATAATTAATAATTATAAATATTTTTTTAAAAAAAATATAACAAAATTTGATTGTCTCTCGAAATTATATGGGTGTCATATTAACAATTTAAAATATTTTTTTACAAATTTCATTAATCTAAATCTAATAATATATGTCTAACTAAGAATTTACCAACCAAACAAATGAAAGTTTTAATTAAATAATAGAATTATACATAACGTAAAATTTTTAAGGATCAACATTGGAATAATGCGTAGCACGACGTAGCCACCTAGTTATATGAACGAGTTGGGCGGCTAAAGCAGGCTGCTCTCCATCGACATGCCTGCTTCATCTGCTTGCTCCATTATTTTACCATATAACCTCTAATTAATTATTATTTATTATATTCTTATATTATATAAGAGTGAGTTGGACCGTTGAAGTAGGTTGATCTCCATCAATATGTCTGCTTCAGCTGCTTGCTCTGTTATTTTACTATATCACCTCTAATTAATTATTACTTTCTCTGTTTAAAAAAGAATGACATAATTTGACTTGACACAGAGTTTAAGAAAATAAAGAAGATTTTTGAATCATATGGTCTTAAATTAAAGATATGTCAAATGTACCACAATTTCCTTCAATCTTGTGGCCTTAAACATGTCATGTAGAAAGTTAAAATTAAAAAATTGTTAAAAAGAAAAATAGTCATTCATTTTTAAAACAGAGGGAATATGTTGTTATAAGTTATATAAAGCGAGTTGGGCGGCTAAAGCAGGATGCTCTCCGTCGACATGCCTACTTCAATTGCTTGCTCCGCTATTTTACTATATTACTCATAATTAGTTATTATAAGTTATTTAAATATTAACAAATTAAAAATATGTAATAAAAAAAGTAAATTAGACATTTAGGACTGTCTGCTTCAACTGCTTCAATCGTAATTTTACTAAATATCACCCTAATTAATTATTATAAGTCATTTAAATATTAAAAAATTAATTATTATTATAAGTCATTTAAATATTAAAAAATAATATTTAATAATAAAAGGTAAAATAGATATAAAATGATAAGTTAACATTTGATGTTTTAAATTAACTTCACGTCTTATATGAGGTCATTTAAAAAAAATTCACAAGTATTGTTATAATAATTTTGCTATATCACTTTTGATTAGTTGTTGCGAATCATCTAAGATATATCTGTTTCGCTGGTTCAATCGTGATTTTACTATATCACCTCTATTTAATTATTATGGTCATCTAAGCATTATTTCACTTAAATTGAAATAAAAGCAAAAGTTTTATAAATCACAATAATTAAAAACTTAAATTATTTAAAAATATGTAATTAACTATCAATGCCACAAAAGTTTCGACAAGAAGAGTAACATATATTATTTGAAAATTACAAATTTTATTTGTGTCGCATAAATTGAAATAAAAGAATAACATATACTGAATCCTTGTTATCTGAAAAACAGTAATATAGACCCATCGAATTTTGCTTTTCACACTCTTTATTAATTTATATATTTGTAGAGTTTAATTTTGACCGTGAATTAAATTTTTAAAATAAATTTATATATTTGAATGATAAATCACAATAATTGATAATTTAAAATATTTTAAGAATATATCCAAAAATTACCCTGAAAAATAAATTTATTTAAATTTTAAAAGTAAAAAAGATGTAGCATTAATTGATATGATTATTATTATAATATTAATTTATGACAAATGTGCTTCTTCTAACTAGTATTTGATAAGTTAGATTGTAATTTGTTATTTAATAGATTTATTTTTATTTTTATTATTGTAGTGTTGTTATGCTAATTAAGTATAAAAACTTTTCACGTTTAATTTGATTTAGTCTATATGACGTGATTTTATATATAAAATTTAGGGAATCTTAATTAATGGGCATATTATTATTATTATTATTATTATTATTATTAATTATCATTAATAAAATTTATTAATTATTTATTAAATTTTTTATCCTTTTAAATGATTTTTACTCAATTTTTTTGTTTAAGTTAAATAATATGTCAAACAAATAATTGTTACGAGTTTATAAAAGATAAATCAATGTTTTAACGTTAGGTAAATTTTAGGCATGTTTATAATATTCGTCTCAATTAAGAATGCGACACACACATCTTTTCGGAACATTTAAAATTCAAGAATCCAATAATGCATCTTGACAAATATTTTTATAAAATTAATTTTCACCGATTTATTTAATACAAGAGTTTTAAATAACTTTCGTGCATTAAAAATGAGCGAATTTAGGCCCTGACATAATTTTTTAAAATAGTTTAAATCAAGCAATAGTCAACAAAAGCGACCGTGCAAGAACTAAGAGACTCGAGGGATGCCTCACACCTTTCCTTTGGTCAACAGAATTCCTTACCGGTCTTCTATTTTCGCAGACCAATAAAAAAGTCATATCCTTCTGATTAGGGATTCAAAAAGGTGACTTGGAACACCATAACTCGATTCCAAGTGGCGACTCTAAAAATAAATAAATGAATCCCTATTCAAAATCGTCACTTTAATTGAAAAAATCCTTCGACTTAACCTTCGAACGAAAAAGGGGTGTGACATCTCTGGCAACTCTGTTGGGGACTAATAAGAATTCGAGTTTTTTATATTGACTTATACTTGTTTTAATTATTATTGATATTTTGTTTTTTGGCCTTATGTGCAACTTGTCACTTATTTACAGCTTTGATATTGATTGAACTGTATTATGTACTGTGTTCTCATGCGCACCCCCTCTGAGTCTCTGAAATAGGATAGAAGAAATGTAGCGCATGCATCCTATTTTCTTTTTGAGATAGCCGAAGTGTCAAGGGACCTGGTGAAGGATTATATTCACACATGTTAGGCGGGGTTCAGATCGGCAACGAAAGCGTTGTTGCCCTGCTACCGACCAAGTTGTCCCTCCCCGGCTCGAGTGTCCGCTCGGATAAGCTAGTCTAGACACCTATCCCTATTAAGCTTAAACTTAGAAGAACTGAAAACTCAGAATCTGGTTATCCTTATTAGGTGTCACTTTATTTGAATCATATGTATTTAACTTAGCGGGACTAGACATAAGGGTCGGGTCTGTCTATGTAATACCCCGAAGTTTTCTAACTAATTTTGTCCCAAGAATGGCAAGTATTAGCTTCTAAATTGAATAATGTTTATTCCATAGAGAATTTTCAAGATTTTCACTTTTAGTTATGTGGGAAATTCAATAAGCTTTCCATCGATATAAGATTTGCCCAAATCCGATAACCGAGTAAGAAGTTATGACTATTTCAAGTCCCCATCGTAAAACACCATCATCTCAGTCTGTGACGCATCGCGCCATAAGCCAAAATTACATTCGTCAATTTCCAATAAGACTCCGCGATTTCACCGAGTCGCAGAGGGCTCCCAAATCCTAATTGTCAAAATCCAGTGAAGCTCCGCGATATCCTCGCGTCACGCCATCATTCAATTTCCCATTTGTCAAAGTCCAGTGACACGGCGCGATAGCGCCGTATCACACCAGGGGTCCAGGTCGGGAAATTTTCACAAAAATCAAAAGACGCGTCCAGGGTTAAATGAGTCTTTTCCCATGATTTTAGTTCATCCTTCAACACAAAATTTAATCCTACATGACCTAAGGATATCATTATTCACTCTATTTTCCTAAATTGAGTTACTCTCTCTCAAGCCAAAAAACCCTAACTCTCAAATTCAAGGGCCAAATCACAAGAACTCTCCATCAATCCTTCCAAATTCATTAACTCAAGTATGTCAAGTGTTGATTCATAGGTCCTTTTCACCCATGAAGCTCAAGAATCTTTTTTCAAAGTTCAAGTGTATGGATTTTTATGAATCCCATATTGGGTTTGCTTTTGTTCATGTTTATAATGACCAATTGAATTCTAATCCATGTTTGGTGATGAATTTTATGTGGAATTAGTTTTTATATGATTAGATTCATGTGAACCCATGATCAAACCCTTGGATTGTGAAATTAGAATTGAATCATGATGTTTACTTGTTGTGCAATGTGGTCTACATATACTAGTTTATTATGTGCTTGATGAATTGCTATGTGAACTAATAAGAGAAGAAATCATGCCATGATTAGTTGATGTGTAAGTGTTAGGTAAATTGTCCATGTGATTGGATTAATGCCATGATATAGTATGCAATTATGTATTCCCCATTCATGTACAAGTGATACACCTTAAGTGTTCTTGAAATGTCTTAATGAATAAATTTTGAGTATATACCCATTATTGGGCTTTTAGGCTTGTGTCATGATTTACATATTATGCTATCGAGTCTTGGGGGTATTTAATACCCGATAATTTAGTTGTATGCCTAGAGCCTGTGACATATTTTCACGATATCCTCAGTCAATCCATATTCAGTAGAATTCAGTCAGTCATGTGACTCATAAAAACTCTGTAAACTCAGTAATCCCAGTTATCTCAGAAAGCTCAGTACTTCAGTAATCTCAGTAGTATTCCATCGGTAAATGAAACTCAATGAACTTAGTCTAGTTCAGTTCAGTTAATCATGTTTAGTGTCTATTCAGATGGGAGTAAAATTTAGCACCGAGTGAACCCAATGGTGAGGACACACACTGACAGTTGAGGGTGTGATCCTTAGAAGCAATCCTTGCGTTCCAGAATTATGCAGCCAGCATAGGTCGAGATATCAACATTGGCAGATGAGGGTTGATGAGGTGGATAAATATTGTCAGATGATGGTCTCACCGTTCTCTTTTGGGGACACTGTTAGATGAGGGTCACACACAGTTTGTCTTTACCAGTGGTGCGCTATTGACATCCTTCCAATTGGGGTTACAAATTAGACCCCAACCTAGATATATTGCTTTATTTGGGGCATGTCAGTTAGATGACTACTTCTCATAGTTACAGTTTCAGACTCAATCTTAGTAATAGAACTCAGATAGTTTTTTAGAATTTTAGGACTGTCTGATATAGTCAACTCAGAACAGTACGAAACTCAGTTAGTTCCATCAGAACCTAGACTGTCAGATACAGTCGCACAATATTAGTTATATCAGTTATCAGTGACTCATGTTATCAGTAATCAGACTCAGTAGTCAGTACCATCACGAATTCAGTCATAGTCACTTATTCATGCATGTATTTTCACATTCATGTTATTCAGTCAGTTAGCATTGTCCATACATTTGAACCCTTTGTATTTAACTTACCTCACTTGCATACCAGTACATTCAAATGTACTAACGTATTTGCGCTATGGTGTTTTATACCATAGGTTCAGAAGCACGGGCTCCAAAGCATCAGTAGCATCCCAGTGCTTAGTAGTCAGAGTCAGCAGTGAATCTTCATCTTTCAAAGACATGAGCATTATTCTATCATTTCAGTACATAGTTTATTGTAGTAGTTGGAGTTAGTTAGGGACATATCCCATCAACTCCTTATTCAGACAGTTAGAGGCTTTTCAGACTATCATTATTAGACAGTTATTTCAGTTATTTTGGGTATTTCATACCCCACCCAGATGTTATATTTTGTCAGATACTATGTCTCAGTTTTGAACCTTATAGCCTTTCAGCCTTTATTTCTGCATTTATACAGTATATTATGTAGTGTTTATGTACAGATATCAGTCATGAGTTAGCTTTTGGTCCTTCAGGGTCATGAGCACCGTATAGCATTCCGGGTACCAGATTCAGGGTGTTACAGTCTAGGACAGGTAACCTACTTTATAAAGACCAACATATGTATCCTGCGCGCTCTTTGACATTTGTTTGGAAGGCTATTTATTTGTTGACCGACTTTATGTAACTTTAAAATGCAAGAGATTAAATTATCCTCACATTTAGAATTTAAAAGAAAGAAAAATTTTAGTAACATAGTTTTACGGTCTTCATGAACTACGAGGGTTTGATTCTCACTCTTTAGTGAGATACGTAGGAAATCCTACTTGGGATATGACCCTGTATTTTAAAAAATATATATTTATTCACAAATTTATTGAAGGATATTTTTGAAAAAAAATAACAATAAAAATAATTATTTTCATGAATATTATTATCTTTATCTTTATTTTTATTTTTTTTATCCTCAAAATTAATTTTAATACAAATCTTAATAGCCTGAACCTTTAGGGGTCGTGACTTGTGAGCTGAATTTTATAAAGTAATAAAATATGTAGACGTATATCTTAATAGTCCCGAATCTTTAGGGGTCGTGAGGCTGAAATTTTAATTCAACTTCATACATAAAACAATCATTCTTCTTTTCTTTATTTCTAAATCATTTTATTTTATTTTTCTTTTGCTTTTTTAAGTGTACTTAGGGAGTATTGTCTCCAAACATATAATTAAAATTGTCTAGAGATCTGTTATTGCAAAATGTTTGATAGAGTCGATTTAAATATGTGTTTTTCCTGAAAAAAATTATCATTCATGTTTCTTTCACTTTGATTTTTGATAAAATTGTTCTTTGCATCTAAGGCCCAATTTAATGGTCTCACCAGTTCTCACGAGTCAAGTTAAATTTTTTTTTCAAAAATTAATAAATTAAGTTCTGCCTAAGTCTAGACATTTATTAATTTCATGTCCTTATCAATAGGTATAAAATATCTCCTTCTGTTCGTGGAAAGCGTCGAAAGAGAAAGAGGGATGGGAGTATACCACTTCAGGTTGTAGATTGTACCCCTCTGTAGCTTTGGTTGTGGTGGAACGAAATGAAATTTAATTATGCTGAGATACATAAGTATTTGGGTTTTTTGACAAGTATCATGACAATCAACCCAAATAGGGAGGTGATTGATGCATTGCTGAATTTTTGGGACTCGGGGAATAATGTATTCTGCTTTTCAGATTTTCAGTTGACACCAACTTTATAGGAGATAGCGGGCTATGTTGGATATGGGGATATGCGTTGAAAAAAACTTATATCCCCAAGACTCATCTCGATAAACAGATCCAGCAAGCTTATGAACATACGAAACTCAAAAGAAGAATCAATGAAAAAAGGTTGGGTCTCCTTGCAGTTTTTGTACGACAGATACGGAAGGCAAGAGGGGTTTGAAAAGTACGGTAAACAGCTTTGTAATAAGGGGAGTTTTGAGATTTGGAAAGTTCACAGACGATTTGCATTCATGGTAGCCTTTTTAGGCACTATGGTCTTCCTGAGGAGAGAAGAAAAAATTAATATTCATTTAGCTAGAGTGGTATATATACTGATTAAGAAAGATTACACTATGGTACCAATGATCTTGGCTGATATTTACCGTGCTCTGACAGTTTGTCGGAAAGAAAAGAGTTTTTTCGAGGGATGTAATATCTTTCTATAGATGTGGATTATAGAGCATCTTTACCGACGCCCTACAATGGTAATATTTAATCCTGAAAGATTCAATCATATCAATGATTATGAGAAAAGGGTGGAGAAATATAAGTGTCCAAAAGGAATTAGAGATTGTAATAAGCTTTTTCGTTCTCTGATGGCAGATAAAATCACTTGGAATCTCCCTTGGTTCCTTTGGAGGCAAGTCATACATAATTCTGTCATTCGGCCGTTCTTGTTATTAATGGGTATTAGGGGTGTTCAACTGTATGTTCCATTGAGAGTTTTACGTCAGTTAGGCAAACGTCAAGTAATTCCTATAACGGAAAATATGACTGAGTTTGTATTTGAGGCCAGACCAGAGATTCCGCTTCCGGAGGGATTGGCCCAGCAGATTTGGGATGGTTGCCGTATCATAGGAATTGAAATAATGGTCATAGAGTGTGAGAAAGGAGAAGTACACCCAGACTACCGTGAATGGTTTGAAGAACAATTGAGTCCACCAGTCAGACTAGAAAGAACGGTTAAAAAACCTATAGATCAAAAAGTTGCAATCAGGATAGGGATCGAGAGAGCCATGCGAGTACATCATGTAGCGAACTTAGCTTTGCGAGCGGAATTAGAGCATGCTAGGGCAAAAATAGAAGAACAACAAAGAGAATTTGCTGAAGAGAAAGCTAAGTCAGAGTATGTTGAGGTTGCACTTCAGGGATAAATTAAATTGGCTACCACTAGGGGGTCACATGTTACAGAACTTGCCGCATATCGCCGACAATAGTTGCAAGAAGTTGAAAAGAACATGCAAGAAGAATTTGACCGAGAGAGATCTCAGTGGATCCGTGAAAGAGGGATATTGCAAGAACAGTTGGAGGTTGCTTCTGCTCGTGAACAACGTGTAAGAGATATAGTTGATTCACGAGATTGACAACCCAAGAATGGGATCAGGCCTTCAGTTCCCTTCGAGGGAAGGTCCATTATGTAGCATAGGATATTACCAGAACGGGTTTGGATTATCAGCAGTTGGATCGTGAAGATTTTTTAGCACAAGTACCAGCCTTCGCACAGCGTCTCACCACTTCATTGGAGGACATATACTTGGGTTTAGGAGGTCATATTAAGCCGAAGTCTTCTTGATTGAGCATGTTGAAGCTACAAGAATCAGTTGAAGACTTTGAGACATTGGGGTTCAATTGTATGAGTGGATAGTTATTTTCTTTGTCATAGTTTTTCAGTTTCAGTTTAAAAACTTCTTGTTCAGATGTCAGTTAGTAGGTTTTATCTTGGGAGTTGGGTCATTTATTTTATCATATTTGTATTTAAAAATTATGGAATGTAATGAAATTGACCGTTTATTCCTATATATATTATATAAATTTTACTTTACTAACTTTATTTATTTTCTTAAAAAAAATCTTCAATAATTTTTTCCCGAACTACGCAAGATTTGATTTATGTCCTGGCATGATACGTAGGAAACCCTTTAAAGGGTTCGATCAAATTTTTTCAAAAAGTGCGCCTAAAAAGTTGGGATGAAACATAAAGACTTCCATGATAGGTTAGAAAATGCATCTAGAAGCATAACATACAACGTGACATTATAATGTGTTAAATATATAACATTCACCCGTTTTCTACTTGGTTACAAAAAAGATAAAGTAGTTGGTGGTTGGTTTATGGTTTAAACCGGCATCATATCCGTACAAGACCAGATACAAGGGAAAAAGAAAAATGACCCGCAAATAGAGTGTAGGATCTCACAGTGAGGAGGAGCAAAATCAGTTGATTTTGCAAGAACTAGCATCAATGGAAGAGATTAAATTATTGAAATAATAGATGGCGGAGATGTATCGAGCTCGATTGAATGGACAAGGCCCGCCTTCCTTAATCCTTGGACTTACAAATACAAATGATCCAAATTCCGCCCAAGCTCAAACTAGTAATCCATTTTACCCGCCTGGTTTCAGCCCATTTGCTAATGTGTCTGGCGTTGCTGGTACTTCTACCATGCGCCTACCAAATTTGTCTGTCACAAATAACCAACTTTTCACTTTTGTAGCACCAGCTACTGCGGGTCTTCAATCGACAACACAGAAGAATATGGGAGAACCAAGTCATGATCTGTTGTATCCTCCCGAAATAACTTTCAAACCTCAAAATCCACATTATCATGCTCATCAACATGATTCTCTTATTGTGATTGAAAAGATTGTTAAGAATGAGGAACAAGAAGAAATGGCTAGGAAAGTAAGAAGTTTGGAGCAGAGTATGAGAAATATGCAAGGATTAGAAGGACCAAAAAGTGTTTCATACAAAGACTTGTGTATGTTTTTGGATGTCCATTTGCCGATGGGGTTTAAAATGCCCAAGTTTGACACATACGAAGGTCTTGGCGATCCTGTGGCTCACTTAAAAAAGTTCTGCAATCAATTAAGGGGAGCAGGAGGAAAAGAAGAATTGCTCATGGCTTACTTTGGAGAAATCCTAACAGGAATAGCCTCTGAATGGTTTATTGACCAAGAAATTTCCCGTTGGCACGTGTGGTATGACATGGCTCAAGATTTTGTTCAACAATGTCAACATAACATTGAGTTAGTGCCAGATCGCACTACGCTTGCCAACATGAGAAAAACATGACTGAAAGTTTCTGAAAATATGCCGTTAGATGGAGAGAGCAGGCTTCAAGAGTCAGACCATCGATAAAGGAATTTGAAATAATCGATATCTTTCTGCAAGCACAAGAGCCTGATTATTTTTATCACTTACTTTTGACTATTGGGAGAATATTTGCTGAAGTTATTAAAGTTGGAGAGATGGTAGAGAATGGAATAAAATCAAGAAAGATCATCAGCCAAGCCGCTTTGAAAGCAACAACATAGGCAATTCAAAGTGGTGCGGGAAGTTTCAGGGGAAAGAAAAGAAAAGAAGATGTAGCAACTGTAGTGCTAGGTCCACGATAAAATTGGAGAGGTGTGCATCAACCATACACACAAAATCCATTATATTTCATTCCATCCCCCCAGTATCATATTTATAATGCATAACCATATGTTCGGACTCCTTCTTACTCGCAATGACGTGCACCAGCCATCCAAAATCATTCACCGATCCCACAAGTTCAAAGAGGCCCTCTATACCTACTTTTTGGCCTAGAGCAGACTTCAAGATGTCTAACATGGGCAAAGATAATTTCGCTCCTATTAGAATATCTTACGCCAGTTTGTTTCAGATGCTGAGGAAGATAAATGTGCTAAGTCCAATTGAGAGAAGGATCCCGAATCCTCCCCTAAAGAACTTAGATTATTCTAGAAGATGTGAATACTATTCTGGTGCCCTGGGACATGACATAAAGAAATGTTGGTATCTGAAAAGAGCCATTCAAGAGTTGATTAACACCTAACAGATCATGGTGCAAAGTCTGGATGCTCCAAATATCAATCAAATTCCGCTGCCAAATCATAATAAATAAACATGCTCGAAGTGATACCCAGTAGTGAAGATGTTGCGATTTCTTTCAAGCCTATCATTAAAATTAAATCTGATTTGGAAAGATCAGCAAATGTTGTAGATTTAATGAAAGAAAAAACTGCAAAAGTGGAAGAGGTGATAACAAAGCCTAAATCACCAAATATTCCCTTGGTCATAGGGAAGGAGATTCCAGAAAGTGTTGGGTCAAGTCAAGTAAAACCAAATCTCATTATTCCTGGAAGATCCACTAAGCCTTTTTTAATCATAAAAGGAGCTCCCACAACTCCCATTGTTATTAAATCAGCGTCACAGCTGTCTATGCTTAATACAAAGGCAGTCCCCTAGAATTATGATCACGTTGTGGTGATGCACAAGGGGAAAGAAATAATTGAAGAAGTTGAAATAGGGGGATTAACTCAATCTGGGAGATATTATGCCCCAATAAAGTTAAGAAAGAATAAACAAGCCAATAAAGAACGAATGACAATCAAAAAGCCAGTTACTGATGAAGAGGCAGAGAAATTCTTAAAGAAAATAAAATTGCCAGAATACTCTGTTGTAGAACAGTTGAAAAAGACGTCAAACACAGATTTCTTTATTTTTTTATTGATATATTCAAAGGATCACTGGAAGGCTATAATGAAGATTCTTAATGAGGCAAGTGTTCCCAGTGAAATTAAAGTGAATCAGCTAGAAAAAGTTGTTGGAAAGATCCTTAAAGTAAATAAGATCATTTTCTCAGACGACGAATTGCCTGTAGAAGATACTGGACATAATGAAGGTCTCTATATTACTGTGAAATGTGAGCATTCATTCGTCACTCGAGTGTTTATTGATAGAGGATCAAGTGCTAATATTTTTCCTATGTCAATTTTGCAAAAGTTAAAAATTAATGTGGAAAGGATCCGACCTAACAATATATGCGTCAAAGGTTTTAACGGCTAAAACACTGATGCCCTTGGTGAAATAGAACTCATACTGATTTCCAAGTGCTGAACATTGATGCTTCATATAATATGTTATTGGGAAGGCCATAGATTCATAGGGCTAAAGCAGTTGCATCAATATTGTACCAAATAGTCAAATTTGAACATGACAGGCAAGAAATAGTTGTTCATGGTGAAGGAGACTTATCCTAGTATAAAGACTATTTTGTTTCCTCCATCGAAGAAGATACTGCAGATAGAGTATTAATTCACCTAGCTTCTGAGGTAGTGGCTGTTGAGCATATCCTCGAGGGGAATCTCATCGCAAGACCACAATTGTCCTCTGCTCTGTTATGGTAGTAAATGAAATGTTGAAGCATGGTTTAGAACCAGGGAAAGGTCTAGGGATATTTTTGCAAGGCAGGGTTCATCCAATAAACCTCCACAGAACTTTGGTACTTTTGGTTTGGGATATGAGCCCACTGCTGAAGACCTAGAGAAGGCTAAAAAGTGTAGGAAAGAGTCATGGTCACTTACCAAGCCGATACCCCCACTTCACGAGTGTTTCATCAAAGTTAATGTTGTTGGATCCTCCATATTACCTGTTGTAGAGTCAATTAATGATGATGATACAGAGTTGATTGGTCTTTTTCAAAACATGTTCATTGAAGCTAATATAATTGAAATTGGGGAAGGTACCAACAATACAAATATGCAGTTTATCGACCCTGATGTCCAGCTTAACAATTGGGAGGCCACTCCTCTCCCTACTGTGAAGGAGTCTTGGTTTTTCTTTCAGTCTTAGTAGTTTCTTTGTTTTTCTTTGTATAATTTAAATCATTCTAGGATTATAATTCAGATCTTTAACTTGGTATTTTAGGTTAAAACTCTTTCTATATTTGTTTTAAATGAAGTGCAGTTTTCCTTTGTTTTATTTTGTGTCCAATATTTAATTATTTATTTTCTATCATACAGTTCTTTCTATGCCGATTCTAATGATATGACATGCATGAAAAATTGTAACCATATTTAAAAAAATAATCTAATTATGAAATAATGAATAAAGAAGTTGAATATGATGAGGAGGAAGTATTTGAGGATATAAGCAAAAATTTCAAACAGTTTGAGAATAAGTCAAATCCCAATTTGGATGAAACTGAGGTGATCAATTTAGGAGATCGTAAAAATATTAGGGATACTAAGATAAGTGTACATGCTTAACCACAATAAAATAAAGCTATAAGTGAAGCTTTGTTTGAGTACAAAGACATCTTTGCATGGTCTTACGATGATATGCCCAATTTAAGCACTGATTTGGTAGTTCATAAGTTGCCAATTGATCCTGCTTTCCCTCCTGTCAAGCAAAAGTTAAGGAAGCTTAAGACTGACATGAGTGTAAAAATCAAAGAGGAAATCACGAAGCAACTTGAAGCAAAAGTCATTCGAGTAGCCCAATATCCTACTTGGTTGGCAAATATTGTATCTATTCCAAAGAAGGATGGCAAAGTTTGGATGTGTGTTGATTATCGTAACCTAAATAAAGCAAGTCTAAAAGATAATTTTTCACTTCCCAATATTCATATTTTGTTGGACAACTGTGCCAAACATGATCTTGCATCTTTTGTGGATTGTTATGCGGGGTATCACCAGATCATTATGAATTCATAAGATGCGGAAAAAACATCATTTATCATGCCATGGGGAACATATTACTATCGAGTTATGCGTTTCGAATTAAAAAATGTTGGGGCAACTTACATAGGGGCAATGACCACAATGTTTTATGACATAATGCACAAAGAGATTGAAGTTTATGTGGGCGACGTGATCATTAAATCAAGAGAGCAATCTGACCATGCCAAAGATCTGTGGAAATTCTTTGAAAGGCTTTGAAGGTATGATCTCAAACTTAACCTAGCGAAATGTGTATTTGGAGTCCCATGGGGAAAACTGTTGGTTTTATAGTCAATCGTTGTGGCATTGAGTTAGATCCTTCAAAAATAAAAGCTATTCAAGATTTGCCTCCACCAAAGAACAAAACGGAGGTGAGATTACTTAGAAGGTTGAATTATATCAGTAGGTTCATTGCCCAACTCACGATAACCTATGAGCCGATTTTTAAATTATTGAAAAAGAATGCTAAGGTTGAATGGACTGAAGAATATCAAAAGGCATTTGACAGAGTTAAGAGGTACTTGTCGAATCCGCTTATTTTGGTTCCTCCAGAGCCAGACAGACCCTTGATATTATATATGTATGTGTTAGATAATTCTTTTGGCTGTGTATTGGGTCAAAATGATGTCACGGGTAGAAAAGAACATGCCATCTACTATCTCAGCAAAAAATTTACCACTTATGAGGCTAAGTACACTCTTCTTGAAAAGACATGTTGCGCCTTAACTTGGGTAGCACAAAAGCTGAAGCATTATTTGTCATCTTATACTACCTACCTCATTTCTCATATGGATCCTTTAAAGTATATTTTTCAAAAGCCTATGTCTATAGGTAGACTTGCGAAATGGAAGATACTACTCACAGAGTTTGATATTGTCTGTGTGACACGAACTGCAATGAAAGCTCAAGCCTTGGCGGATCATTTGGCTGAAAATCCTATGGATGAAGAACATGAGCCTTTGAAGACTTATTTTTCGGATGAAGAGGTATTGTTTATTGATAATGTTTTTTCTAACGATTGCCATTCAGGCTGGAAGTTGTTCTTTGATGGAGCCGCTAATGTAAAAGGAGTAGGGATAGGGGCAGTTCTTATTTCTGAATCAGGACTATATTATCCTACAACAGCACAACTTCGATTCTACTGTACCAATAATATGGTAAAATACGAAGCTTGCATTATGGGTTTAAGACTAGCCATTGATCAGCTAAATGAAATGTTAATTTCCAGATTTTCCGGTGAAAGCGGAACGTTTCTTAGTTTCGACTCTGCAGAGGATGACACCAATAATTACTATCAAGAAGATTACTTGAATACACTAACACCAAGTGGTCTACCTCCTCACAGGTATGCTCTTTATTATTTAGTAATATAGAACTGTATTTTTTAATCAAATTTTCTGCAACATAAAAATATGTATGGTTCATAGACTGGATTACATAGAAAAATATTCTTACTATTGGTTAACTTGTATTCAACAATTACTAACTATATGCAAGCTTTCATTTCATTTGATTTAGCAAGGACATTAAAGAATTGAAGTAATCACATGCGATCATTGATTAGTCATAATAGTGTCTGGGAATTTTAGAGTACGCAGCAGTAATTTCATCCCGTGATTGTATGAAATCCTAGAGAGAGAATCTTGCACTTCTTTAGGTAATGACTAAAGAAAATTTGAGAAAAAAAATCAGCATCTTCTTGGCTTTTTCTTTCAGAAAAGATCAGCTGAATCTTTATCCGTGACTCCATTCTTATTTTCAATAAAATTTAATTAGATGAATCATTGTAATAAAGAATTTGAACTATTATTTAATTTTTATTAGTTTAAAATCTAAGTTGTTAGGATTCTCTATTAAAACTGATCATGTCTTTGTTGGATTCCTCAAAAGTTATATATTTTTGAAGAATTTGATACTAGAGTATTGTGATACATTTTAGAGGCTGGATCGCACCATATATAGGTCAAGATCAGTAGACACTTTCCAACAACAACAATCCAGTGTGTCCTACAAAATAGGATCTTGGAAGGTAGAGAAGTTGCTTCCAATAGACCCTCGTTCATGGATAATAACAACAAACAGATAGTAACAAAACATGAACTATCACAAATCTACACAACCAAATCAAGAAACCCTCTACATACACCCAAAAAATTAATCAAGAAAACACCAAAAACAAACCAAATTCAAGAATCACCAATTGGGTATCAAATCATTTCACTAATTAAACATCAAATAAAGAGAGATTATGCAACGGACATCGGTGAAGTACGAAGAGAGGACAACTAGAAAAATGACAGTAGACCAAACAAAAGCACCAAGAGCAATAACATGAGCTCTATTATAACGAGGAGAAAGACATACAACCAATAGGTAACAAATACATTGAACCAATGATCTAAAGAGAATAAGTGAACCAATACTAATAAGATCAGTATGCAACTCCTTGCCAAATTCTTTATAAACACCAGGTAACAATGTCTCATCAGCTTTCTCCATCATACAAACAACATTCATCAATACTTCAACTGCGATTTCTTGCATCAACTGAAGCTCCATCTCCTTTGTAGGTGGTTCAGACTTTAACTTTTTAACAAAATGTCAAGAACAAAAATGAATGTATTAAGAAAAAATATTAACATGTTGAAAGTTACTATAAACATATAGCTATAGTTCTATTACTTATATGATCTTTATATTAGCACATTGATTGGAAACTTATTATTCAAATTCTTCACAGTATAGTTCTAACAACATTTTATTGGTTTGCAGCTTGGTTTTGAAAAAAAATGTACCTATCATGTTACTAAGAAATTTAGATGCTTCCAATGGCTTGTGTAATGACACAAGAATGATATGTAGAGGTCGTGATAAGAACGTCATACATGTAGAAATAATGATCGGGCAAAATGCTCTCAAACATGTGTTTATCCCACAAATCTAGCTATCAACTCCTGAAAATGAAGGTTACCCATTCAAATTCATTAGAAAATAATTTTCAGTGCGACTGTGCTTTTCAATGACGATAAACAAAGCACAGGGACAGACAATACCAACTGTTGGATTGTACTTACCACATGTTTTTTCACATGGACAGTTACATGTTGCCCTTTCAAGAGGAATATCAATGTCATCGACAAAGGTTTTGGTCATGACGGAGCAGCCAAAGCGGAAAAAAGGAACATACATCAAAAACATCATCTATAAAGAGATCTCAGGTAAGATACAACACATGAAATTACCTGATACAAATTTTTTTTTACACCTAATATATTATTACTGACTCACCTCAAATATTCGTGTTCACAGGTTCAGGAGATACACAATTACATTAGATTGAGCTATTCTGGCAAAGTAATGATATTTATTCTTTTATTTAAAGTGCCTTTAATGTATCTAGACTCATAAAAAGATATTTAGTTGCATCATTCAACAATTATGTTTTGTTTCTATTATTCTCTTCTGGTTTAAAATTAAGCATAAATTTTACAAAACAGTCAACGGCAGAACACTTTGATAGTTAGGCAAAAATACTAATGTAGTACATTACGACATGAAGCATTTAGGTAAAGAAAAGTATATGTATACTCACTACTTTCTTCAAGGTTGAAACTACTGCAAGCTGCTGATATATTGTTAGTCGTGCTAAAAACCATCTGATCCACACACCAAATGAACCAACTATAACGGCTAGCCACAACTGTGCTTTTGGGATGCACCTGCTAGCGATGTTGTAACAAGTAGTAGAAAGAATATAACTATTAAATGGCACTTCCAACTAT
>NC_061121.1:182310795-182319072 GCF_002878395.1 Capsicum annuum | reverse complement strand
GAGCAATATCATCACAAGTTATAAAATCATGCATGCTAAATGTAAATAACTTACGTAGGCTTGAGTAAATCTAAAATATGAATATCATAAATCATAAATAATAAAGAATATACTGTAAATCATGTGAGCCATTACACTTAGTTCTGAAATCTGTATTCTATTCTTAATCTCAAATCATATAGGCTAAGTGAAATCTGAAAACTTATTCTAAAAATCTTTACTATTAGGGAGGTCTTTTTAACCGACATAAACCTTGTGATCTACATAGAGTCCAATGTCTGACCTCCTAAGGAAAAAACATCATGTTGGGAAGAGGTGTCATACTCTTTCACGGGAGTATAACCTAATCCAGGTGATCGATCACAAGCTAAATTTGTCATCTATATAGAAATAGGAATAATGTCAATCAGTACCTGTGTTGGCTCGTAGTTTTGTGGATATAGGGCACGTTAATCCCACACTTCTCGCTCAGTGCTAAATACAACTCCCTCTTAAATCTGTATGCTCAAACCATTGGAAATCCACCTTTTAAAACTACCATAAGGATTTATATGAAAACCGGTTATGCATTTATCTAAGTAAATTTATAAATAAAGTTGTTCTAAGTTCTATAACTGTAATAATCTGTAGTGGATTCCAAAGTTAAACCAATGATTGAAAGATTAAAGCTTTACTGAAAACTGTAATTAATTTGCTCATAAGATGCTTAAAGCATCATCTTTCTTGAAGTAATAATACTAAATCTTGGGATAAATAACCCATGCGTCAATCTCATGTTAAAATATCTTAAAATTCATGCTTGGTAATATAAACATTTATAATTCATCATAAAATCTGGAAATTTCAGCAATATGCATTAAAATATTAACATAATCATGGAATTCAACTTTTAAATCATTGAAAATATAATAAACTTGAAAATAACAATGATGGGTATAAAACCCTAGCTTGAATTTCATGAAAAATCATATAAAATTCAGTAAATTTAAATTTAAAATAAATTTTGCGTACAAGGACGAAAGAATTATCCTTGTTGAAAAACCTCACATACCTTAGTTGATGATATTTGATGAAAAGCTTGAATCTTGGATTCCTATAGATGCTTTGAAGATGAAATATTAGAGTTCTTGTGTTGGGGGTCCTCAATCTTGAATTTCTTTGGATAATTAACAGAGGAATTTAGATTTCTTGAGGAGAAAGTTTGACGAGCTAGGGTTTTTCTTGAGAGAAATTTGATGAAAAATGGATGTAAATTTCTTTGAAGGGATTTAATTCATTGTTTAAGATGGATTAGGGGCTAGTAGAGTGACCAAAGTACCCCCTTTTATCCTTTAGACTGAACTAGAATAATGAATTTTTTTGAGAATTGGGTGGCCACTGTGATGCGCCACTATTCACGGTGGCTCACTGGAAAATGGACGAGCAGGCATTGGGCTTTCTCCGTGATGCACCACGACCGCGGAGCCCTTTAGTTTATCATTTTGACCACTATCGTGATGCGCCAGTATCGCAAGGTCTCACTGAAAATTGCCAAACAAGAAATTAACCCTCTCCATGATGCACCAATATCATGGAGGTCCACTAAAATTTGACAATCATCATCTTACGTTTCTCCGCGATGCGCTAAGGGCCCAAATCATGATGTTTTATGACTGAAACTTAAAATAGCCATACTCCTTCACCGAGTATCGAATTTAGGCAAATTTGGTATCGATGAAAAGGTTATTCAATTTCCCACTCACTGGGAAGTCTAAATATGAAAAATTCTACATGAAATAAATAGTATTCTTTTCGGAAGCTATCCCTTAATATTCTAAGGATGAATTTAAGCTAAAAAGGTACGGGGTATTATAATATCTCCCCCTTGTAAACATTCATCCTCGAATATTGCTAGTTAGACTAAGAATACTGAGAAAATCTGAGACTATAAGCTATCATGCACAACTGAAAAAAACTAAGCAACTTAATCTAAATCATTCTAAGGTTCTTAGTAATTCTGTGAGTGCATGAACTTACATGAGGACAACTATATAGATAAATATATGAACAGAAAAGAACTATATCATGGGAGGGTACTACCTTCAACTAAATCTGAGTTTACGGAGAAGAAGTGAGGATACTTGGCTCGCATATTTTCTTTTGCTTCCTAGGTGGCACCCTCAACAAACTGATTCCACCAAAGAACTTTGACCAGGGGAACTTCTTTGTTGCTCAGTCTATGGATCTGATGATCTAAAATTTCAACTGGAATCTCTTTGTAAGAAAGGCTATTCTGAATATCTGAGCCTTCTAAAGGAACTACAATGGTGGAGTTACAGATGCACTTCTTAAGCATAGAGACGTGGAATACAGGATGAACGACTGACAAGTCTACCAATAAATCAAGCTCATAAGCTACTTTCCCAACATGACTCACAATTCTATAAGGGCTAATATATCGGGGACTAAGTTTCCCTTTCTTGCCAAATCTCTTCGCCCCTTTCATGGGTGAAATCTTTAGATAAACTGAATCACCAACCTCAAACTCAAGGTCCCTTCTTCTCACATTTACATAGGATTTCTGCCAACTCTGAGCTATTTTCAATCCTTTTCTAATTAATTTAACTTTCTCTATAGCTGCAAACGCTGTGTCAGGCCCAAGAAAAGAAACCTCACCCATTTTAAACCAACCTATGGGTGATCTACATCTTTTCCCATAAAGATCCTCAAACGGGGCCATCTGTATGCTAGAATGATAACTGTTATTATAAGCGAACTCAATCAACGACAAATGCTCATCCCAACTACCTTTGAAATCAAGAGCACATGCTCTCAATATATCCTTTAGAGTCTAGATGGTCCTCTCTACCTGACCATCTATCTGAAGGTGAAAGCTGAACTAAGATGAACTTGGGTACCAAGACCCTTCTGAAAAGCTCTCCAAAATCGGAAAGTAAAATGAGTATCCCAATCTGAGATGATAGATAAGGGAACTCCATGCAATCTGACTAACTCTCAGATATATAACTTAGCATAATCCTCAACTGTATGGGACATATGAATTGGCAAGAAATGCGCTGACTTAGTTAATCTGTCTACGATAACCTAAACCAAATCATAATGACAACACGAATGGGGTAAACTAGTCACAAAGTCCATATTCACCTCTTCCCACTTCCAAGTAGGGATGCCAAGCTTTTGCAACATACCATTAGATCTTTGGTACTCTACTTTAACCTATTGACATGTTGCACACTGAGCTACGAATGTTGCTATATACCTCTTCGTACCACTCCACCAATAGATTTCCCGCAAGTCACGGTACATCTTGGTATCACCTGGATGAATAGAATGACACGGACCATGTTATTCAGCCATAATCTACTGTCTCAACCCATCAATACATAGCACACACAATCTACTTTCGTATCTCAGCACTCCATCTCCCTCTTGGGAGAAAACCTTTACTTTTTGGTCTTTAATCAACTCCTTTAGTTTGACCAAACTAAAATCCATATCTTTCTTCTTCTTTACCTTTGAAACTAGGGAAGATTCAAATCTACTTGAACCATACATTCCCTTCAGCTGAATCAACCAACCTAACGCCTAATCTAGATAAACGATGAACTTCTCGAGCTAACTCTTTCTTATCATTCTACACATGAGAAACACTACCCATAGACAATCTATTAAGGGTGTCTGCCACTACATTAGCCTTTACTGGATGATATAACATGCTTATGCCATAATCCTTCAATAATTCTAACCATCTCCTCTGACGAAGATTCAACTCCCTCTGGGTAAACAAATATTGTAAACTTTTATGGTCCATGAACATATCAAGATATACACCATATAGATAGTGTCTCTAGATTTTCAATGCAAACACCACAACAGCTAATTCAAGATCATGGGTAGGGTAATTCTTTTTATGAGGCTTAAGTTGTTTAGAGGCATAGGCTATGACCTTACCTCTCTATATCAACACAAAACACAAACCAACTCTAGAGGCATCATAATACACCATAAAACCATCTATACCATCAGGTAATGCTAGGACCGGGGCTGCTGTGAGTCATGTCTTCAACTCCTGAAAACTCTTCTTGCGGAAATCTAACCAATGGAACTTAACTTTCATTTGGGTAAATCTAGACATGGGAGATAAAATAGATGAGAAACCCTCAGTAAAATGTCTATAATAACCAGCTAGACCCAATGAACTCCTAATATCTAATGAAGAGATAGGTCTAGGCCAATTTCTTATGGCTTCTATTATTTGGAGATCAACTCTAATGCCATCGACGAAAACAATATGACCGAGAAAAGATATGTACTTTAACCAAAATTCACATTTTCTGAATTTGGAAAATAATTAATGATCACTAAGAGTTTGCAAGACCATCCTAAGATGATTTATATGGTCATCCTCACTATGGAAGTAGAAAAGGATATAGTCAATGAATACTAGACAAATATGTCTAGATACTATTTGAACACTCAGTTCATGAGGTCCATGAAAGCTGTTGGAGCATTGGTTAGATGAAGGACATGACTAGAAACTCAAAATGACCATAACTAGTTCTGAAAGTTGTCTTTGAAATATCACATTCCTTTACTTTAAGATGATGATAGCCAGATCTAAGGTCAATTTTTGAGAAATAACTCACACCTTGGAGTTGGTCAACTAAGTCATCAATCCTAGAAAAAAGGTATTTGTTCTTGACTGTAACCTTATTCAACTGACGATAGTCAATGCACATACGCAAAGAACTATCTTTCTTTCACAAGTTATAAAATTATGCATGCTAAATGTAAATAACTCATGTAGGCTTGAGTAAATCTGAAATCTGAAGATCATAAATTATAAATAATAAAGCATATACTATAAATCTAGTGAGCCATTACACCTAGTTCTAAAATCTGCATTCTGTTCTTAATCTCAAGTCATATAGGCTAAGTAAAATTTGAAAACTTATTATGAAAATATTTACTGTTAGGGAGGTTCTCTTAACCGACATAAACCATGCAATCTACATAGAGTCCAACGTCTTGACCCCCTAAGGAAGAAACCTGATATTGGGGAGAGGTGTCATACTCTTGCCAGGGAGTATAACCTAATCCAGGTGATCGATCACAAGCTAAATCTATCATCCATATAGAAATGGTAATAATCTCAATCAGTACCTACTTTGGATCACAGTTATGTGAAAGATAGGGAATGCTAAACCCACACTTTCCGCTCAGTGCTAAATATTACTCCCTCTTAAATCTGTATGCTCAAACTATTGAAAATCCACTTTTTAAAACTAGCATAAGGATTTATATGAAAACCAGTTATGCATTTATCTGAGTAAATATATAAATAAATTTGTTCCAAGTTTTGTAATTATAATAATTTTGAATGGATTCCAAAGCTAAACCAATGATCGAAAGATCAGAGATTTACTGGAAAATTATAAATAATCTACTCATAAGATGCTTAAAGCATCCTCTTTCTTGAAGTAATAATACTAAATATTAGGATAAATAACCCATGCATCAATCTTGTGTTAAAATATTTTAAAATTCATGCTTGGTATAATAAACATTTACAATTCATCATAAAATCTAGAAATTTCAGCAATATGCATGAAAATAAGAACATAATCATGGAATTCAACTTTTAAATCATTGGAAATATCATAAACTTGAAAATAAAAATGATGGGTGTAAACTCTAACTTGAATTTCATGGAAAATCATATAAAATTCAGTAAATTTGAATTTAAAATAAATTTTGGGCACAAGGACGAAAGGATTATCCTTGTTGAAAAACCCCACATACCTTAATTGATGATCTTTGATGAAAAGCTTGAATCTTGGATTTCTATAAATGTTATGAAGATGAATTCTTAGAGTTCTTGTTCTAGGGATCCTCAATCTTTAATTTTTTTGGAGAATTAATGGAGAAATTTGGATTTCTTAGGGAGAAAGTTTGATGAGCTAGGGTTTTGCTTGAGAGAGATTTGATGAAAAGTGGATGTAAAGTTCTTTGGAGGGGTTTAATTCATTGTTTAAGAACGATTAGGGGCTGGGAGGATGACCAAAGTACCCCCTATTATCCGTTAGATGGAACTGAAAAAATAAACTCTTTTTGCGAACTAGATAGCTACCGCGATGCACCACTATCGTGGTGGCTCACTGGAAAATGGAAAAGCGGGAACTCAGCTTTCTCTATGGTGTGCCACAACCGCGGAGCTCTTTAGTTTGTCATTTTGATCACTGGTGCGATCTGCCAGTAGCGTGAAGTCGTACTGGAAATTCGCAAAACGGCAAATTGGTCCTCTCTGTGATGCGCCAATATCGCAGAGATCCATTGGACTTTGACAATCATCATTTTATGTTTCTTCTTGATGTTCTAAGGGCCCAAATCATGGTGTTTTACGATTGGAACTTAAAATAACCATATCTCCTTCATCGAGTGTCGAATTCAGGCGAATTTGGTATCGATGAAAAGATTATTTAATTTTCCATGCAATGGGAAGTCTAAATCTAAATAATTCCACATGAAATAAATAGTATTCATTTTGTAAGCCACCCCTTAACATTCTAGGGATGAATTTAAGCTAAGAAGGTACGGGGTATTATAATTAATAATCGTTCTGCCAAAACTAAAATTTAAAAGGGATCATATCGGTGATTCTTGTTAAGTAGGTAAATAGGTTTGGATATCTTTCAAAGTCAAAGACATTGTCAGTACTACTAAATACCTTCAAACAATCCACATAGATCTATTAGGCCCTACCAAAACTTCTAGTATTGGAAGAAAAAGATATATTTTTGTTATAGTTTATGACTTTTCTTGATTTACTTGAATAATGTTTCTTGCTCATAAACATGAAGCTTTTACTAATTTTGACATATTTTATAGAAAATTACAAAGAGAAGTAGGGTATTTCATCACGTATATTCATAATGATCATGGAGGAGAATTTGAAAATAAACCCTTTCAAAATCATTGTGATCAAAATAGTTACACTCAAGTTGTCCTCACCTCGACATCCTCAACAAAATGGTGTGGTCAAACAAAAAAATAGATCTCTCTAGAAGACTACCCGACCATGCTACTTGAACAAATTTTGGGAAGAAATAGTGAGTAGGGCATGCCACATTCTCAATATATATGTAATACCCTAGGTTTTGGACTCTGAAAGTTTACTTGTGATTGATGTCACTGTCTACACTATGACTCAAGTGACGTACCATAGTCATTGTATATGAATTATGTAGTTCCTATCATAGTCTAACTAGTAAGGTTGTCCAATGCGCTTTTCCTGACCACGACTCAGATCCTACGAGTCGAAAGGTATGTTCATGAGTCGTGTCAAGGAACCCATTACCATAATAGTATAGGTACCCAATATTTTTAAACTTGCTATGAGTCCAGGAAAGGACTCATAGCCAATTATTAGGAATCATCACTTGACTCGTAATGACTGGCGATAGTTTCGTTACACATTTTTATTAAGGGATTTTTGATCTTTTTCCATACTTAAATAATTACCCATGACTTAGAAACACTTTTATTGTCTCATCATCATCCACAAATAAATCAAAACATACTTCTCTCCTCTTAAACTCTCCCAAATCAAAAGGAAGCTAGGGAAGGATTGAGCACCTAGGGTTTAAATTGTGGTTTCCTCTCCAAATTTTTGGTACTTTCTGGCATGTATCTCTTCCCTAACTTGGATTTTCTTAAATACATATATTTAATTATTATTTTTGTGATTTTAAATAGTGGGTTTTGAATGATGGGTTGAAGGTTTTGAATGGTTTTTACTTGGTTTGTTTTCCCATGGTTTTGGAATTGTTATTCATGGTTTAACTTATGTTTTTTGAACTAATAGGATGCATGAGCAATGGTGAATCAGATAGGGGTCGTGAAATTCTCCAAAATTGTAGTTTTTGGTTTAGAACTAGTATTAACCTTAACCTACTTGCATAATTAGTTTTGAAAATGAATAATTACATGGTTTTCCTTACTTTACTAAACTATAGCTCTACATCAATGGCTAAATGGATAAAAATAGTTTTGTAAGGCCTTAGTGGCCATGGTATTGTTTTAAATGATTTTGAAAGGCCTTGATGGCCACGAATTAGTTTTTAAATTGGAACTTTGGAATCTATTTGGCTAATTCATTTGGAATATCATAAAGGAATTGGCTTGCAAGCTTAACTTAATTTGGTATGACGATACCAATGTTAATGCCTAATTAAAATAATCCTTGGTTAGTGGATGGGTTATGTGTAAATTATTTTA
>NC_061121.1:182296862-182307795 GCF_002878395.1 Capsicum annuum | reverse complement strand
ATATGAATTTGTGCATATCATTTTTAATGGTTTTGGACTCATTTAATTATGGCATTATTTTATCCCTTCCCTGAGTTTCATGCTAGAGCTCACCACACTAAGCATCCCCAGATGCTATATTAATTCATGATATATGGTTCTAGGGTTTCTTGATCGCCTTATGTAGAGTTAGATGATATTGGTTTGTTGGTCAGTCTGTGTTAAAGTGATGAGCCTTCATCTTTTGAAAGGCTGAACATTCCACTTATTTCTTTATGATTATCAAAATCCCATCGATTTCTTTTTATATTTTGGATTCCTTTTTAGCCATGGTCAGGGTAATGTCCCAACCTAATTTGGTATTTTGGTTTACAGGCTTTTATAGATAAAGTGTGGGTGGTTATTGATTATTGATTCTTAGTTCCTAATGAGTTATTTATCAATCTTCTATATATTTGGTTGGGTTACTTTGGTTATTATATCTTAATGTGTTCTAGCTGGCTAGGCTAAGGGGGTGGTCTTCGGAGCTTAGTGGGCTTGATATTTTTGTCACAACTAGGCTCGAGGTTGGGTTGTGAAAAGCTTGGTATCAAATCATAGATTAAGGGTCGTTGGATATCCACAAGGTTGTGTTAAGTAGAGTCCCTTTTATGGGTGTGTAGCTACCACACTTATAGGGGAGGGTACAAGGCATTTAGGAATGTTCCCCTTTCTTTTATTCTAATTGGGGCTATAATGTCTAGGGTCATGGACTTACTCTAAATCTTGGTTTTCTAAAGTTTCAAATCATGCCTCCCTAAATATCTTATGTTCGTAGGAACTCTGTCGGGCTTTATGTCCTACCCGAGGATAATGTGGATGGAACTCGACCTGCTTATGGAGTATAGACCCAGTCTAAGGTCCCTTCTCCTTATTATGCTGATCCACCTGGGGTTCTACTAGCCCCCACTATTCCTTTCTTGACTGGTGACACTCATGCTTAGTCACCTTAAGGGGATATCTCTAACGTGGAGTTCCATCAGTCCATTAATCTGCTTACTTAATTGGTGGCTTCTCAGTCTCGTTAATTTGGTTTTGTTGGTTCTACTGTGGTTTTGTTTGAGGTTACCCGATTGGGAAGTTTATGAGATTGAATTCCCCACCTTTACAAGATCTAAGGTTGAAGAAGATCCACAGGATTTATTAATAACATGGAGAGGATTTCCTAAATAGTATATGCTATTGATATAGAGGGTGTGGAGTTTACCGCTTATTAGTTGAAGGATGTCTTATTAATGATATAGCGAGTGGGAGTAGTTAAGGGGTGATGATACTGAGCGTGCTATGTGGGAGGATTTTTTTGGTACTTTTCTTGATCGTTTCTTTCCTCAAGAGTTAAGGAAGGCCAAATCCAAAGAGTTTGTAAACTTGAGGCAAGGTAGGATAAGTGTGAAAGAGTATGCCCTGAAATTTTAGTAGTTATGTCATTATATTTTGGAGTTTTTATGTTTTATGAGAGTGGAGATAAGAAAATTTACTTCTGGGTTGTCCCTTCACTTAGTATTAGAGTGTAAGGCTGCTATGTTGAATAATGACACAGATATCTCCAAGCTTATGGTTTATATATAGAAGGTAGAAGAGAAAAAGAAAAAATAGGTGGAGATTGGAGAGAGACAGAAAGAAGTCCAGGTATTTAGAGTAGGGTGGAGGTCATCAAGCTAGTAGGAAAGATGGTAGATAGTGGAGCAAAAAGAGGATGGGAAATTCACATTCTTTAGTTAGTGCTCCTTATCTAAAGTTGTCTGGCAATCATCATTTTTAGACTAGTAGTGGTCCTAAGGCATAGGGTGCCTAGTCTCTGGCTAGTGGAGCTCAGTCAGCCCCACCATATCCTCCTTATAGATTTTGCAATCAACTTTATTGAGGTTATTGTCATAAGGATAGAAATTAATACTTTAATTGTTATCAGCTTGGTGACATGCAGCGTGACTGTCCCACAGCCAAGGTAGCTACTGAGGCTAAAAAGGTTTCAATCGCTACTTTTTCAGCTTTTGTGCCAAAGAGTGCTACTTATGGTACCAGCACTGGCTAGAATCGTCTCTATGCTTTTGCTACCTGTCAAGAATTTGAGGCATATCTCCTGATGTTATTACTGGTATGTTATAGCTTTTATCTAGAGATATATGTTTTTTACTTGTCTGGGGTTTACCCTTTCTATGTGACCCTTTATATGGCTGTATTATTTGGTTTTGGTCTCAAAAGTATTTTTGACCTCTTTTCTGTGTGTACTCTGGTGGGTGATTCTATTATGGCTAGAAAGATCTATAGGGGTTGTGTGGTATCTATCTTCCATAAAGAGAGCTTGGTGGATTTGGTAAGACTTGACATGGTAGATTTTGATGTTATCTTGGTGATGGATTAGCTTCATTCGTGTTATACTTCCCTAGAATGTAGGATTCAAAAGGTCCATTTACAATTTCCAAATGAACCAGTAATCGAATGGGAGAGAAGTTCCTTAGTGCCTAAAGGGAGGTTTATTTCCTATCTTAGAGCTTGAAAGTTGATCTCTAAGAGGTGTTTGTATCACCTGGTTCAGGTTAAGGATTCTAGTTCTGAGGGTTCCTCTCTGCAATCTATCCCTGTTGTTAATGAGTTTCCTAAAGTTTTTCTAGAGGATCTTCCAGGCATTCCTTTCGATAGAAAAATAGACTTTGGGACTGATCTTCTATCGGATACCTTTCCTATATCTATTCTTCCTTATAGAATGGCTCCAGATGAATTAAAATATCTAAATAAAAAGTTAAAGGATCTTCTTGATAAGAGCTTTATTTATCTTAGTGTTCTTTCGTAGGGTGCTTCCATGTTTTTCGTGCATAAGAAAAATGGGTCTCTTTGGATGTGTATAGATTATCTGTAGTTGAATAAGGTTAAAATAAAGAATAAGTACCCTCTTCCTAAGATTGATGATCTTTTCGACCAGCTTCAGGGCGCTAGATGCTTTTCTAAGATTGACCATCATTTGAGTTATCATTAGTTAAAGATTTGGGAAATTGATGCTCAAGCTGCTTTTATGGATCTTATGAACCAGGTATTTAGATAGTTTTTGGATTTGTTTATGATAGTGGTTATTGATGATATCTTAGTATATTTTAAGAGTAAGAAGGATAATTCCAATCCCCTCTAAATTGTGTTGTAGACTCTTAAGGGTCATAGGTTGTATGCTAAATTTTCTAAGTATGAGTTTTGGTTAAATGTTGTAACTTTTCTTAGGCATGTTATTTCTAGTGAGGAGATCAAAGTGTAACCATAGAAAGTCGAGGCAGTTAAGAGGTGTCCTAGACCCATGACTCCAATTAAAATTCAGAGCTTCTTGGGCTTGGTTGGGCAATATAGGACGTTTATGGAGAGTTTCTCTTCTATTGATGATCCGTTGACTAAGTTGACCCAGAAAAGGTGAAGTTCTTATGGTCCAATGCTTTTGAGGGTAGTTTTGAGAAGTTGAATGATAAGTTGACTTTTGCGTATGTTCTGACCCTACCCAAGGGTATTGATGTTTTTGTTGTTTATTGTGATGCATCCCATGTGGGACTGGGTTATTTATTGATGTAGAATGGTAAGATGGTGTGGCCTATGCTTTCAAACAACATAAGGTTCATAAGAGAAATTATCCAACTCATAATTTAGAGTTGACAATTGTGGGTTTTGCCTTGAAATCTAGCATCATTATTTGTATAGGGTGCATATGGACCTTCATTAAAACCATAAGAGATTATAGTTTGTGTTCACTCAAAATGAGTTGAATCATAGGTAGAGGCGGTGGCTTGAATTGGTGAAGGATTATGTTTTAAGTCTCTATTACTATCCAGGTAAAGCTAATATTGTTGCCAATGCTCTTAGTAGGCTATCCATAGAGAACTTATCTCATGTGGATGAGGAGAAGCGAGAATTGGTAAAGGATATTCACCAGTTGGCTATCTTGGGAGTTTACCTTTTGGACTCCAAAAAGGTAGGAGTAATTGTTTAAGAGGTGGTTAAGTTATCTCCTGGTACTGTGGTGAAGAAAATGCAGGCCTTGGATCCTATACTTATGCAAATTAAGAAAGATGTGGGTCAACAAAAGGTTATGGAATTTGAGATTAGGGGAGATGTTATCTTGAGGTACCAAGGCAGATTGTGCATTTCTATTATTGATGGGCTACTAGAAAGGATTTTGTATGAGGTTCATGAGTCTAGGTATACAGTTTATCCAGGTTCAACAAAGATATACCATGACCTAAAAAAAATTATTAGTAGAACAATATGAAGAAGGAAGTGGCAAATTTTGTGGCCAAGTATATGGTCTATCAACAGGTGAAGGTTGGATACTTGAGGCCTGGAGGGATGTCTCAGGAGATAGAGTTTCTTGTGTGGAAGTGGGAGATGTTCAACATAGATTTCATTATGGGTCTTCCACAGTCTCACAATCAATATGATTCAATTTGGGTCATTGTGGATAGGATGGCTAAGTCTGCTCACTTCTTGCCGGTGAGAAAACATACTTTGGATAGGATTATGCTAAATTGTTTACTCAGAAGACCATTAAGATTCACGGTGAACTAGTGCCCATTATTTAAAATCGAGGTACACAATTCTTTCTCTCTTTTGGCATTTGTTTCAGAGAGGTTTGGGGGCTAAGGTGAACCTTAGAACCGCTTTCCACCCCAAATGGATAGACAAGCAGAATAGACTATTCAAACTTTGGAGGATATGCTAAGAGCTTATGTGATTGATTTTAGAGGTAGTTAGGTTGATCATTTGCCTCTAATTGAGTTTGTGTATTACAATAGTTACCATTTGAGTATTTGGATAGCTTTTTTTTAGGATTTATATGGTAGGAGGTGTAGGTTTCCTATTGGGTGCTTTAAGGTTGGTGAGACTAGGTTGTTTGGTCTTAGCTTGGTTGATCAGGCTATGGAGAAGGTGAAAGTGATTAGAGATAGTCTTATGACTGTCCAAAGTCACTAAAAGTCCTATGTGGACATAAGGCAAAGGGTGTTGGAGTTTGAAGTAGGTGATTGTGAGTTCTTAAAAGTCTCTCCTATGAAAAGAGTGATGAGGTTTGGAAAGAAAGGAAATCTCTATCGTCATTATAATGGAACATATCAGATTTTGAGAAGAGTTGGGATTGTTACTTATGAGTTGAATTTTCCCTCGAGTTTGAGTTTCATTAATCCGATTTTCCATTTATTGATGTTGAAGAAGTGTGTGGGTGATCCTTCTTTGGTTGTCCTTGTGAAGAATGTTGGTATTTCAAATTTATTGTCTTATGAGGAATTCCCGATTGAGATTTTGGATAGACAAGTCCATAGGTTGAGGACTAAGGATGAAGCTTTGGTTAAAGTCCTTTGGAGGAATAAAAAGGTGGAAAAAGCTACTTAGGAAGCTGAAGAGGACATGAAGTCCAAATATCCGTTCTTGTTCCCTATGTTGGATAAAAATTCTTAAGGTATGATATCTATTCTCATTCTTGTGGCCTTTCAAATTTGTCATTTGGGTATGTGTGTATTCTTTCTTGTCATCCTGTTAATAGGTTCCTTGACTCCTCATTCAGGGATGAATGATCCTAGGGAAGGGGGGGGGGGGGGGTAATGTAATACCTTAGGCTTTGGACTCTAAAATTTTCCTTTTGATTGAGCTTACTGTCTACACTGCAACTCAGGTGACGTGTCATAGTCACTCTATACGAGTCGTGTAGTTCCTATTTTAGTCTAACCAGTAATGCTGTCCAATGCTTTTATCTTGACCACAACTAATACCTTACGAGTCATATGGTGTGATCACGAGTCATGTTGAGGAACCTATAGCCATAACAGTATAGGTACCCAATGTTTCTACCTAGACTACAAGTCCAGGCAAAAACTCGTAGCCTGTCATTACTAGTCATCACCTGACCTGTAACGACTGGCGATAGTTACTGAAAATGTTATTATTCGATAGGTAGTTCTTTTGGACGATTCATGATTTCCAGTCATTGATTTTCAAGGGAAGTTTTGAAGGTAGTCATTACTACTCCATTTCCTAGCGATAGCTTTTTTGATTGATAATCATTTTTTAGTAACTAATATGACTTTAGTAACGACTGTCGATAATTACTTAACCTTGAAGTAATCATTGAGCAGTGCAGAAAAGTAAATGGGTAATTTGTAAATCAAACATAAATAGTAACCAAATCTTGAATGCTTTGAGTTGTAAACAATAGAAGATGAACACTAGGACTATGTTCCCCCTGGCTTCACAACTTCATAAATTTCTTATGTTCAACCCACCTATTCTGCTGACCTGCATGTAAAGTTAACAAGATATGTATTATCAACCATCTTGTGAATGTGTTGATAAATCTCACCCTTTACCTTATGAGTCTTAAGGCATTGCCTTATTGCTCCTTGTCTATGACTTCAGTTCAACTTTCACCTTTTGAGTCTCCAGTTGATTAGATGAGATGATGGAATAATAAGATGGAAATGAATCTCAAATTACTGTCTTAATCCTTTTTTTCCCAATCTCAAACTCCCTTGTAGGATGTAATTGAATACAGGCAATCCTCAATCTTCTGTAGTAGCTCTGAGGTCAATTAACACGAAAAAGATTAAGATACATGTAACTACTTTGGAATAGAACAATATCCCACTTCCCTTACGTAGTTAATCCAGCAGGGTTTTCATTACCTTAGCCAGGGAAATTAGCCGCTTATGATTATGCAAGAACCAATGATAATCAATGTTGAATTAATGTAATTAATTGTATAAAATAAGATGAATAAAATCTAAAATATGCTATCGAATAATAACCTAAAAATCTAAAGAATAATGTAAAGTATGTAATAGAGTATCAAAGAACATAAGAGAATGTCAAAGAATGTTAAAAAGTGTAACCTAATAAAAGATAAACCCTAGGGTATTTATAGTAACTCAAAAAATACTCAGAAATTCTAATAAAAATGGAAAAGGAAAAGGAAAAGGTAATGTCGGCACATGGTACGACTCGCTCATCCACTCGTATGCACTCCTTATGATTCATACCAAGCCTCTCATATTTTTTCTGGTGTCTGATCTTCCAGGCTTCAACTTTCTGTTCTTCTTATGACTCATGCTCGCGATTCATACCTTGACCATATAACTCATGGCCTTCACTCGTATCGACTTGGGACTTCTTCCTTTCAATCCTTTGAATGCAGGTCTGCTTACGGTTTATCCATATAAGTCATACTCAAACTTCCAACTCATATTCTTCTGAGATTTTAACTCTGAAACGCTTCCTTAGTTTCTGTCATACTTATGATTTCCTGACACAACTCATATACTTATCTTATGACTCATATACTTGCTTCACATCTTTCTTTGACTTGACTTTCCTGCTTGGCTTTGCTTCTGTTATCTTATGAGTTAAATTATGATTCGTATGATATGTTGACGACTCGTATGGTAACTTGTATCATCTATAGTCTTGGTTATTTTCAGGTCTTTTTCTTCCAATTTCATCCAACACTATTTTAGACCTGTTTCACCTGCAACAAGCAACAAACCACATCATATCAACCAAAATAACCTAAGTGCAAGCATAATTTCATGGTTTTAAGCATCGAAAGTACTGTGTTTCCACAACACATTAGTAAAGTCAAGACCTAAGATAAATTCATCTTATCCTTCAGTTTCTCAAAACTACCCTCACAAGCATCATACCACAACAACTTCATGTTCTTTAGACTAAACTTAGTCAATGGGGCAGCTATAGAAGAGAAACTTTCCATAAATCTCCTGTATTAATCGGCTAAACCCAAGAAGCTCCGAATATGGTTGCATTAATGGGTATAGGCCATTTCTTAACCGCTGCAACCTTTTATAGATCCACCATGATTCCTTCACTAGATATGACATGACTCAGAAAAGAAACTATTTTCCACCAGAATTCACATTTTAAAAATTTTGTATACAACTGTTAATCCTTCAGGGTCTGCAACACAATACGAAGGTGCCCGACATGATCTGCTTCACTCTTAGAGTACACGAAAATATCATCTATAAATACAATGATAAATGAATCCAAAAACTGATAAAAGACTCTATTCATTAAGCCATGAATGCTGCCGGGGCATTTGGCATCCCAAAAGACATAACTAGGAACTTGAAATGCCCATATCAGGTACAGAAGGTAGTCTTAGGGATATCCACCTCCCTATATTTAACTAATGATACCCAAACCAAAAATCGATCTAACAAAAAAATTAGTACCCTGAAGTAGATCAAATAAATGATCTATCTTTGGAAGTGGATACTTATTCTTTACCTTCACCTTATTCAATTATTGGTAAACAATAGACATACAAAGGGAACCATCCTCCTTAAGCATGAACAATACTGGTGCACCTCTTGAGGACATATTAGGACGGATGAAACACTTGTCTAGAAGATCTTTTAGTTTCTCCTTAAGCTCCTTTAACTCCGCTGGAGCCATTTTATATGGAGGAATAGAGATTGGACAAGTGTCCTGAATGAGAACAATTCCAAAATCAATCTCCCTATCTGGAGGAACACCAGGAAGCTCATTAGGGAGGACCTCTGAGGGATGGAATGTAAACATGGACCCTCTGAGACCGAACCAAATAATAAAGGCATCCCTTGGAAATCAACTTTCGGGATCTAAGATATGATATGAATCTTCAAGAGCCCCCTTCCCACTAAATAACCATTTACTAGGAAACATAAAAATGACCTTACGGGTCTGATAATCTAGAGAAACATACCATGAGTATAACCAGTCCATCCCTAATATGACATCAAAATTAACCATGTGAAACTAAAATAGATCCACCAAAGACTCCCTACCAACCATAGATACCACACAACCCCTATAAACTGTTTTAGCAACCACAGAGTCATCCATCAGGGTAGAAATAGAAAAAGGGTTTGAAATACACTCGGGACGAAGACCAAAATGCATAGACACAAAATGGGTCACATAAGAAAAAGTGGACCTTGGATAAAGTAATTAGTATATATCATGGGAAAAGAGTTTCAACATACCAGTAATGACATTTGTAGATTCCTCAGACTTCTAAGTAGTAGTGTAAGCATAGAGACGGTTTCAACCAGTGTCAGAGCCAGATGATGCACTCTTTGGTGCAGGAGCAGATGAAGAGGCAACCGGAACCTTATTTTATCCAGAAAAAACCCTACCCTTGGGATAGTTTCTAAGCATATGCCCTAGCTGACCACATTTAAAAAACTTTTCCCTTCCCTCATTGGAGAAACCCTGATGTAATCGACCACAAAATCTGCATAGTAAAAATATTGGAGTTTATTGGGACCCACTAGCCTAAGATCGGGTGCCTTATGCCTTAAACCCACTATCATGCTGTAAAAGATGATCATCCAACAAATTTGGGCAAGGAGAAATAGATGTAGAGTAGGAACCATAACTACCCCATGTTTCTTAGATCACTTTCCACTATCTCTACCACTCTGCTGCTGACCTCCACTCTGATAAGAAAATCTAAACTTCTTATTATGCCTTTCTTCTATATTCACCTACTTTTTCTTATCTTTCTAAACTTATTGCGTATACATAACCATTCTAGAAATATCCATATCCTTGTTCAACAAGGCAGGCTTACTTTCTAGGATCAACTCTA
Source organism: Capsicum annuum (assembly GCF_002878395.1). NCBI lineage: Eukaryota > Viridiplantae > Streptophyta > Magnoliopsida > Solanales > Solanaceae > Capsicum > Capsicum annuum. The sequence continues at coordinate 182,298,170 of NC_061121.1, read as the reverse complement.
GAGATTAGAACTTGTAGTCGTTCAATGAAAATAACAAAGATTTCATGCAAATCTGTGATTTGCAATTTTTATTCTAATTGAATATTCTATTAAATAGATGTAATTCTTAATCATTTGGTTAGGATCAATATAAACCAACCCATTATATAATGTATATAATTCAACTTGCCAACTATTATATAACTTATTAGAAATACAAGACAACCAATCAGAAATGTCACAAAATCACCCACTCTTCTAGGGTGCCCTCAGCATCGAGGAACATGTACTAGGGTGTATGTGTAACTTGTTTAGATCATAAGATGGCACAAAAGAAAGAAAATAAATTTTACAGCATCAATTATCTGTACCGGTGAATGGGATAGGATGGAAAAAGAAACTTTATTCATTATTAATAAAACTCTATCATATCTCTCTATTGTGTATGAATTTTATGGTTTTCGTTGGTGTAAATCCAATCACCTAAATTTAAGACCAAAAGCAAACTTTCTCATTCTATCCCTAATGCTAGACACCAACTCAGGAGCATACCAAGACAACTGATGAAACTTCAAGGCGTACTCCTTAACTGTCATCCTACCTTGCCTCAGATTTATGATTTTTTTGGCCTTTGCCTCCCTCAACTCCTGAGGAAAGAAGAGATCAATAAAAGCTCTAAAAAAGTCCTTCCATAAGGCGGACTCAATATCCACACCCCTAAGCTGCTCCTACTCCTCATACCACTCAACTCCTAAGGAAATAAGCGATGTCATTATATTGATTATAGCTTGCAAGCAATATCATTAAGCTAAGACTTAGGGGATTCCATTGTACCCCGCAGATTCTATTATTAAAATCACCTAGGGGATTCCCGTGTACCCCACAAGGTTTTCAATCGAATAATCACTTAGGGTATTCTCGTGTACCCTACAAGGTTTTTAAACCATCATTAACCACTTAACCATTTATATCATACATTAGTTTTAAGAAATAAGCTAAACCAAGAGATAATGTATACACCAAAATCAATTATGCAAGTGGTTGAGTTTATTACCAATTTCCATGGTAAAACAATCAATTTTGGGGATTTCATTGTACCCCTATTTCCATCCACCATCCCATGCACCCCAATGCATTTACCAACCATCAATTTAAACATAATAGTTTCATAAATATCGTGGAAGAAGCATTTAAACAATTTATATTAAAAACCCTCAACCCATAGTCAAAACCAAAAATCAATATTTTGTGAATAATACTTTAAATCACATTCTTTTACAAAATTTAAAATGAGGGAAGAGTAACATGCCTTAAACACCAAGAAGTATG
>NC_061121.1:182279785-182293862 GCF_002878395.1 Capsicum annuum | reverse complement strand
GAGCTGAGTTAAGCCACAAACATTCATGATTTGGTTACGACTCCTCCTAACGATTAATCACAAGTCTTTATTATTCGTGCCCTCAAGTCGGTACCCAAGATAAAAACTCAACATCACATACTGGACACCTTACGACTAGGGTCACCAGACTCGTCAAGACACCATATGACTTATGGGGTCAAGTCATAACTAAGGTAGTAAGCTCAAGGTTCAAGAAATTTTCAAGGGCCATAAAATTTGGGGTATTTTAGAAAGCAAGCATCAGTGGCCTTGTGTCTCAAATTGAACCTAAAAAGGTTGATAAGGCTCTAAAATATGATCATGGGTCATATCCATGAAGGAAGAGCTGGATTAATTTGAATGAAATCAAGTCTTGAATTTGGTTGAAAGACCAAAAAATTTCTCAATTATTGAAACTACATGGGTCTATAGAAATAAAATTAATGAAGAAGGTAAAGTCATCAGAAATAAGGCCATATTAGTAGCCCAAGGTTACTCTCAGCAGTAAGGTATTGATTATGATGAAACTTTTGTACCTTTAATAAGGTTGGAATCAATTTGCCTTCTTTTAGCATTTGTTGCTCTTAAATGTTTTAAATTATATCAAATGAATGTTACAAGTTCTTTACTAAATGGTTTTATTAATGAAAAGGTTTTGTTAAATAATCTCCTTGTTTTGAAAACCATTCATATCTGAATCATGTTTCAAACTCTCTAAAGTACTTTATAGTCTAAAACAAGCCCCAAAAGCTTGTTATGAGAGATTAAGTACTTTTCTTTTGAATAATAACTTTCATAGAGGAATAATAGATACTACTCTATTTGAAACACCTAGGACTTGAACCATAGAGGAACAAATCTATTTTTGTGCCTCTGAGTGGGGTACAACTAAAGACTTGAGTCGTACCCTTGGTCATGACTCATACCGACCTTGACCTCCCCTTTCATTCCTTGATCATTACATGATGGTATCATACTATTTCCTATATAACATGACCTTCTCTTGGTCATACCTAATGAATACGAGTCGTATACTACTCAACACTATATAGGGGAGCCTCAAACTAAGTGGACTATTTTTGTTATGGGTGAAACTTATAAGCTAGGGGTAAGTCATAACCTTTGGATATGGGAATCTTGGGGAGCCTCAAACTAAGTGGACTATCTTGACTCATACCACTCGTACCCTAGAGTATGATCACTATGGGAATTATATAAGAGAGTCGTACCCCTACACGAGCTCACTTTTCAACTTTTAACTAGGGACCTTTTGGTCATTTTCCTTGCCTAAAACTCTAAACTCTCTCACAATATAAGGAATTATATCCTCTTAAATCTTCATTCTATAAGACTCAAATACTTCTAAATACTTTAAAGGCTTTGGAGGCTAAGGTTTGAAAAGTGATCATCTAGTGGCAAGAGAAAGTTAGCATTCTTGACTATTTATAGTGTTTAAGAAATGTATCTCTTCCCTCTCTAAATATCTCTAAGCCTATTTATTCCACACTTAGATTAGTAAGTATACATGGTGGTTTTGAAATCAAATAAAAAGAGTTTTGTTGCCTAATATGTATGATGTTGAATCTTTCTTAGACGTATGTTTATATGTGATATTGATGATGAATTGCACGTGTGGGTGTTTTTTGTATATGTATTAACATGATGGTCTTGAGTAACCCTAATCTTGACAATATATACCATGTAAATGGCTTTGTTGAAGATATGCACCCAAGGTATTTGTGAAAATATCTAAGTGAGTTGTCTAGTCATATGTTGTTGATATATTAAAATATAGCAATGAACTAATGAGCATGGATGAATGATAAATAATGTGTTAAAGGAATTATGAACCATGTGTGATGAAAGTAATAACTTTAGTTATTGGCTAATGAAAGGTTAAAGTCCCTATATATAAAGATGAACTTAAATTATGGGTTGATCCTAAGTGTCATAAGAATGTGGCATAAAATTGTTGTAAGAGTCTTGATGACCCTCACATACCTTATGCATTGAATTAAGTGAAGGCATTGACCTATTTTGATGGTGGAGCAATGAAGGCTCCCATAAGGACCATGTGGTCATGTATAGTGTTGAATTGGGTAAAGTGGTTAAAGTCCTTTAATGTTGTATTAAATATATGTTGACGTATAGGCAAAGGTTTAAAATCCTAAATGCCAACTAATGAGAGTTGTTATGGATTATGGTCAAATTCCCTTACCTTATGTGATGTCTTGAGGTTGAAGCCACTTGCCTTATGAATGGCTCGAGGTTGATGCCCCTTGCCCTATGATATTTCTTGAGGTTAAATTCCCTTACTTAAAGAGATCTCTTGAGGTTAGAACCTCATCAAATGTAATGGATTATGGTTGGAGTCCAAGTGTAGCATAAGGTTAGAGTCCCTTGCCTAATGTGTGAGCACAAGCATAAAGTCCCATGCCCAATTGAATGTGTGGACATGTGGTTGAAGTCCTATGTTCAATTGGATGTGTGTATGGCTAGAGCCCCTTGTTTGAATGACTATGTATACGATTAAAGTCTTTGGCTAATGAATGAGTAAGCATGGTTAAATTCCCATGTCCAAGTTCATGTGAATGTGTTTAAAGTCCTATGCATCATGTTAATTATTAAACCTCTAGGTGTAGAGGGTCGAAGTCCCCCACCTCATGTCTAATGATTGAATGCTTGAGAATAAAGATGAGACTTGATATCTTGATTAGCATCTGAGATATCTATATGTATGGATTAGTGTGTGACTAAAATAAAATATGATATATTTTGACTTGTTGTTGATTGATGATATTATTTTATAACTTATCCTTGAGTTACATGCTAGCGTTCCAACCGCTAACCTTCTTTGAGCACTATGTCCCCACAAGACATCGGGGCCTGATTATCTTCTCCTCTTTCGGTACAGTGATTAGCCGATTAAAGGAATTCGTGCATTGAAGCGAAGTAGTGAGCTTTCTTAATTCGGAAAACATACACCTCTTGGTCCCTTATCTTTAGACTTGTTCTCTTTAAGACTTGGTTTGGCTATTGTCGGGGGCTTGTCCCGACATATACATTTATTGACTTTTGTTTTGTATAGAGGTATTGTGAGCAACTATGAACTTGGGTCTGAGTTAGTTATTATGAATCAATGATGACTTATGACATTATTTCCACAATCTTAACGTGTGAATTGGATTTCCTTCAATTTCTATTGTATGATGAGATGTTGGGTTAGGTTATTAGGGTGGCCTCTGATTCATATGATCTTGGGTTTCCCATACGACATGGCCCGTGGTTCAGTAATGTGAAGTTGGTATCAGAGCCTAGGTACATGGTCAGCTGGGTGTTCACAATGTCGTGTCAAGTAGATACTCTTTTATAGGTATGAAGTGTGCCACACTTATAAAAGAGGAGGTATGAGACACTTAAGGAAATGTTCCCTTTCTTATGTTCCAATATTAAGCTATAAAGTCTAAGGTTTTGTATTCCCCTAATTCTATTTGCTATATTTTAGATTATGCCTCCAAGGAGATCTGAGACTTAGGCAAACACTTTGGCCCCAACTGAGGGTCCGTGGACTAAGCTCGTCAAACTTCTGGAGTTCATACTTGAGCTAGGGCTACAATATCTAGACATCCCCATGGGGTTCCACCTACCAATCCTACTTATGAGAGTGACTCTTATCCTCAGTCCCTTCAAGAAAATGCTTCTAATGCAAAGTTTTGTTGCTCTATCAACCTCTTGACTGCATTGGTGGCCTGCCAATAGGAGCATGGGGATTCGACTAACATTTCTTCTGAATCCACAAGAATTGGCCACTTTATGACATTGAACCCTCCGATGTTCATGGATACGAAGGTTAAGGAAGTTCCTTAAAGCTTCATCGATGAAATAGAGATGGTTTGCTGAATCATGCATCTTTGTAAATTAAGGGTGTTGACCTTGATTCCTACCAATTGAAAGATGTAGTGTATCAATGGTATGAAAGGTGGGAGTTGTCTAAAGGTGTTGACGCTAGTCTAGATTTATGGATGGATTTCTTAGACCGCTTCTTTCCTTAAAAGTTGAGAGGGGATAATTTGGAAGAGTTTGTGAACTTAAAGTAAGGGAGGATTTCCGTTCAAGATTATGCATTCAAATTCATTTAATTGTCAAGGTATGCTCCCGAATGGTTGCTAGTATGAGGTCTAGGATTTGCAAATTTGTCTTGGAATTATCCCATGAGCTAGTTCTCGAGATCAAGTTGGATTTGTTAATTGAGAACATAGATATCCCTAGATTGATTGTGTATATGTAATAAATGGAATAAAGAGGAAAAAAAGCAAGTTGAGCTTAGTGAGAGAGAAGGAAAGAAATTTAGGACTTCTGAGCCTAGTGGTGGTGATAGTGTCAAGTGGCCATGAAAGAAGTGGGAGAGTTTGAGGTCTTCCTCTTCAGTTATTGTCCACTCTCCTTACTCAAATTTTTTAGTTGATCATCGGACTCAGTTTAGTAGTGGGTTTCGGGCACAGGGTGCCCAATTCCAAACTATTGGTGCCAGTCATCTCCACCCCACCCTCCTTGCAGATTTTGTGGCTAGAGTCATTGTGGTCAGTGTGACAAGGGGAGAAATTAGTGTTTTCATTGGGGTCAAGTTGGGCACACGTAGTGTCAGGCCCTACTCTATCAACTTCTTGGACCAACAAGGCCCCTATTGCTACTCTACCTCCTTCTACACCAAAGGGTGTTATGTCTGCTTCTACTTCTATTTCTGGCACTAACATTGATCGAAATAGCTTGTATGCACTTGCTACTCGCCAGGATTTTGCGGCATCTCCCAATGTTATCATAGGTATGTTGAGACTTTTCTCCCATGATGTGGATTATTTGCTAGATCTAGGGTCTACTCTTTTCTATATGACCCCGTATGTGGTTGTGTATTTTGTTTGTGTTCCTGAGAGTCTGTCGATTTGTTTTATTCTACCTTAGTAGGAGACTCAGTCATTTTTCATCAGGTTTATATGTAACACCCCGTATTTCCCTAACATAATCTAAGTAGTACATGAGTATTCATATATGAAATTTTTTTGAAACACTTATTATTTTTTAGATTAGATCCTGCCATTGTCTAGGAAATTGAATTAGCTTTCCAACGATATAAAATTTGCCCAAATTCGATAATCGGGTAAGAAGTTATGGCGATTTTAAGTTTAATTCGTAAAACACCATAATTTTACCAATCAGCGCATCGTAGAGAGAGTCAGAATAGCTATTTTCATTTTCGAGTGAGGTGTCACAATTTTGGTGCATCGCACCATAGGCCAATTTGGCATTTGGCATTTTCCAGTGTTGCAGCGTGATGCCACCACGTCGCAGAGAACTTCCAGGTCCTAATCAGTGAAGGACCATAATTTTCCTACATCACGTCACATACCAGTTTCACAGTTGTCAGATTCCAGTGACACCGCGTGATAGCGCCGTGTCGCGCCAAGGGCCCAAATCAAAAAATTTTCACAAAAATCTAATATTTTGCTGAAGGTTAAAATAGTCTTATCCCATTATTTTAATCCACACAGATGGAATAATTAATCCCTAAAAACTTTTTAAAAGCTCATTCTTTATTAATTTCCCCTAAAATTCAAGAGATTTCTCTTTAAATTACAAACCATAGCTCTCAAGAAACCAAGAGCAATCTTAAGAATTAACCCAAGAATTTCAAGAAATTCATTTGTTAAGGTATGTTAGATGCTCATCCATGGATTTCTTTCATCCATGGAGTCCAAGCAACCTTTTCAAAAAGTTACCTTAGTTGATCTCATAGAGTTAGAGATGATGGATTTTAACATCATTCTTGGCATGGTTGGCTTCACTCATGCTATGCCTTGTTGATTGTAGAAATAGAATAGTTCATTTTTAGTTTCTAAATGAACCAGTCCTTGAATAGAGGGATAGTACTATAGCTCTTAGGGTCAGTTGATTTCATAGCTTAGATCCAAAAAAATGATATCGAAAAGGTGTATTTACCATCTTGTGCGAGTCAGAGACTCTAACTCAGAAACTCTTACTCTTGAGTCAATCCCAGTGGTAAAAAAATTCTCAGATGTGTTTCCTGAAGATCTTTCCTGAGTTCCTCTCGAAAGGGAAATCAACATCGAAATAAACCTTCTCCTAGATACTTAGACTATATCTTTTCTGCCATATAGAATTGCTCTAGCTAAACTTAAAGAGTTGAAAGAACAGTTAAAAGATCTCCTAGATAAGGGATTCATCAGGCCCAGCTTCTCCCTATGAGACGCACCTATTCTATTTGTGCGTAAGAAAGTCGGTTCTCTCAGAATTTGTATAGACTACCGTCAGTTGAACAAGGTTACAGTCAAGAATAAATATTCACTTCCTAGAATCGATGATTGTTTCGACAACTTTAGGGTACCAGTTACTTTTCCAAGATAGACCTTGGATCAGGCTATCATCATCTTAGAGTCAGAGAATGCGATATTTTGAAAACAACCTTCCGAGTTGGATATGATCACTTTGAATTTCTAGTCATGTCCTTTTGTCTCATGAATGCCCCAACATCCTTCATGGACTTGATAAACTGAGTGCTCAAGCAGTACTTGGACATGTTCATCATAGTCTTCATTAATAACATCCTTGTTTACTCCCATTGCAAAAATGAGCATGCAGATCACCTCAGAGTAGTGCTTCAGAGCATTAGAGCCCATCAGTTGTTTGCTAAATTTAGTAAGTGTGAATTTTGGCTAAGATCAGTACCTTTCCTTAGCCATATTATTTTCGATGATGGCATTAGAGTTGATCCTAAAAAAACTAAAGCAGTGAGAAACTAGCCTAGACCCATCTCTCCATCAGATATCAGGAGTTTTTTGGGTTTATCTAGCTATTACCATTGGTTTGTTAAAGGTTTTTCATCTATTGCATGCCTCATGTCCAGATTGACTCATAAGAAAGTTAAGTTTCAATGGTCAGATTCATGTAAGAAGAGTTTTGGGGAGTTGAAGACTCGACTAACCTCAACCCCAGTTCTTACTTTACCAGATGGTTTAGATGGTTTTGTTGTGTACTGTGATACATCCAGAGTAGGTTTGGGTTGTGTCTTCATGCAGAGAGGTAAGGTCATAGCCTACGCCTTAAGACAACTTAAGCCTTATGAGAAGAATTATCTGACTCATGATCTTGAGCTAGCAATTGTAGTAGTTGCCTTAAGATTTGGAGGTATTACTTGTATGGGGTGCATGTAGATATGTTCACAGATCACAAAAGCCTTTAGTATGTTTTCTCTCAAAAAGATTTAAATTTGCGTCAGAGAAGATAGTTAGAGTTATTAAAGGATTATGACATAAGTGTTCTGTATCATCTAAGCAAGGCCAATGTAGTGGTTGATGCTCTCAGTAGTATGTCTATGGGTAGTGTAGCTCATGTTGAGGATGGTAAGAAGAAGTTAGCTTAGAAAGTCCATCAGCTTGCCCGACTAGGTGCCCGTTTACTCAATTCAGCAGAAGGTAGTGTATGGGTGCAGAGTAGCTCAGAGTCATCTCTAGTTTCTGATGTAAAGGAAAAGAAGGATAGAGATCCTAGTCTAGTTAAGTTGAAAGAATTAGTCAGAGATTAAAAAGTGGAGGTTTTCTCACAAGAAGGAGATGGTGTTTTGCAATGTCAGGGTAGATTGTGTGTGCCTAGTGTAGATGAGTTGAGGCAATGAATTCTTAAAGAAGCACGTGGTGTGCGTTACTCTATTTATCTAGGGACCACTAAGATGTATAGAAATTTACTTGATATCTATTGGTGGAGTGGGATAAAGAGAGATATTACAGAGTTTGTAGCTAAGTGCTCTACAAGCCAATAATTTAAGATTGAGCACCAGAAGCCTAGTGGGTCCATACAGGAGTTCAGTATTCCTATGTTGAAATGGTAGGAAGTGAAAATGGACTTTGTGTCAGGTTTGCCTTGTACTCATAATTAGCATACTTTATTTGGGTTATCATAGACAAGATGACCAAATCATCTCATTTCTTGCCAGTCCATGCCTCTTACTTGGCCGAGGACTATGCCAATCTCTATCTCAGAGAGTTGGTTAGGTTGCACGGTGCTCCGTTATCTATCATCTTATATAGAGGTACCCATTTTACCTCTTATTTCTTGAAAGCATTCCAAAAAGGTCGTGGTACCCATATCTACCTCAGTACAACCTTCCACCCTCAGACAGATGGTCAAGCAGAATGGACTACTCAGACTCTTAAGGATATACTGAGAGCATGTGTTGTTGATTTTACAGGTAGTTGGGATGACCATTTGCCTTTGATTGATTCGCATACAATAACAATTATTATTCTAGTATCCATATGGCTCCATTTGAGGCTTTCTATAGTAGAAGATGTAGATCTCTAATTAATTGGTTTAAAGTAGGTGAGTCTGCAATAGTAGGTCTTGACTTGGTATTTGATGCATTAGCGAAGGTTTAGTTTATTAGAAAAAGGCTTAAGGCTGCCTAGAGCCAACAAATATCATATACAGATGTAAGGAGAAATGATCTCATATTTGAGGTTGGTGATCTTGTGTTATTGAAAATCTCTGCCATGAAGGGAGTGAGGAGATTCTGCGAGAAAGGGAAACTCAGTCCCCGATATGTTGGTCCCTTCAAAATTCTCATTTATTTTAGAAAAGTAGCTTACGAGCTTGAGTTTCCTTCAGATTTAGCCTCAGTACACTCAGTATTCCATGTCTCTTTGTTGAAAAAGTGTATTGGTGATCCAGCTGTAGTTGCTCCCTTAAAAAGTGTAGATATTTAGAATAGTCTTTTCTTTAAGGAAGTTCCAGTCTAAATTCTTGATCATCAAGTTCGTAGACTAAGGAACCAAAAATTTCCACTAGTCCAAGTTCTTTGGCGGAATCAGTCCGTTGAGGGAGCCACTTGGGAAACAGAGGCAGATGTATGGACCAAGTACCCTCATCTTCTAAAGATTTTTCTCTATCATGCTCAGTTTCAATTGTACATCATGTTCATGTCAGTCATATATTCATGAATCTGTTCAGTCATGCATTCCATGCATTAGACATGCATATTCATTGTGTAAGCTCAATTCATCAGTTCTCTCAGCTTAACCATTTTCATTCGGGGACGAATGATCCCAAGGGGCAGATATTGTAATACCCCATATTTCCCTATCATAATCTAATTCCCATTACATGAGTATTTGTATATAAAATATCTTGAAACACTCATTATTTTTTAGTTTAGAGCTTGTCATTACATAGGAAATTGAATTAGTTTTTCAACGATATTAAATTCGCCCAAATCCAATAATTGGGTAAGAAGTTATGGTGATGTTAATTTTCAGTTGTAAAACACCATCATTTTACCCTTCAGTGCATTGCGGAGAGAGTCAAAATAGCAATTGTCAATTTCCAGTGAGTTATTGCAATTTTGGTGCATCACGCCATAGGCCAATTTGGCATTTGGCATTTTCCAGTATTACAGCATGATGCCATCGCATCACGGAAAAACACCGTGATTTCCCTGAATCACGCCACGTACCCGTTTTCCAGTTTTCAGTTTCCAGTTATATGATGTAATAACGTTGCATCGGGCCAGGGGCCCAAATTGGAAAATTTTCACAAAAATCTAATATCTCGTCCAGGGTTAAAACAGTCTTATCCTATTATTATTATCTGCCCAGATGGAATATTAATCCCTAAAAATGTTTTAAAATTTTATTCTTTATTAATTTCCCCCAAAATTCAAGAGTTTTCTCTTTAAATTTCAAACCTTAGCTCTCAAGAAACCAAGAGCAATCTCAAGAATTCACCCAAGAACTTCAAGAAATTCATCTGTTAAGGTATGTTAGATGTTCATCCATGGATCCCTTTCATCCATGGAGTCCAATCAACCTTTTTAAATTATAAAATTGTGATCTTCTCAAGTTATTGTGTTTTTAATTGGGATTTCATCCATTAATCTCCATGAACTTTGATTTAATTCCATGTTTTAATGAAGTTATTGTTGTTATTCTATTCCTCATGTTTTAGTGTTATCATTTATTGAATTAAATCATGACTTAGTGTTTTCCATAACAATTTCATGTCAATTATGCCGGTCCTTTAGTAATTCTATGATTATTTTAAACCATGAACTATAAGTGTTTGATAAAATGCCTATAAGAGAAATTGATTTAATTAGAGACTTCATGCTATGTCCTTCAATCTTTTCATGTTATGATACTACTATTGTTTTTAGTCTTGGGGGTATTGAATACCCAAAACTGTAGTTGTTTACTTAATGTTGTCTTAGTATCTTAAGAATAACTTTAGATTATATCATGAGCATTATCAGAACAATCAGTTAAACTTAGAATAGTCTAGCATTTCAAAGTTATTTAGTTGGGAGTAGGATTTAACACCGAACGAGTGTAAGGATAGAGGCTTCCCTATTAGATAGGTAGAATCATTAGTTGTAGTCCCTATAGTCCAGAACTATGTATCCAACATAGGATATGAGTAGTCACCTATCAGATTAAACATGACTATCTTGTAGGGGTCACCCATTAGTTCAGGCTTGACACCCATAGTCCATTAGACATGATATCAGTTTAGTGGATCCATGTAGCCATCGTTAGTACTCGTGGTGTGGTATTAACACCCATCTAACTAGGGTTATAGGTTTGGCCCCAAATAGATTAAATTGGGGAATGTTGGTTAGATGATACCTCTCATAGTCTTAGATATAGTCTAAGTTATAGTCCCAGCTCAGTTATTCAGTCTTACTGTTATTAGACCAAAGCATACAAATTTCAATTATTTTCAGTATTTCAGTTTGTGGATTTCATCCAGTTTATTTCATATGCTTGGTCATGCATCCTCAGTGTCTACAGATTTTCATTTATTTTCAGTATTTTATAAACTTTAATGCATGTTCAGTATCTACAGATTTCATGTTCTCTATTCAGTATTCCATGCTTTATATGTATATTAAAATAGATCATTATTCCTATTCATGAAACCTTGAATCTTAGCCTACCTCATTTAGTATACCAGTACATTCAAAGTACTAATCGTATACCTTTCTTTTGTTCTATGATGCCTCATATCTTATGTGTTGATACTCAGTTCCCAAATCGCACTTAGTCCCTCAGATTCTCAGCAGTACAGTAGCAGTGGTTAGTCCTTATCACCCGAGGATAGACTATCTTATTTTATTTCTTTATTTTAGTAGTCAGTAGAGTTATTTGGGGGCTTGTCCTATCAACTCTCAGTCAGTCAGTCTTAGAGGATTTTCAGAAATTACAGTCAATTAGTTGTTCAGTTTATCAGTACTTTATCATATTTAGATAGTTGTTTTCCTAGATTTATATTTCATTTTGAATTCAGATATTTAAAACCTTATGGCACTTCAGTTATTCTTTCGCAATTCATGATTATGTTATTTAGTGCTCACAGCAGGTACCAGCTCATGGGTTAGCTTGTGATCCTTCGTGATCGTAAGCACCGTGTAATGACTAGGGGGTAGTCTCGGGTCATTACAAACTTGGTATTAGAGACAAAGATTTTAAAGTATCCCAGAAAGTCTAAAAGTTGCACCGAGTAGTGTCTTGTGCATGGGTATGTAGCATGCCACACTTATGGATGAGAGGATACAAGGCGTTTAGGAAAACTTTTCCCTTCTTTCAGTATTCATGTCGTGCAACTAATCATGAGCTCAATTTAAACTCTCTGTCTAATCCACTTCTTCCTTCCATTTACAGAAAATGCCTCCCAAGAAGAACGAAAGAAGAATAGGAACTCAGCCAGCCCCTCCGCCCATCCAAGAAGATCGTATGGATGAGCATATCTCTTACACAGAATTGAGTGATGTATTTACTACTATAGCGAACTCCGTATCAGCCTAAAATGAATAGCCAGCTACTATTTCGGCCAACCCAGTGGCCAATACTAGTGTAACTAGAATTCAAGATTTCACCCAAATGAATCCTCCTTCTTTTACGGGATCCATGTCTGAAAAAGATCCACAGGAATTCTTAGATATGGTTCAGAAGGTTGCAGATGCTATGGGGGTGACGTCTAGTCAAAGTGCTGAGTTGGCTATATATCAATTTCAGGATGCAGCCCATACTTGATTTAAGCAGTGGAAAGTTTATAGAGGTGTTGATGCAGGGTCTATAGAATGGGAAGAGTTTGCCATAGCTTTCTTGGATAGATTCTTTCTATTAGAGTTGAGGGAGGCTAAAGTGTTAGAATTTTTTAATTTAAGGTAAGGCAACATGAGTGTGAGGGAGTATTCTGTTAAGTTCACTCAGTTAGCTAGATATTCTCCTTATGTGGTGGCTGACAGTATGTCCAAGATGAGTAAGTTTGTGTCTTTTATGTCTGATAGTGTGGTCAAGGATTGTAGGACCACAATACTGATTAGTGAGATGGATTTTTCTAGACTGATAGTCCATGCTCAACAGATAGAGGAGCAAAAGATTAAGAAGAGGGAGAAAAGAAACAAAAGAGCTAGGATGGGTAGTTTTAATTTCAATTAGCCAAAGTCAGAAGGTGTTAACCATCCTCAATTTCATCAGAGGTCTTTAGACCCAGCACCTTCTTCAGCCAGAGCCCCAGTACCCAAATTCAGAAATGACAATCGGGAAAAGGCACTAGGCTCTAAGTCCCAGGTCAGTGTTAGATGTGCTCGTACCAATCCTTTAGGTCAGAAGTGTGGTAGACACCATCAGGGTGAGTATAGAGAGGGTTATGATATGTACTTCAAATGTGGCAATCCAGGCCATCGGATTCAAGAGTGTTGGGTAGTTTCTCAGAAAGGTAGGGATGCGTGCCAACAAGACCAGTCCCATCAGTCGTTATTTCCATCCGGTTGCCCAACTCAGCAGGGTGCCACTTCCAGTGCTACCAGTGGCCAGCATTCGTACATATTATATACTCTTTAGTCCTGGCAAGATCACAAAAATTCTACTGATGTAGTTACCGGTACATTTCAGGTCTTTCACTTACATGTTTATGATTTATAAGACCCTAGGGATTCTCTTTCTTTTATAACTCCATATATAGCTATCAATTTTGGAGTCAGTCCTGAAATTCTAGCAGAGCCTTTTTTTTCACGCCTCAAATCCTATTGGGGCGGACTGGCATGCGAACCGAGGAGGCCCGGGAGAACCAGCTCATAACATTATACTTCCTATGCATACCTCTATGACAACCCAAAATTCGGACAGCATCATGTCGCATATAAAAGGAAATAATCACCTATATAAGCTCAAGCAAACATATATATATATACAATACTTGGCCATTGGAGCCATCACGTTTATTAACAAAACACCACCTTGACTATACATTAGGTCTACAAAGCCTCTAGACAATACACAGAGTTTAACTAAGGTTGGGACACACCCCACCATATAACTAACTTCTATACAATACCAAAAGTTACTGGATATGACACAAAAAGACCTGAAGCAAACTGGAGCTCACCAAAAGCAACTGGATATCCTAGCTCCTACTTGTGCGGTGTATGAGCTGAGGTACCTGTGCCTGCAGCATAAAATGCAGGTCCCCCATGGGGGACGTTAGTACGAAATATGTACTGAGTATGTAAAGCTTTAGATAATCACATATGATATAGGAGATCAATAAAAATTAGAAACAAGTGAATAAATCATAATAGGAGTGGACCACACTTACTAGAACTTGTGACAACTTGTACATTGTATTTATTCAATCACTTTACCTTTGTTCTTATCATCTTTGTAATCATTACTGTACTGTACAGTGACCATTAGGCTGCCTCCAGTACATATCAACAGGGATTGACCCATGATAGGCTTATGCCCTTGGGATACCACCCATAAATACATAAATAGGGATCGACCCATTATAGGCTTATGCCCTTGGGATACCACCCGATAAGAGAGAACTTCCATCACTTAGTTAGTTAATCTTTGAGATTGTTATTTTGGTCGCCACCGCAATTTTGATACTTTGAAACAATGATACATCAATAAGAGACATATAAGTAGACCATCAATGAAATAACAATGAAGTAAGAACTCATTGGCACATCAATGAAGTGTTTTGGAGTCATCAATGCCATAACAAT
>NC_061121.1:182246594-182276785 GCF_002878395.1 Capsicum annuum | reverse complement strand
ATATATATATGGAAAAGAACAAAGGTAAACAATATTCATACCTTAGAATTCACCTCTTAATTATGCAATCCTATTTTCACAAATAATAGGTGCCATTCGAAGCTCTCGAGATGACAAACGCAGTTATCGGATTACTTTGGAATTTCTACGGTTGAATCAAAAGTAATTTAAAGGTCAAATTTGGCTAGGGTTTATTCTTTCTCAATGATTGATGATGAAAATGAGTTTTTGAACTCATATACATGTATATATACACATTTTCCCATCCATAATATAATACGAAATGACCAAAATGCCTCTAAAATTTAAATAATGTCTAATCTGTCCTTCGGTGGACTGTTTTGATAAGCTAAAGTAGATCGACCATAACTCTTTCCTCCGATATTAGATTTAGGTGAAATTGGTATCGTTCGAAGTATAATTAAAAGGGCTTTCATTTCAAATAAAGTAGGCCACCTAGTTCGTCCTGTACAAGGAGTTATGGTCGTTTGAAGTTGACCCTAAAAATCTATTCTGATAGGCTAAAGTAAAATGTGTATAACTCCTTACTCTGCTGTTGGATTTGGATGAAACCAATTGCATTGAAAAGAAGACTCAAAGATATTTTTTTTCATAGTTTGCATCTATCTCAGTTCATTATACTAAGGGAGTTATGATCGTTCGAATTTTACCCAAAAATTCGGCTGGCCTCAGTAGTTTGTATACTGGAAATATTCCTGCTCATTTACTATTCCCAAATATCCCAACCACCATTTTATAGTTATAAACGTGCTCGATTATATCCAAAACCTATCCGTTTTTGGAAATCTTTATATCTTTGGAAAGCTTATTCAATAACCTTCACATGGAACCATCGATGGGTAAATTCCAGTATAAATAAAATAAAAAAATTAATTCGACATAAATAAGACCAATACACGTACTTGAATACGAGGTGTTACACTTTTTTAGTGTCTACCCCTATAGGCATTTCCATTGTAGCCAGACAGGTATATAGGAACTATCTAGTCACTATATCTTAAAAATTTACCTTAGTTGATCTCATAGAGTTAGAGATGATGGATTTTGACATCATTCTTGGCATGGATTTGCTCAACTCATGCTATGCCTCAGTTGATTATATAAATAGAATAGTTCATTTTCAGTTTCCAAATAAATCAATCCTTGAATGGAGGGGTAGTACTATAGCTCTCAGGGGTCAGTTGATTTCGTACCTTAGAGCCAGAAAGATGACATCGAATGGGTGTATTTACCATCTTGTTCAAGTCAAAGACACTACTCAGGAACTCCTACTCTTGACTCAGTCTTAGTAGTAAAAAAATTCTCAAATGTATTTCCTGAAGATTTTCTCAAAGTTCTTCCCAAAAGGGAAATATACTTAGGAATTGACCTTCTCCCATATACTTAGCCTATATCTATTCCACCATACAGAATGGCTCTAGTTGAACTCAAAGATTTGAAAGAACAACTAAAGGATATCCTAGTTAAGGGATTCATCAAGCCCAGCATTTCCCCGTGGGGCTCACCTATTCTATTCATCCATAAGAAAGACAGTTCTCTCAGAATGTGCATAGACTACCATCAGTTGAACAAGGTTACAGTCAATAATAAATATCCACTTCCTAGAATCAATGATTTGTTTGACCAACTTCAGGGTGCCAGTTACTTTTCAAAGATAGACCTCAGATCAGGCTATCATCAGCTTAGAGTCAGAGAATGTGATATTCCTAAAATAACTTTCCATACATGGTATGGTCACTTCTAATTTCTAGTCATATCCTTTGGTCTCATGAATACCCCAGCAACTTTTATGGACTTGATGAATGGAGTGTTCAATCAGTACTTGGACATGTTAATCATAGTCTTTATTGATGATATTTTTGTTTACTCCTGTAGCAAAAATGAGCATGCAGACTACCTTAGAGTAGTGCTTCAGACTTTTAGAGCCCATTAGTTGTTCGCTAAATTCAGTAAGTTTGAATTCTAGTTTTGATCGATAGCAGTCCTTGGCCATATTATTTTTTGTGATGGCATTAGAGTTGATCCTCCAAAAACCAAAACAATGAGAAACTGGCCTAGACCTACCTCTGCATAAGATATAAATAGTTTCTTGGGTTTAGTTGGCTATTACCATCGATTTGTTGAAGGGTTTTCTTCTATTACATGCCCCATGTCCAGATTGACTTAGAAGAAAGTTAAGTTTCATTGGTCAGATTCATGCGAGAAGAGTTTTCATGAGTTGAAGACTCAACTTACCTTAGCCCCAGTTCTTACTCTACTAGATGGTTCAGATGGTTTTGTTGTGTACTGTAATGCATCCTGAGTAGGTTTGGGTTATGTCCTCATGCAGAGAGGTAAGGTCATAGCCTACACCTTTAGACAGCTTAAGCCTCATAAGAAGAATTATCCGACTCATGATCTTGAGCTAGCAGCTATAGTGTTTTCCTAAAAGACTTAATGACATTACTTTTATAGATTAAGCCTTTAGTATATATTCTCTTAGAAAGATTTGAATTTTCGTTAGAAAATGGTAGAGTTATTAAAGGATTATGACATGATCATCTTGTATCATCTGGGAAAGGCCAATGTAGTTGTTGGTGCTCTTAGTAGAATGCCTATGGGTAGTGTAGCTCATGTTGAGGATGGTAAGAAGAAATTAGCTCAGGAAGTCCATCAGCTTGCCCAACTAGGTGTTCGTTTACTCAATTCAGCAGAAGGTAGTGTATGGGTGCAGAGTAGCATAGAGTCATCTCCAGTTTCTAAGGTAAAGGAAAAGTATGATAAATATCCCAATCTAGTTAAGTTGAAAAAATCAGGCAGAGATTATAAAGTAGAGGTTTTTTTCCAAGGGGGAGATGGTGCTTTATGTTGTCAGGGTAGATTATGTGTGCCTAGTGTAGATGGTTAAGGGAACGAATTCATGCATAAGCACATGGTTTGCGTTACTCTATTCATCAAGGGGCCACTAAGATGTACTATAATTTGTGGGAGATCTATTGGTGGAGTGGGATGAAGAGAGATATTGCAGAGTTTGTAGCTAAGTGCTCTACATACAAGTAAGTTAAGATTGAGCACCAGAAGCCTAGTGGTTCCATGCAGGAGTTTAGTATTCCCATGTGGAAATAGGAGAAAGTGAACATGGATTTTGTGTCAGGTTTGCCTCGTACTTATGATTAGCATTACTTTATTTGGGTTATCATAGACAAGATGACCAAATTAGCTTTTTTTTGCCAGTCCATACCTCCTACTCAGCTGAGGACTATGCTAATCTCTATCTCAGAGAGTTGGTTAGGTTGCACGGTGTTCCCTTATCTATTATCTCAGATAAAGGTACCCATTTTACCTCACATTTCTTAAAAGCATTCCAAAAAGGTCTTGGTATCCACATCTACCTCAGTATAGCCTTCCACCCTCAGATAGACAGTCAAGCAGAACGGACCATTCAGACTCTTGAGGATATGCTAAGAGCATGTGTTGTTGATTTTAAAGGTAGTTGGAATGACCATTTGCCTTTGATTGAATTCGCATACAATAACAGTTATCATTCCAGTATCTGTATGGCTTCATTTGAGGCTCTCTATGGTAGAAGATGTACATCTCCAATTAGTTGGCTTGAAGTAGGTAAGGCTGTAGCAGTAGGGACTAATTTGGTGTTTGATGCATTAGAGAAGGTTCAGTTGATCAGAGAAAGGCTTAGGGTTACCCAGAGCTGATAGAAATCATATGCAGATGTGAGGAGAAAGGATCTTGAGTTTGAGGTCGGTGATCTTGTGTTCTTGAAAATCTCTCCCATGAATAAAGTAAGAAGATTCGATAAGAAAGGTAAACTCAGTCCTCGATATATTGGTCCCTTCTAAATTCTCAGTCCTTTCAGAAAGTTAGCTTGCAAGCTTGAGTGGCCTTCAGATTTAGCCTCAGTACACCCAGTATTCCATGTCTCTTTGTTGAAAAAGTGGTATTTATTATCCAGCTATAGTTGTTCCCTTAAAAAGTGTACAAATTTAGAACAGTCTTTCCTTTGAGGAAGTTCCAGTCGAAATTCTTGATCATCAAGTTCATAGACTGAGGAATAAAGAAGTTCCACTAGTCAAAGTTCTTTGGTGGAATCAGTCCGTTGAGGGATCCACTTGGGAATCAAAAGCAGATATGCGGACCAAGTACCGTCATCTCTTCTTCGCGAACCCAAATAAAGTATAAGCTACCAATTTTTCTTAAGATTTTTCTATATCATGCTCAGTTTCAGTTGCACATCATGTTCATGTCAGTCGTACATTCATGAATCAGTTTAGTCATGCATTCCATGCATTATACATGCATATTCAGTGTGTAAACTCTGTACATCAGTTCCCTTAGCTTAACCAGTTTCATTCAAGGATGAATGATCCCAAGTGCGAGATATTATAACACCCTAAATTTCCCTAGCATAATCTAAGTCTCATTGCATGAGTATTAGTATATGAAATTTTTTTGAAACACTCATTATTTTTTAGTTTAGAGCCTACCATTGCGTAGGACATTGAATTAGCTTTCCAATGAAATAAAATTCACCCAAATCCGATAACCGAGTAAGAAGTTATGGTGATTTTATGTTTTAGTCATAAAACACCATCATTTTACCCATCAGTGCATCGCGGAGAGAGTCAGAATAGCTATTGTCAATTTCCAGTGATATTTTATGATTTTGGAGCATCGCGCCATAGGCTAATTTGGCATTTGGCATTTTCCAGTGTTGCAGGGTGATGCCTCCACATTGTGGAGAACTTCTAGGTCCCAATCAGTGAAGGACCACAATTTCCCCGCATCGCTCCACATTTCAGTTTCCCAGTTGTCAGTTTCCAGTGACACGGGGCAATAGCGGTGCATCTCACCAGGGGCCAAGCAACCTTTTTAAAGTATAAAATTGTGATCTTTTTAAGTTGTTGTGTTTTAAATTAGGATTTCATCCATTAATCTGCATGAACTTTGATTTAATACTATGTTTTAATGAAGTTATTGTTGTTATTTGATTCCTCATGTTTTAGTGCTATCATTTATTGAATTAAATCATGACTTATTGTTTTCCATGATAATTTCATGTCAATTATGCCGGTCCTTTAGTAATTCTATGATTATTTTAACCATGAACTATAAATGTTTGATAAAATACCTACAAGAGCAATTGATTTAATAACAGTCTTTATGCTATGTCCTTCAATATTTTAGTGTCATTCTACTACCATTGTTTTGAGTCCTGGGAGTATTGAATACCCAAAACTATAGTTTTTTACTTAATGTTGTCTCAGTATCTTTAGAATAACTTAGTCAGCCTTAGTCCTTTGGACATGATATCAGTTTAGTAGATCATGCAGCCATTGTTAGTACCCGTGGCACGGTATTAACACTCTTATTGCTCAAATTAGGGAATGTTGGTTAGATGATACCTCCTACAGTCTCAGATATAGTTTCAATTATAGTCCCAGCTCCGTTATTCAGTCTTAGTGTTATTTGACTAAAGCATACAAATTTTAAATATTTTCAGTATTTTAGTTTGCAGATTTCATCCAGTTCATGTCATATGCTTAATCATGCATCCTCAGTGTCAACAAATTTTTATGCATGTTCATTATCTATAAATGCCGTGCTCTCTATTTAGTATTCCATGCTTTATATGTATATTCAGATAGAGCATTACGCCTATTCATGAAACCTTGCATGTTAGCCTACCTCATTTAGCATACCAGTACATTTAAAGTACTGATCGCATACCTTTATTTTGCGTTATGATAACTCATATCACAGGTGCTGACGCTCAATTCTCAGATCACATTTAATCCCTCAGATTCTTAGCAGTACAGTAGCAATGGTGAGTCCTCATGACCCAAGGATAGACTATCTTATTTCATTTTATTATTTAGTAGCTAGTAGAGTTAGTTGGTGGCTTATCCCATCAACTCTCAATCAGTTAGTCTTAGAGGCTTTTCAGACAATACAGTTAGTTAGTTGTTCAGCTTATCAATACTTTATCAGATTCAGATAGTCATTTTCCTAGAATTATATTTCAGTTTGAATTCAGATATTTAAAATCTTATGGTGCTTCAGTTATTCTTCTACAATTCATGATTATATTATTTAGTGCTCATAGCAGGTACCAGCTTATGGGTTAGCTTGTGGTCCTTCAGGATCGTAAGCACCATGTAATGACTAGGGGGTAGTCCCAGGTCATTACACTATAGGGGGTGTATGGTATCTGTTCGTGGAAGAAATACTTTTGTTGACTTGATAGAGTTAGACATGGTTGATTTTGATGTTATTTTGGGGATGGATTGGTTGGACTCTTTCTATGCTACCTTAGATTGCCAGACCCGTAGAGTCATGTTAAATTCCTTAATGAGCCGGTCATTATATGGGAAGGTTGTTCTCTAGTTCCTAAGGAAAGATTTATTTCTTATCTTAAAGCTCGAAAGTTGATTGCAAAGGGGTGTTTGCATCATGTGGTTTGAGTTAATGATTTTTACTCAAAAGTTCTTTCCTTAGAATCCATAATCGTGGTTAATGAGTTTCTCGAGGTGTTTCCTGATGATCTTCCTAGTGTTCCACCTGATAGGGAAATCAATTTTGGGATTGATCTTTTTTCGGACACTTATCCAATTTCTATCCTTCCTTATAGAATAGCTCTGGTAGAGTTAAAAGAGCTTAAGGAGCAATTGAAATACCTCTTACATAAAGGTTTTATATGCCCTAATGTGCCTCCGTGGGGTGCTCTCGTGTTATTCATGCACAATAAGGATGGTTTCCTTCGTATGTGCATTGATTATTATCAGTTGAACAAAGTGACCATAAAGAATAAATATCCTCTTTCTAGGATCGGTGATTTGTTTGATCAACTTCAGGGTGCAAAGTGTATCTCTAAGATTGATCTTATGTCAGGGTATCATCAGCTTAAGATTTAGGATGCGAAAATCCCTAAGTCTGCCTTTAGAACCCAGTATGGTCACTATGAGTTTCTTGTCTTGTCTTTGGCTTGTCCAATTCCCCATTGGTATTCATGGATTTGATGACTATGGTCTTCCGTCCATACTTAGACATATTGGTCATTGTCTTCATTGATGATATCTTAGTGCATTCTAAGAGTGAGAAAGATCATGTAGATCATCTATGTGTCGGGTTGCAAACTTTAAAGAATCATCATTTGTATGCTAAGTTATCCAAGTGCGAATTTTGGTTCAAAGTCATAGCTTTTATAAGTCATGTCATATCTAGTAAATAGATAATGGTAGATTCCCAAAAAGTTTCAGCAGTTAAAAAGTGGCCTAGACCTATGACTCCAACCAATATTGGAGCTTTTTGGGTCTATCCGGTTATTATAGAAGGTTTATGGAGTGTTTTTCCACTGTAGCTGCCCCATTGACCAAGTTGACCCAAAATAAATTCAAGTTCTTGTGGTCTGATATGTATGAGGGTAGTTTAGATAAGTTGAAAGATACATTGACTTCGACTTTAGTTTTGACCTTGCCCAAGGGTAATGATGGTTTTGTGGTGTATTATGATAATTCTCGTATCGGTCTTGGTTACGTGTTAATGCAACATGGTAGGGTAGTGTCCTATGCTTCTTGACAATTAAAAGTTCATGAGAAGAACTACCCCACCAATGACTTAGAGTTATTAGTCATGGTCTTTGCTTTGAACATTTAGCAGCATTATCTTTATGGTATTCAACTCGATATCTTTACCGATCACAAGCTACTTTAATATGTGTTTACTCAAAAGAAGTTGAATCTTCAGAAAAGAAAGTGGCTTGAGCTATTGAAAGACTATGATATGAGTCTTCAATACCATCCCTATAAGTCGAATGTATTCGCTGATACTCTTCGTAGATTGTTCATGGGAAGTATGGCTCATATCGATGAGCATAAGTGGGAATTGGTGAGGGATGTTCACCGTTTGGTAAATCTTAGAGATTGAGTGTCAGACAATGAGGATGGTGGTGTGTTTGTGCATTCTATATCTAAATCGTCTCTTATTGTTAAGATAAAGAAGAACCAAGTATTGGACCCTAACTTGATGAAGATCAAGAGTAATATGGGTTAACACAAAGTTGCGGACTTTGTGTGGTGATGGTATCTTTAGGTACCAAGGAAGGATACACTCCCATCATCTTTGGATTGAGGGAAAGGGTTATACCAAGGCTTATGGATCCCATTATGCTATTCATCTCGATTCGACCAAGATGTACCATAACCTTAGAGAGTTCTATTGGTGGAATAATATGAAATGTCACATAGCTAGCTATGTGACCAAATATTTGGTGTGTCAACAAGTAAAGGTTGAGCACATAAGGCCTGGTTGTTTGTACGAAGAGAACATCTTACCCGAGTGGAAGTGGGAGGAGCTAATACAAATTTCATTACTGGTCTTCCTAGGTCTCGAAATCAATGTGATTCCATTTGGGACATCATTGATAGAATGACCGAGTCCGCCCATTTCTTTCTCGTGAGAACTAATTTCTCAGTAGAAGATTATGCTAAGTTTTATCTTACGTAAAATATGAAGTTACACAATACTTTGATGTCTATTATCTCGGATTGTGGTCCTCCATTTTCATCCCTCTTTTGTAAGTCATTCCAAAGAGCTTTGGGAACTAAGGTGTGCCTTAGTACTGTATTCCACCTACAAATGGATGGACAAGCAGAGAGAACTATCTAAACATTGAAGAATATATGGTGGGGTTGTGTGATTGATTATAGTGGTAGTTAGTATGACCACCTACCTTTGATTGAGTTTGCCTATAATAATAGTTACCACTCTAGTATTAGCATGGCACCTTTTGAAGCATTGTATGGTAGGAAATATCAATCTCCTATTAGGTGGTACGAAGTTTGCGAGGGTAAGTTGCTTGGCCTTGATTTAGTTCATCAAGCCTTAGAAAAGGTAAAAGTAATTCATGATAGATTGAAAACCGCTCAAAGTCGCCAAAATTCCTATGCGGATATGAGGCATAGGGACCTAGAATTTAATGTGGGAAATTAGGTATTCTTGAAAGCATCTCCCATGAAGGGAGTGATTCGGTTTAGAAAAAAGGGAAGCTTAGTCCCTGGTATGTCAGTCCCTACTTGATTGTGAAGAGGGTTTGAAATATAGCCTATGATTTGGAGTTTCCTTCTAGTATGGACTATATTCACCTAGTTTTCCATGTCTCTATGTTATGGAAATGTTTGGCTGATCCTTCTTTGGTTGTTCCCTCAGAAAATGTTGATATCATAGAGTTTTTGTCCTATGAAGAGGTCCCGATGATTATCTTAGATAGACAAGGTCGCCGGTTGTGAACAAAAGAAGTGACTTCGGTGAAGGTTCTATGGAGGACCCAAAAGTTCGAGGAAGCTACTTGGTAGGTGGACGAGTATATGAAGTCCAAGTACCCACATTTATTTAATATTTCATAGGATTATATTGGAGGTATGTGTTAAACTACTTACATTGGTGTATGTCTTTGATAGACAATGGGTTGAAGTCCCCAAGTTTTGAATTGATTTATGTCTTTGTTAGACTGTGGAATAAAGTTCCCAATGTGTGATATGATTTGTGCATTGATTAGACCATGAGTTAAAGTCCTTAGTGCATTGAATTAATTCATGTTATGATAGATGGTGGGTTAAAGTCCCCAATGCTTGGAGTTTCTTGATATTTTTGAAAGTTGATGGGTTGAAGTCCCTAAGTTGTTAAATAAGTAAGTGTTAATAAGCAATGAGTTAGAGTCCCAAAGTTGATGAGATGAATAATTGGTTGATAATGAGTATGATATGTGTTGTATCCTTGTTGTGTGCTTGTTTCTAACATGTACAGGGGTCGGTTTGATGCATGTTGATGCGTTAAATTGTACTTACTCTTTCCTTACCCTTCATTCATGGATGAATGATCCAAGTAGGGGAGAATTGAAACACCTAAGCTTGAACTATTGAGGAACAACTCCATTTTTGTGCCTCTGAGTTAGGTACGACTAAAGACTAGAGTCGTACCCATGGTTATGACTCATACCCCCCTTTCCATCCCTTTCCATATATTGATTGGTACATGAGGGTATCATATATTTTCCTATACTACATGACCTCTCCTAGGTCGTAACTAATTTATACGAGTCGTATACTACTCTACTGTATAAAGGGGAGCCTCAAACCAAGTGGACTATTTTTGTCACGAGTGAAGCTTATGAGTTAGGGGTGAGTCGTTCCCTTTAGGTATGACTCATGGGTACCCACTCGTATCCTTAACTATGTATGTCACCTAGTAGAAGGGTATGAGTTAGGGTACCACTCATACCCTAAGGTATGATCACTAAAGAAATCGTATAGGGGAGTCATACCCCTGCACAAGCTCACTTTTTAGCTTTTAACTAAGGACTTTTTGTTTATTTCCCTTGTCTAAAACCCTAACAACGCTCACTATATAAGGCATTGTATCCTCTTGAGTCTTCATTCTACAAGACTGAAACCCTCCTAAACACTCTAAAGATATCTTGAAGAAAGAATAGAGGCTAAGGTTTTGAAGGTGATCATTTAGTGGCAAGAGAGAGTCAACATTCTTGGAGATTCAAGTTTTTAAGGCATTTATCTCTTCCCTATCTAAATATCTCTAAACCCATGTATTTCACAGTTGGATTAGTAAGTGTACATGGTGGTTTTGAAATCAAATAAAAAGGGTTTTGTTGCCTAATGATGTATAATGTTGAATCTTTCTTCGATTTGTGACATTAACGATGAATTTCATGTGTGGGTGATTTTTGTATTTGGATTAACGTGAGGGTCTTAAGCAACCCTAATCTTGATAATATATACCATGGAAATGGCATTTTTGAAGGTATGCACCCACGATGTTTGAGAAAATATCTAAGTGAGTTGTCTAGTCATATGTTGTTGATGTATTAAACTAGAGAAATGGTCCAATGAGCATGGATTAATGATAAATAATATGTTAAAGAAATTATGAACCATGAGTGATAAAATTGATAACCATAGTTGTTGGCTAACGAAAGGGTAAAGTCCCTAGTTATAAAGATGAACATAAATTATGGGTTGAACCCAAGTGTGTTAACAGTGTGACATAGAATTGTTGTAAGTATCTTGATGACCCTAACTAGCCTTGTATGTTGAATTAAGTGAAAGCATTAGCCTATTGTGATAGTAGATCAATTAAGGCTCCCATAAGGACCATGTCGTCATGTATAGAGTTGAATTGGCTAAGGTGGATAAAGTCCTTAAATATTGTATTAAATGTATATTGATGCATGGGCAAAGGGTTAAAGTCCCAAATGCCAACTAATGATAGTTGTGATGGCTTATGGTAAAAGTCCTTTTCCTTGTATGATGGCTTGAGGTTAAAGTCCCTTTCCTTATGAATGGCTTGAGGTTGAAGTCCCTTTTCCAATAATATTGTTGAGGTTAAAGTCCCTTGCTTAAGGAGATCATTTAAGGTTAGTGAACCTCATTGAATGGAATGGCTTGTGATTGGAGTCTCAAGAGTAGCATGAGGTTAGAATCCCTTGCCTAATGTGTGAGCATGAGCATAAAGTCCTATGCCCAATTGGATGTGTGGACATGTGCTTGAAGTCCTATGTCCAATTAGATGTGTGTATGGCTAGATCCCGTTGTTTGAATAGTTGTGTATGCGGTTAAAGTCCTTGGCTAATGAATCAGTAAGCATGGTTGAAGTTTCGTATCTAAGTGCATGTGAATGTGTTTAATGTCCTATGCATAATGCTAATTGTTGAACCTATAGATGTGGAGGGTGGAGTACCCCACTTAATATCTAATGAATAAATATTTGAGAATGATAATGAGCCTTGATATCTTGATCAGCATATGACATATCTTTAGGTATGGATTAGTTTGTGATTGGGATGAAATGTGATATATATTTTATTTTTGTTGATTGATAAGTTTATCTTATCACTTATCCTGAGTTACATGCTAGCATTCCAACCGCTAACTGTCTTCGAGCACTATTTCCCCATACGACATCGAGATCGAAGCATCTTCTTCCCTTTCTGTATAGTGATTAGCCGACTGAAGTGGTTCATGCATTGACTTGAAGTGGTGAGCTTCCTTACTTTAGAAGACATGCACCTCTTGGTCCCGTGTCTTTAGACTTGGTCTCTTTAAGACTTGGGTTGGCTATTGTCCGTGGTTTGTCTCGACATATATATTTATTGACTTTGGTTTTGTATAGAGGTATTGTGAGAAACTGTAAAGTTAGGTGTGAGTTATTTATTATGAATCTAATGATGACTTATGATATTGTTTCTGCAATCTTAACTTATGAATTGGAGTTCCTTTGACTCCTATTATATGATGAGATATTGGGTTAGGTTATTTGGCCAACCTCTGGATCATGTGAGCTTGGGGTGCCCATACGACATGGCCAAGGGTTTTGGTCCTGTAATATTGGTATCAGAGCCTAGGTTCATGGTCAGTTAGGTGTTCTTAATACCATTTCAAGTAGAGCCTCTTTTATGGGTATGAAGCGTACCACACTTATAAGACAGGAGCTATGAGTTATTTTAGGAAATATTCCCTTTCTTGTGTTCCAATCTCAAGCTATAAAGTCTAAGGTTTTGGATTCCCCTAATTCTATTTGCTATATTTTAGATCATGCCTCTAAGGAGATTTGAGACTCAGGCAAACACTTCGGCCCCAACTGAGGGTCCTATGGACGAAGCTCGTCCAACTTCTAAAGTTCAGACTCGGGCCAGGGCTGAAGCATCTGGCCATCCTCATGGGGTTTTACCCACCAACCCTACTTATGAGAGTGACTCTCCTCTTTAGTCCCCTTAAAGGAATGCTTCTAATGCAGAGTTTCATTGCTCTATCAACCTCTTGTCATAATTAGTGGCCTCTCGATAGGAATGTGGTGCTCCGACTACCATTTTATCTGAAGCCACGAAAATTGGCCAACTTATAAGGTTGATCCCTATTATGTTTATCAGTATGAAGATTGAGGAAGATCCTCAAAGCTTCATCAATGAAATAGAGAAGATTTTTCAAATCATCTATGCTTAATAATTTTAGGGTGTTGAGCTTGCGTCCTACCAATTAAAAGATGTACCGTACTAATGGTAAAAAGGGTGAGATTTTTCTAGAGGTATTGATGCTAGTTCGGCTTCATGGATGGATTTCTTCGAGGCTTTCTTAAACTGCTTCTTTCCTCAAGAGTTGAGAAAGGCTAAGGCAGAAGAGTTTGTGTACTTAAAGCAAGGAAGGATATCTGTTCAAGAGTATGCCTTGAAATTCCATAAATTGTCAAGGTATGCTCCCAAGATGGTTGCTAGCACGAGGTCTAGGATGCAAAAGTCTATCTTGGGATTGTCCTGTGATTTAGTTTTCGAGAGTAAGGAAACTTTGGTGATTTAGAATATCAATATCTCTTGATTGATTATGTATATGCAATAAGTGGAAGAGAAAAAGAAGAAAGTTATGCTTAGTCAGTGGCAAGTAAAGAATTTTAGGCCTTCTGAGCTTAGTGGTGGTGATGGTGTCAAGTGGCCACGAAAGAAGTGGGGGAGTTAGAGTTCTTTCTCCTCAGTTAATGTTCGCTTTCCTTAATCAAAGTTTTCAAGTAATCATCTGACTCAATTTAGTGGCAAGTTTTGGGCACGGGGTTCCCAATTCTAGACTATTGGTTCTTAGTGAGCTCTATCCCTCCCTCCTTGTAGATTTTGTGGCCAGAGTCATCATATTCAGCGTGAGAAGGGGAGAAATCAATGTTTTAATTGTGGTCTTATTGCGCACATGTAGTGTGAGTACCCCTCTCTAGCAATTTCTTGGGCCAACAGGGCCCTTATTGCTACTTTACCTCCTCCAGTACAGAAGGGTGCTATGTCTGCTTTTGCTTCTATTTCTGGCAACAGCATTGGCCAGAACCGCTTGTATGCACTTGCTACTCGCTAGGATTTTGAGGTATCTCCTGATGTTGTCACGGGTATGTTGAGACTTTTCTCCCATGATGTGTATTGTTTTCTTGATCTAGGGTCTACTCTTTCCTATGTGACCCCATATATGGTTGTGCATCTTGATTGTGGTCCAGAGAATCTATCGATTCCTTTTTATGTTTCTACCCCGATAGAAAACTCGATTGTTATTCATCGAGTCTATAAAGGGTGTAGTATATGTTAGTGGAGAGATACTCTTATTGACTTGATAGAGTTAGACAAGGTTGATTTTGATGTCAGTTTGGGGATGGATTGGTTGCATTCTTGCTATGCTACCTTAGATTGTTGGACCCATAGGGTCATGTTCAAATTCCCTAATTATCTAGTCATTATATAGGAAGGTGATTCTCTAGTTCCTAAGGGAAGATTCATTTCTTATCTTAAAGCTCGAAAGTTGATTGCAAAGGGGTGTTTAGATCATGTGGTCAAAGTTAAATATTCTAACTCGAAAGATCTTTCCCTAGCATCCATTCTTGTGGTTAGTGAAATTCTTGAGGTATTTCCTGATGATCTTGCTGGTGTTGTTCCCGATAGAGAAATTGATTTTGGGATTGATCTTGTTCCGGACACTTTTTTGATTTCCATCTCTCCTTTTAGAATGGCTCCGCTGGATCTAAAAGAGCTTAAGGATCAAGTGAAAGACCTCTTAGATAAAGGTTTTATCCACCCTAGCGTGTCTCCATAGGGTGCCCCCGCAAGAAAGATGGTTTCCTTCATATGTGCATTGATTATCGTCAGTTGAACAAAGTGACCGTAAAGAATAGATATCCTCTTCCTAGGATCGATTATTCATTTAATAAAATTCAAGGTGTGATGTGTTTCTCAAATATTGATATTAGGTTGGGGTATCAACAACTTAAGATTAGGGATGAGGATATCCCTAAAACTGTCTTTAGAACCCGGTATGGTCACTATGAGATTCTTGTCATGTCCTTGGGTTGACCAATTCCCCAGCGGCATTCATATACGTACTTGGATATATTTGTTATTGTCTTCATAGATCACCTTCATGTCATGTTGCAAACTTTGAAGGGTCATCGTTTGTATGCTAAGTTCTCCAAGTGCGAGTTTTGGTTGAATGTCATAGATTTTCTTGGTCATGTCATCTCTAGTGAAGGGATTATGGTAGATCCCCAAAAGGTTGCAACGGTTAAGAAGTGGCCTAAACCTATGACTCCAACTGATATTCGGAGCTTCTTCGGTCTAGCCAGTTATTTTAGAAGGTTTATGGAGAATTTTTCCACTATAGTTTCCCCGTTGATCAAGTTGACACAAAAAAAGGTCAAGATCTTGTTGTCCGATGTATGTGAGGGTAGTTTGGATAAGTTGAAAGATAAATTGACTTCGTCTTCAGTTTTAACCTTGACCGAGGGTAGTGATTGTTTTGTGGTGTATTATGATCTTTCTCGTATCATTCATGGTTGCGTGTAATGCAACATAGAAGGGTGGTGGCCTATGCTTCTAGGAAATTAAAAGGTCATGTGAAGAACTACCCTACCCATGACTTAGAGTTATTAGTCGTGGTCTTTGCTTTGAATATTTGGCAGCATTATATTTATGGTGCTCATGTCGACATCTTTACCGATCATAATAGCCTTCAATATGTGTTTACTCAAAAGAAGTTTAATCTCCGGCAAAGAAGGTGGCTTGAGCTGTTGAAAAACTATGATATGAGTCTTCACTACCATACCGGTAAGTCAAATGTAGTTGCCGATGCTCTTAGTAGATTGTCCATAGGAAGTTTGTCTCATATGATAAGGATAAGCGAGAATTGGTGAGGGGTGTTCACCGTTTGGCGAATCTTGGAGGTCGACTTTCAGACTCTAAGAATGGTGGTGTGTTTGTGCATCCGATATCTAAATCGTCTCTTGTTGTTAAGATAAAAGAGAAGAAAGTATTGGACCCCGACTTGATATAGATCAATATTAATGTGGGTCAACACAAAGTTGCGGACTTTATGATTGGTGGTGATGGTATCTTAAGGTACCAAGGTAGGCTCTGCGTTCTAAACGTCAATGGATTGAGGGAAAGGGTCATGGCTGAGGCTCATTGATCCCATTTTGCTATTTATCCCGGTTCCACCAATATGTATCATGAACTTAGAGAGTTCTATTGGTGGAATAATATGAAGCGTAACATTGATAGCTATGTGGCCAAATATTTGGTGTGTCAACAAGTGAAAGTTGAGCACATGAGGCTCAGTGGTTTGTACCAAGAGATCGCCTTTCCCGTGTAGAAGTTGGAAGTAGTTAATATGGATTTTGTTCAATGTGATTCCATTTGGGTCATCATTGATAGAATAACCAAGTCCGCCTATTTCTTGCCCGTGAGAACTAATTTTGTAGTGGAAGATTATGCTAAGTTATATCTTGCGGAGATCATGAAGTTGCATGATACTTCGATGTCTATTATCTCGGATCGTGATCCTCCATTTTCATCCCTCTTTTGTAAGTCATTCCAAAGAGCTTTGGGAACTAAGGTGTGCCTTAGTACTGTATTCCACCTACAAATGGATGGACAAGCAGAGAGAACTATCCAAACATTGAAGGATATGTTACGGGCTTGTGTGATTGATTATGGTGGTAGTTGGTATGACCACTTACTTTTGATTGAGTTCGACTATAATAATAGTTACCACTCTAGTATTGGCATGGAGACTTTTGATGCATTATATGATAGGATATGTCAATATCCTAATGGGTGGTATGAAGTTGGCGAATGTAACGCCCCGAAAATAGGTCCCGGGACGTCACACAGTGCTTAGGGCTACAAGTAGCCCCAAACTAAACCTTTGAGCCTATCACTTCTTATAATAATTCATTTAAGAAGAAATATACAAAACACTGGCACTGCCATATCAAATAAAAGGAAATACGAAGGTAATACTCTGTCCAAACGACCATAATGCTGGAAATCTCAACACAACCACAGTATGATTACTAGTCTGACAAAGCCTCTACTACTCCATGAACTTGAAAGCCATTGGGACATGTCCCCAACTGACTCAAACTGAATTGAAAACAATAACGTAAACACTCGAATACTGAAATGTCTAAAGATAGGCCCTCAAACTATGAGGACTTACCACTGGAGAAATGTAGACAAAGGTACACAGGAATCACTGACGAGGCTGGTACTGAGCATCTGAACCTACATTATAAGACAATGTAGCACATAGACGTATATATTGATCTGCACTTGGGAATGTACTTAGTATATGGGGGTGTATGCATTTAAATAAAACAATATCAATACTCTTTAATCAAATCATGCATGTAAATAGGAATAACTCACATGGCTTGAATAAGTCTAAAATGTAAAGCTCATAAATCATGTAGAATGAAGCATGTAACACAAATCTCGTGTCTCATTATACTTTGGCTTTAAAATCTGTACTCTTCTCTTATTCTCATTACTCATAGGCTGAAGGAAACTTTAAACCATACTTTCAACTCATGCATATATCTCATGGGGAGTAAAACTTCTTTAATGCTCAAGAACTTGTAACTCTTTTGAACTCAAACACTTGGAACTCGGTATCATATAAATTTGGTTTGAAAATCGGTTATCAACTTGTATTAGTAGATAAAACTAATTCCTTCTTTTGAAAATACTCAAAGCAGTTCATTCATTTTAGAAAATATCTCATCCCAAAGCTTTAGGGAAAATACTTTAGTTTAGGAAGGTTCTCTTAACCGACATAAACCATGAAAGCTACATGGAGTCCAATGTCTTGTCTTCCTAAGGAAGAAACCTCACATTGGGGAGAGGCGTCATACTCTTACCATGGAGTATAATCTCATCTCAGTGATCACTTATCTCGTCCTTGGGCCCAATAATCTCGGCCTCAGGCTCAAAATCTCAAACCTATGGTGGAACGTAGTTCTGAGGTAAGAAGTCGTGGTAACTTACCCAACTCGGTGCTAAATACTACTCCCTTTAGTTTATCTCGCTCATCTCATGGAAATCCACTTTCAAAATAATATCATGGTTCATAAGAACCCAACAATAAAATTTGTAATCTTATGTGGTAGAGTGGATTTTAAAACTCTATGACCAATAGGTCAAAATATTTCTCAATAATCTCAAAATACTCAAATCATGGGTGCTTATAGCATAGTAGTTCACAAAATTGCAAGTCTCAAGTAGGGCTTAATGACACATAATTCTATCTCAAGTTAAAACTCATCATAATGCATAATAGATAGAATATAGATTCATAATTCATGTAGAAATCTGGAAGTCACAGCAATTTGTCTCAAAATATCAACATACTCATATACTTCAATTTCTAGAACATTGAAACTCTTAAATTTTGAAGGAGTAACAACATAGGGTATAAACCCAGCTTCAATTTCTTAGGAAAACATGCAAAATCATGCTATTTGACTTTCAATTCATGGAAAACATCAACATATTGCAATCAATAACAATGGGTGAAAACCCTAATTCAATATCATGTAAAATCTCATAGATTGCAGAAAATTATAGTTTAAATAAGCCTTTGGGCACAAGGGTGAAAGGATTACCCTTGTTCAAAACCCCACATACCTTTAATTAGAAGATTTGGATGAACTCTCACTTTTAGGGCTCTATTTGTACTCTTGAATGAGGGTTCTTGAAGCCCTTGACTTGGAAACCTTAAATCTTGACTCAATTTAGAAAATCTATGGTGAATTCTTGAGATTCTTGGAAAAGGTTTTGGACACTTAGGGTTTTTGTTGAGAGAAAACTTGAGAAAAACTTCATAGAATGCTTGTGAATGACTCTAATTTGGTGTTTGTACGGTTTAAGCGGCTTGGAAAAGTCCAAAGTGCCCTTTTTAACTTCTGTACAAAGTTGGAAAAATTAAACTGGGAACCCGATTTTATGGGCCACCACGATGCGCCACTATCGCGATGGCTCACTGGAAATTGACAAATGGAAATATGGGAGTCACCGCGATGCATAGCCATGGCGTTGTCCCACTGGTTGGTACCTGGAACTTCAGTGCGACACGTCTCAATCATGCTAGGCCATTGGAAATTGAATATTAGGAAATTGGGGTCCTCTGTGATGCACCACTATTGCGGAGTTCTACTGGAATTTGACAATTGTCAAATACGCCCTCGCCACGATGCGCCAAGCACTAAAATGATGTTGTTTTATGACTAGGACTTAAATTAGCCATAACTTCTTGCCCGGGTACGGATTAGGGCGAATAGTATATCAACGAAAAGCTTATCAAATTTCCCATGTGATAAAAAGTCGAAATTAGGGAAATTCTATATGGTTAACCTGATACTCACTTAGGAAGTCACTCCTTAACCTTCTCAAGGAGAAATTAAGCTTAGGAAATATTTGCGGTATTATAATATCTCCCCCTTGGAAACATTCGTCCATGAATGTTGCTAGTTAAGCTAAGATCACGGAGGAAATTAACTATGTAAAGCTTGAAGAACTCGTTAAACTGACTCTATGTCTTTCTAAACTCTTGAATACCCCGGAAATTGCAAGAAATCATACAAGAATAGATATATAGCAGAACTTTAGATTAGAAGGGCTGAATTAAGGAAGAATAATACCTTCAGCTTGATCTGAACTCGCGGAAAAGAGGTGCGGCTACTTGGCTCGCATGTCTGCTTCTGCCTCCCAAGTAGGTCCCTCAACTGACTGGTTCTGCCACAAAACTTTGACCAAGGAAACCTCTTTTTTCCTCATTCTACGGATCTGAAAGTCTAAAATCTCAACAGGAATCTCATCGAATGAAAGACTTTTCTGAATATCAACACTCTCTAAAGGATCTACTACCACGGAATCACCAATGTACTTCTTAATCATGGAGACATAAAACACAGGATGAACGGCTGACAACTCTGCGGGCAGCTTAACCTCATAGGCTACTTTACTAACACGGATCAAGACTCTACACGTGCCAACATAATGGGGACTAAGCTTTCCCTTTTTACCAAACCTCTTTACCTCTTTCATGGGTGAAATCTTCAAGTACACCAAATCACCCACTTCAAACTCAAGATTTCTTCTCCTCACATAAGGATATGACTTTTGATGACTCTGAGCTGCCTTTAACCTCTCTCTAATAAAATTAACTTTCTCCATATCTTCAAATACTATATCAAGCCCAATCACGGCAACTTCACCGACTTTAAACCAACCTATGAGTGACTACATCTTCTACCATACAAGGCCTTAAATGGTTCCAACTCGATGTTAGCATGGTAACTATTATTATAGGCAAACTCTATCAATGGCAAATGCTCTTCCCAACTACCTTTGAGATCAAGTGCACACGCCCTCAACATATCTTCTAGGGTCTGAATGGTCCTCTCATCCTGACCATCTATCTGTGGATGAAAAGTAGAACTCAAATGAACTTGGGTACCAAGACCCTGCTGAAATGCCCTCTAAAACTGAGAAGTAAATTGAGTACCCCTATAAGAAATGATAGACAAGGAACTCCATGTAGCCTGGCTAACTCCCAAATATACAATTTAGCATAATCCTCCATTGTATAAGATGTATGCATGGACAAGAAGTGCACAGACTTAGTCAACCTATCTTCAACAACCTAAATAGAATCATGATGACAGCGCGAAAGAGGTAACCTAGTCACGAAGTCCATATTCATCACCTCCCACTTTCAAGTGGGTATACAAAACTCTTGCATCACACCACTAGGTCTTTGGCGCTCTACCTTAACATGTTGGCACATTACTTACTTTGCTAGAAACTCAGCTACATCCTCTTTGTACCATTCCACCAATAGATTTTCTGTAAGTTATGGTACATTTTGGTAGTGCTGGGATGAATCAAATGAAAGGAAATATGAAGGTAATACTGGGAATGAACGACCACAATACTAGAAATCTCAACACAACCACAGTGTGATAACTAGTTTAACAAAAACTCTACTACTCCATAAAATCGAGAGTCATTGGGACATGTCCCCAACTAACTCAAACTGAACTAAAAATACTAATGTAAACTCTCAAATACTGAAATTTTTGAAGATAGGCCCTCGAACCATGAGGACTCACAACTGGAGAAATATAGAAAAAGGTACCCGGGAATTATTAACGAGGCTGGGACTGAGCACCTAAACCTATATTATAAGACAATGTAGCACATAGACGTATATGTGGATCAGCACTTAGGAATGTACTAAGTATATGGGGATGTATGCATTTACATAAAACAATATCAATACTCCTTAATCAAATCATGCATTCAAATAGGAATGACTCACATGGCTTGAAAATTTCTAAAATGTAAAGATCATAAATCATGTAAAATTAAGCATGCAACATAAATCTCATGAGTCATTATACTTTGGCTTTAAAATCTATACTCTTCTCTTATTCTCATTTCACATAGGCTGGAGGAAACTTTAAACCATACTTTCAACTCATGCATATATCTCATGGGGATTAAAACTTCTTTAATGCTCAAGAACTTATAACTCTTTTGAACTCAAACACTTGGAACTCGGAATCATATTACTTTGGTTTGAAAATCGGTGATGAACTCATATTAGTAGAGAAACTACTTCCTTCTTTGGAAAATACTCAAAGCAGTTCATTCATTTTAGAAAATATTTCATCCTAAAGCTTTAGGGAAAATATTCTATCTCAATGGAAAATACTTTAGTTCAGGGAGGTTTTCTTAACCGACATAAACCATGCAAGATACATGGAGTCCAACATCCTGTCTTCTTAAGAAAGAAAACTCACATTGGGGAGAGGCGTCATACTTTTACCAAGGAGTATAACCTCAACTCAGTGATCACTTATCTCGGCCTCGGGCCCAATCATCTCAGCCTCTGGCCCAAAATCTCAAACCTATAATGGCACATAGTTCTGGGGTAAGAAGCTGTGGTAACTAACCCAACTCGGTACTAAATACTACTCCCTTTAGTGTATCTCAATCATCTCATGGAAATCCACTTTCAAAATAATCTCATGGTTCATAAGAACCCAACAATCAAATCTATAATCTTATGCGGTAGAGTGGATTTCAAAACTCTATGACCAATAGGTAAAAACATTTCTTAATAATCATGGGTACTTATAGCACAATAGTTCATAAAATTGCAAGTCTCAAGTAGGGCTTATTGACCCATAATACAATCTCAAGTTAAAACTCATCATAATGCATAATAGATAGCATATAGATTCATAATTCTTGTAGAAATCTGGAAGTTACAACAATTTGTCTCAAAATATCAACATACTCATATACTTTAATTTTTAGAACATTGAAACTCTTAAATTCTGAAGGAGTAACATGATATGGTATAAACCCAACTTCAATTTCTTAAGAAAACATGCAAAATCATGCTATTTGACTTTCAATTCATGGAAAACATCAAGATATTGCAATCAATAACAACGGGTGAAAACCCTAATTTAATATCATGTAAAATCTCATAGATTGCAGAAAATTATGGTTTAAATAAGCCTTTAGGCACAAGGGTTAAAGGATTACCCTTGTTCAAAACCCCACATATCTTGAATTAGAAGCTTTGGATGAACTCTCACTTTTGGGAATCTATTTGTACTCTTGAATGAGGGTTCTTGAAGCCCTTGACTTGCAAACCTTGAATCTTGACTCAATGTAGAAAATCTTTAGTGGATTCTTAAGATTCTTGGAAGAGATTTTGGATACTTAGGGTTTTTGTTGAGAGAAAACTTGAGAAAAACTTCATAGAATGCTTGTCAATGGCTCTAATTTGGTGTTTGTACAGTTTAAGAGGCTTGGAAAAAGTCCAAAGTTCCCTTTTTAACTTCTGTACGAAGCTGGAAAAATTAAACTGGGAACCCAATTTTATGGGCCACCGCGACACGCCACTATCGTAGTGCCTCACTGGAAATTGACAAATGGGAATCTGGGAGTCACCATGATGCAGAGCCATCACATTGTCCCACTGGTTGGGACCTATAACTTCAGTGCGATGCATCACAATCGCACTAGGCCACTGGAAATTGACTATTGGGAAATTGGGGTCTTTCGTGATGTGCCACTATCGCGGAGTTCCACTAGAATTTGATAATTGAAAAATAGTCCCTATTCACGATTAGCCAAGCACTAAAATGACGTTGTTTTATCACTAAGACTTAAATTAGCTATAACTTCTTGCCCGGGTATCCGATTTGGGTGAATCTTATATCGACAAAAATCTTATCAAATTTCCCATGTGATAAAAAGTCAAAATTAGGGAAATTTTATATGGTTAACACGATAGTCACTTAGGAATCCACTCTTTAACCTTCTCAAGGAGAAATTAAGCTTATGAAAATTTAGGGTACTACAGCGAGGCTAAGTTGCTTGGACCCAATTTAGTTCATCAGGCATTGGGGAAGGTGAAAGTGATTTATGATAGATTGAAAACCGCTCAAAGTCAACAAAAGTACTATGCAGATGTGAGGCGTAGGTACTTAGAATTTAATGTGGGTGATTGGGTATTCTTGAAAGTATCTTCCTTGAAAGAAGTGATGTGGTTTTGCAAAAAAAAAGAGCTTAGTCCCCGGTATGTCGGTCCCTATTTGATTGTGAAGAGGGTTAGCAATGTTTCCTATGATTTGGAGTTGCCTTCTAGTATGGACTCCATTCAGCCAATTTTCCATGTCTCTATGTTGTGGAAATGCGTAGGTGATCCTACCTTGGTTGTTCTCTCAGAAGATGTTTATATCTCGAACTCTTTGTCCTATGATGAGGTCCCGATGAGTATCTTGGATTGGAAAGTTTGTCAATTGAAAATGAAAGAGGTTGCTTCATTGAAGGTTCTATGGAGGAACCAAAAGTCCAAGAAAGCTACTTGGGAGGTGGAAGAGGACATAAATTCTAAGTACCTATATTTATTTCCCGTTCTGGTGTCTCGTATTAGAGGTCTATGTTAATCTCCTTACTTTGATGTTTATCTTTGATATACAATGGGTTGAAGTCCCCAAGTTTTTCATTGATTTATGTCTTTATTAGACTATGGATTCAAGTTCCCAATGTGTGAAATAATTTGTTCCTTGATTAGACTATGAATTAAAGTCCCTATTCCATTGAATTAATTCATGTTTTTATAGATGGTGGGTTAAGTCCCCAATACTTGGAGTTGGTTGATGATTGTTA
The DNA here is from genome assembly GCF_002878395.1 of Capsicum annuum. Lineage (NCBI taxonomy): Eukaryota > Viridiplantae > Streptophyta > Magnoliopsida > Solanales > Solanaceae > Capsicum > Capsicum annuum. The sequence goes on along the minus strand of NC_061121.1, from coordinate 182,252,709 downwards.
AAGTTGATGGGTTGAAGTCCCTAAGTTTTGAAATGAGTAAGTGCTAATAAGCAATGAGTTAGAGTCCCAAAGTCGATGAGATGAATAATTGGTTTTTGTTGAATATGATGTGTGTTTTATCCTTGTTGTGTGATTATTTCTAACTTATGCAAGGGTCAGTTTGATGCATATTGATGTGCTAACTTGTGTTTCCACTTGCGTTACCCTTCATTCGCGGACGAATGATCCTAGTAGGTGAGAATTAAAACGCCTAGGTCATGAACCATTGAGAAAGAACTCCATTTTTGTGCCTCTGAGTTGGGTACGACTAGAGACTTGAGTCGTACCCTTGGTCATGAATTGTACCCACCTTCCCCTCCCCTTTTGTACCTTGATCATTCCATGAGTGTATCATACTATTTTCTATATGAAATGACCTGTCTTTGGTCATAACCAATGCATATGAGTCATATACTACTCAACCGTATAGAGGGGGCTTCAAACCATATGGACAGTTTTTGTCACGAGTTAAGCTTATGAGTTAGGGATAAGTCATACCCTTTAGATATGACTCATAGGATCCCACTTATACCCTTAATAGTGTGTTTCACCTAGGATAAGCCTAATGTATGAGTTAGGGTACCACTCATACCCTAGGGTACAATCACTAAGGGAATCATATGGAAGAGCCGTACCCCTTCATGAACTCACTTTTTATATTTTAACTAAGGACCTTTTGTTCATTTTCCTTTCCTAAAAGCCTAAGGCAACTTTTCCTCCTAAGACTTCATTCTACAATACTCAAACACTCCTAAACCCTCTAAAGGCTTCTTGAAGCAAGATTGGAAGATAAGGTTTGGAAGGTGATCATCTAGCGACAAGATGGAGTCAACATTATTGGTTATTCAAGTTTCTTAAGGCATTTATATCTTCCCTCTTTAAATATCTCTAAACCCATGTATTTCAAAATTGGATTAGTAAGTGTACATAGTGGTTTTAAAATCAAATGTAAAGGGTTTTGTTGCCTAATGATGTATGATGTTGAGCCTTGCTTGGCCTTATGTTTATATGTGATATTGATGATGAATTACATCTTTGGGTGCTTTCTGTATATGGATTAACATGAGGGTCTTGAGTAACCTTAAACTTGATAATATATACCATGGAAATTTTATATTGAAGGTATACACCCAATGTGCTTGTTAAAATGTCTAAGTGAGTTGTCTAGTCATATGTTGTTGATGTATTGAACTAGAGAAATGTCCCAATGAGCATGGATGAATGATAAATGATGTGTTAAATGAATTATGAACCATGTGTGATAAAATTGATAACTATGGTTGTTGTCTAATGAAAGAGTAAAAATCCCTGGATAAAAAGATAAATTTAAATTGTGGGTTGAACCCAAGTGTGGTGAGAATGTGGCATAGAATTATTGTAAGGGTCTTGATGACCCTAAAGCCTTGTATATTGAATTAAGTGAAGGCACTGGTATATTGTGATGGTGGAGTAATGAAGGCTCCCATAAGGACCATGTGGTCATGTATAGTGTTGAATTGGCTAAAGTGGTTAAAGTCCTTAAATATTGTATTGAATGTATGTTAATACCTGGGAAATGGGTTGTAGTCCCAACTGCCAACTAATGATAGTTTTGATGGCTGGTGGTCAAAGTCCCTTGCCTTATATAATGGCTTAAGGTTTAAGTCCCTTTCCTTATAAATGGCTCAAGGTTGAAGTCCCTTTCCGTATGATATTGCTCGATGTTAAAGTCCCTTACTTAAGAGATATCTTGAGGTTAGAGAACCTCACCGAATGGAACGGCTTCTTGTTGGGGTCCAAGTGTAGCATGAGTTTAGAGTCCCTTTCCTAATGTGTGGACATGAGGTCAAAGTCCCATGCCCAATTGAATGTGTGGACATGTGATTGAAGTCATATGTCCAATTGGATATGTTTATGGCTAGATCCCCTTATTAGAATAATTTTTTATACAGTTAAAATCCTTGGCTACTGAATGAGTAAGCATGGCTGAAGTCCCCTATTTAAGTGCATGTGAATGTGGTTAAAGTTCTATCATAATGTTAATTGTTGAACCTATAGGTGTGGAGGGTCGTAGTCCCCCACCTCATGTCTAATGTATGAATTCTTGTGAATGATGATGAGCCTTGATATCTTGATTAGTATATGATATATATATATATATATATGTACGGATTAGTGTGTGAATAAGATTAAAGGTCATATATATTGACGTTGTTAATTGATGATATTATTTTATTACTTATCCTTGAGTTATATGCTAGCGTTCCAACCGCTAACCATCTCCAAACGCTATGTCCCCACGTGACATAGGAGCTGGAGCATCTTTTTTTTCTCGCACAGTGATTAGGTGATTGAAAAAGTTCGTGCATTCACTTGAAGTGGTGATCTTCCTTACTTTGGAATACATGTACCTCTTGGTCTTTTATCTTTAGACTTGGTCTCTTTAAGACTTAGTTTGGCTATTATCGGGGGCTTGTCCCAACATATACATTTATTGACTTCAGTTTTGTATAGAGTTATTGTGTACAACTGTGAACTTGGGTGTGAGTTAGTTATTATGAATCTAATGATGACTTATGATATTAATTTTGCAATCTTAACTTATGAATTAGAGTTCCTTCGACTCCTCTTGTATGATGAGAGTTTGGGTTGGGTTTTTGGGGTGACCTCCGATTCATGTGAGCATGGGGTTCCCATTCGACATGGCCCAGTGTTTGGGTTGTGTCACTATTTGTTCAAAAATTGAACTCTAACATGCTTATTTTACAAATCTATGTGGATGATATTATCATTAGAAGCCCTAACACGGCTTTGTGTGAGAATTTTACAAACCTTATAAAGAGTGAATTTGAAATGAGTCTCATGGGAGAACTCACATTTTTCTTGGGAATGCAAATCAAGCAATCCTCCAAAGGAACCTTCATCATCCAAACCAAGCACACAAAAAATCGCATCAAAAAGTTTGGCATGAAGAAGGGAAAAGCAACACCTATGACTCCTTCTACGAATCTTGATTCAGACAAATCAGGAAAAGATGTTGATGAAAAAACATATAGAGGAATGATTGGATCACTACTCTACTTGATCGCAAGTCGACCTGAACATTATGTTCAACATGTGAAAATGTGCAAGATTTCCAATCAGCTCATAAAGGGTCACACTTGACTGTAGTCAAATGAATTATTTGATATCTCATTGGAACTCAAGAGCTTAGATTATGGTATCCCTATTCCTCAAACTTTGATTTAATTAGTTATTTAGATAATGACCTTGAAGGTGATAAAAGTGATCAATAAAGTACCAGTGGCATCTGTCAAATTCTTGGGGATGCCCTAATTTCATGGCACATCAAGAAATAAACTTCAGTTGCATTATCAACTTCTAAATCTGAATGAATACATAGCTAATGGTCATTATGTACTTAAATATTATGGATAATGCATCAATTACTTAATTTTGATTTATTATTCAAATTTGTACCAATTATGCATGATAATACTAGTGCAAGCAGCTTGTCTAAATACATGGTGCGTTATTCTAGACCTAAGCATAAAGAAATCAATCATCATATTATTCATAATCATATTGAGAATGGTCATTTTTTGTTAAATTCTGTTGATTCAGAAAATCAAATTGCTGATATTTTTACAAAACATTTTCTTGAAGATAGTTTTGCTTTCTCTGAAAAAAGACTCAAAATTATGTGCATTAATGATATTTAAATAACGTATACTATTCTTACAAAATCTTTCAATTTGGGTCAAATATTTTTTGGCATGTACTATTCCTGCAAAATCTTTTATTTTGGGCCAAATTTTTTTTACCTTCTTTACATTCTTTCCCTTCATTATTATCCCTATATCACTATTTGTTGACTCACCACTTCTATTCCATTGTGTGTTCTAATCCCTCTTGCCTTTTTATCTTTCAATGTTTACATCTCTTCTTTTCCATCCCATCTTTTTCACTCCCATCACTTCATATTCTTCGGACCCTTGTTAAAAAACCCCCTTTCCATCAGCTTTTCTCACTCTTCTTTCAATGCCTAAAACTAGATCCATGGCTCATATTCCCAATACTTCAATCGATTGCCTTACTGATAAGAAAGAACCAATTCTCATTATCTATTCCTCATAAAAAGTTCTTCCAACTCACTCCATTTTTCTAACCCTAAAAGTTGTGCCTCCTCCAATTTAAATACCTCTCACAACAAATCTATCTTAAATTCTCTAACAAATCTTCCTCTAGAAGACATGCATAAATTTTGGATAGCTTCCCATCGAGAGAAGTCTATCACATTTAGAGTTGTTCGATTGTTGTCACATTTAGAGTCGTTCGATTATGTCAAAAAGGGTTATATATTTCTAACAACTGAAAGAATCCCAGTTTAATATAAGTCCTCTATTCAAGGTGTACGATTTATCATTATTTTTTCATCTCTATAGATCATAACTTTTTGAGGATCCAGTTCGAATGTTTTATGCAAACCTCCATATCTCTAAAGACGATGGAGAACTTGAGACCCTAGTTTTGGGAACAAGAATTATTCTAAATGGTTTTTTGTTTGAAAAGGTGTTTGACACCAAGTTCTCTGGCATGATCCCTTTCATGAATGAAACTTGTCTTAAAAGTTTTAAAGTCAGCTTTGAGGAAGATAAAGTTATGGTTGTCGAACCTAAAGCAAATCTATCTAATTTTGGACCCTTGTCACAATGTTTTAAATAACGAATTCTGGCTCACATCATTTCTAACACTTTGATTCCTTGAAAAGGATCTCTGAGCAATGTTAAAACTCAAGATGTATTTATTCTATATTGCATGATTAAGAGATACAAAATTAATTAGGCCCTATGGTTTCGTGAGTATATGTTGGAAAGTGTAGCTAACACTCATGCTTCAATAATTTTGCCATATTGTATGTTAATTACTTATATTTTTCACTTTTATCGATTGATCTTTCAGTATTTTTCACTGTTGAAGTCTCTTCCACCTACGACTCCAAAACCTTTGCTAGCATAAGCTATGCTCTGGTTGGAAGTGAATGGTGCAAAAAAGATTCTGTGAGAGATAATTCTAATCTCTCTAAAGTAAGGCTATTGCTAATGTCATTTCTATAGTTTTGAAAGACATGGAAGAATTTAAGGAGGGTCTGCAAGGTATCAAGGAAAAACTGATGAATTTTTAAGAGTTAATTACTAAGCTGGTGTAGCTATGGAAAGACACCAGTACAGATGTAGGGAAGGTTCATATTGTTCTTGACAGTATCATATAGGAAGGAGTCAAAATTTGAAACAAACTATTCATGTAAGTTGAATCCATCAAGACTGAAGCCAACTCTTCCCAAAATAAACTCGATATCTCTGTGCAGAACTCCTATTTAAACTTCTCTAAGAATATGGAATGCTCCTATGAAAACTTCTGTCACAACATGTATAATACCCTCATATTTTCTTAAGAAACGTTAATCAGGTTCCAAAGAAAATTTTTTTTCAAAGGAGACATGTCCTTTTTTCTTTTGGGTCTGTAGAAGGGGCACTCTCTTTCATCCCTCTCTTGACTGATTTTTTTTTATGATTGTTGTTGTAGTCTATGCTTTCTTTTCTTGCTATTTGCATATATTGCTTACCTATTTTGTTTGTCTATCTATTACTTTTAATCATGCCAAAGGAGGAGAACATCTTTCCATCAGTCTATTAGGTAAAATTATGGCAGTAAAGAGAGCCAACTACCAGTCAGGGTGTAATACCTTGTATTTTTATGCTAGAATTCTAACCGTCGTTCCTGCACGTCTAAGCTCTAATTCAAGTGATTCTCACATGAATAAAAGTTGCATGATAATTATCCTAGTCTATGGAGTAGTTTAGAGGTGGAAAATATTTATAGCAATGACCTAGAACAAGGTTGAGAAAAGACCAATTGATTCATCCAAAGTTTGACATTTGATTCTACAAGGGTCAACTTCAAACTTGAATATCTATTAATATACATGGAATTTTTCATCCCAAGACCTATCAAATTTTAGATAATTGAATTAGATTTCCAATGATACTAATTTCATCAAAATTTGACACCCGAGCAAGGAGTTATGGCTTTGCGA
>NC_061121.1:182187225-182243594 GCF_002878395.1 Capsicum annuum | reverse complement strand
TCACATGGTTTATGTCGGTTGTAAGAGACTCCCAATATGTTATGTGTATTCTCCTATCTAATATGAAAATTCTTATTCTTCTATCTGAGATAAAAATATATTTGTTTGAAAGACTGAGTTTGAGAAAGTCATTGTTTTTGAAAGATTTAATGAAGATACATTCCAAAGAGAATTGTTATGAGATTTGATTGCTTTGATGATTTGGAATCGAAATGGAAGTGAATTGAGATTTATTAAGATGACTCACATGTTTCACCCGATATATTTTACTCTCTTATGATTATGATGATTTTAATTCGAGCTAATAGAGTCATTTATATCAGCATGCATAATTCTATAAATTGTAATGATATTAAGATATTACTTATATATGCATTGCAACCCCATATGCTCGGTACATTTCCATGGTACTGACCCATATATTCGTATGTGGGCTATATTTTCTTGGAATACAGGTACAAGGTATAGTGTACATCTTCAGATCCAGTCAGTTTGCGGAATCCAATCAGCAGGTGATGAGTCCTTTTGATTCAAGGGCTTGAGTTAGTTATACAGTTCAAGAAGTTTTGTATTTTCATTATTCAGTCGTATTGAGTTGGGTTAGTCAAGAGTCATGACCCGGCTACCTGCAGTCAGTACTAGTAGAGGCTTTATAGATAGTCAGTAGAAGTTGATGTATTTCGTTTTAGTTTTGGTTGTAAAAGCAGAGTTGTAATCTTGTAAATTTAGTTTTTATATATCATATTCAAAAAAGAGTTATTTTTCGTAGATTTGTATAGATTTTTACTTTTTGTTCTGTTGCTTATGAGTTATCCCAGTATAAGGGTTAGCTTGGGGTAACTTGTGATCTTAAGCACCGTATGACATCTCGGGACCCAATTTCAGGGCTTTACACAAAGGGAGATTCATATTGAGAGTTAGCTACCAGTCATAAGGAGATTCATAATCAGGGAAGTTGACTGACGTTTATTTTTTTGTTATCAAAAAAGGGGGGATTGTTAGCCTCCTATAATCACTTAATGTTTTAATAATGGCCAATTAACAAAATAAACATACAGGATCGAATCTGAAATATCTTGCGATGGAAAGCAAAGAATCAAATCTGGAATATCTTGTGATGAGATGCAATCCATGGAGATCATGGACACATATGGAAAGAATCAAATCAAATCCCAAGAGAGCTTGAAGATATGGAACAAAAAGATACTTCTACAAGGAGAAGATTTCAGAGAATAATCAAAGGAGGAAATTAGTACAAGGCAAGATTTTATGATGACCAAATGAGGAAAAGGATCATATTATTTACATGGACATATTTGATATAGGCATGTATGGATATGACTCTTCACTGCGTAAAAGAAAATATCATATCGCCATGCATTGTCCTATGTGATATGGATGCGCTAATGATATGACTCCTCAATCAAGGAATTCATACAAATCATTGATTCAAAGTAATCCCTTGGGTTTTCCTTTTAGAGCAAAGAAGCAGCAGAAAATGAAGACAATATAAAGGCATCAAAGACAAAAGAAGAAGAATGCAACTTTATAGAAACTATCACCTTGTCTCATCTTATAATCTTCACAAGCTTTGTAATTCTCTTAGTTTACAATAGTTACAAAAAGAAAAATATTTAGTTAGTTCATTAGTTATACCAGTCGAGGCTGCATCACAAGATTTGTGATGGAACATAAATGGGTTGTACCACATTATGAGGAACCAGGTCCCTTAGAGAGACCCAAACAATAAAATAGTAAAGCACTGAAACTAAAACCTTGCAAGAAAGTAAAAAAACATAGTGATTTAACGTACAAACTTTCTTGCTTAAGAGGGTAAAAACCACGGTTTGCCCTCACAAGCACTCAACAATCCACTATAATCAAACTCTTGATTACAGACTCTAATGAACCTAACTCTAGGCTCCACCAGTTTGTAATAACTCTATTAAAAACCTACCTTGAGAACTCTACCAAGAACACACATCAATACTGATTAACTTTAACCCATATTGAACTCAGGTAACTCTACCTAAGCACCCTCAAGAATACAAATAAGGAATTACTCTTATAACACGAGTAATTTAGCTACAGACCATAAAGAAATTAAGAACTTGAGCAATATTACAAAGTTGAGTCTTCGTCTCTCTCTCTCTCTTCTATTTTTTGATCTTGTAAAAACTCACCAATTGAGAAGCATTCTTTTTCTTTTATAATAGAATAATAATTAGGACAGAAATCTGATTGGGCTAGGTGTCTTGATGGTACACATATCACCTGCACAATTTGTTACACTAAACGACAAAATTGTATAGTCCATGTGACAGCTGTATATTTTCATCAAGACTCAAGGACCTGGTCCCTTATTGTCAGCTGACCATCATCAAAACATAATTTACCAATATTCCCCCTTTTTGATGATGACAAACCAACCAAAGATATTTTAGCACCAGTGTTTATTCATCTCATCTACATAAAGTGATTATCACTACTATCGATAAATGTTCCCTCTATCATTATGCACCTTGCTTCCCCCTATTAATATATCATGACATAGGGACCTAGTCCTTTGTTGTCAATTGACATCAAAAACTCATCCACTGTATTTAAATGTTACCCTTTCAATATATTTCCACTCATCAATGTTTATTTAGTTTATTTTCCACATACATCATTCAACATTCTTCCTCCTATCAAAAAGCCATCATCACTTCATCATTACATTTAGCAAATATCACCTATTTGCATTTAACATAAATACACCTATTTTTTACCTGGTCCCTAACACATCAAGCAACAAACACCTCAGTCCCTACTACTTGAATTTAGTATTCCCTCTTTTGGAATTATTGAAAAGTGATAACAGTAAACCAAAAGTAAAAATAAGCACAAGATAGTTAACTCATGGCCACTAGGGCAACACTAGCGTGAAGAACAATCTTTAAAGAAGAAGCAGATAAGATACATAAATAGAGGATACATTTATTTTTAAGTAATATCAGTACCAGTACATCCATACCAAAATAAAAATAAAATAACTATCTTCAAATGCCATAGTAGAAATAAGAACTTGAAACTAATATAGGGATGACAGGACTCAAGTAGAAAGGGGCTTAGGGGAGAAAGACTTCAGAAACAACTCCATTCTAGAACTCTCTGCAGCATGAGCATTTATAAATTTCTTAGTAAGGTCTTTAACTTCTATATTTAAACCTTGAACCTCCTGACTGGGTTCTGTAACCTTGGTTTGGAGCTTTGCATTTTCCACTATAAGTTCCTCGATGCCACCTGGTCCCTCTTAGGACAACTTCTAATTCTGCATCTTTAATTGCAATATCTCATTATCCTTACCAGCTAGCTTAATCCTCATCTCCTCTATTTTCTTGTTTAAATTCTCTAGAGCAGCCAATAGCTCTAACACTTGGGACATAGTTCCCACCTTTCCTTTAATGCATTCATTATCCACCAATGTTGTTACTAAACTTTTGTTTAACTATTCTTAGAGTTCCTTTACTCCTAAACACTCCAAAGTGATCATACACCCTATTCAATAAGTACCCATAAGGCATCCTATATTTGCCTTCCTTCTCATGGATGACCTTATGCATTTGCTCTAACATTAGAGCAGGCAGACTTATCAACTCAAATTTACTCAAACACTCAATCAAAAACAAATCAAAAGCTGAAGCAATGGTCTTTTTCTCAGACCTGGGCAAAAAGTTATTGTTCACAAATTCAAATACTAATTAGAACTAACTTGTGAGAAATTTCTTTCTCACATAAGCTATTGATGTTCCTCCTACAATAGTCCTCACCCCTATAATAGGCACATCTAGGATTTTCCCTAGTAACTCTTCATCTAGTTTGATTTGTTTTTCTTATACTTAGGCAGTCACGTATAACCCATTCTCTGAGAAATCAATTATGTAATAAAGTTCTCTTACTTCTCTTCAAAGACAATGGGAGCATATTCCTCAAGGAGGTGTATCCATCCCTGATGTTTGACATATTCTACCAACTCAACTGTCCCAGGCTTCTCATAAATCCTGGGATCAAACACTTTCTCAGACAATACTTTTTGAGTTTTTAAAATTTTATTCCTTTGCTCTCTAGACCCGTCCTCTTTTTTTCCTTCTTTCTCTTTCTTTTAGAATCACTGCTTAACTTTTTTTCAACAGCTTTTCTCTTCTTGGGACCAGGTTCCTCAAAGACTTTCTTCTTTTCATAGTAATGTATTTATGCTTTATTCTTACAAGGCTACCAGACTTTGAGTGGGAGGACTTGGTCCTTCCTAAAATATGAGTTTCTTTTCTTCTTTTCTCCATTGCCATAGCAATATCAGGATCAATGTTCTCATCCTCTCTACCCTCTACAACTTCAAAATTCTCCTCCTCTACTACAACAGCTTTCTTGAGTCTTTTTCTCTTAGTAGTAAAAGACTTGCTGGCCTTCGTAGCATAAAATAATTTCTTTTCTAAACCCCTACTAGAATATGATCTCACAACCTTTATAACATAATCAACAACCTTTACTTTCCCTTTGTTTCTTTATAGACTACCTTAAAGGTATTTCACCCTTATCCTCCTCATTTGGAGGTGACATAATTTCTCCATCCTTAGTGTAATACTCTGAAGTTTCCTAACTAATTTTGTCTCAAGAATGTCAAGTATTAGCTTATAAATTGAATGATGTTTATTCCATGAGGAATATTTTAAGATTTTAACTTTTTTTCAAGTGGAAAATTCAATAAGGTTTCCATCGATATAAAATTTGCCTAAATTCAATAATCCAGTAAGAATTTATGACTATTTCAAGTTCCCATCATAAAATAGCGCCATATTAGTCAGTGGCGCACTGCGCCATCGGAGAAAATGGCAATTGTCAAATTCTAGTAGGGGTCCACGATAGTGGCGTGTCGTGCCTAATGGAAATAAACCAGAAACGCGATGGCTCCGCGTTGTGCCATCCCTTTATTTCACAGTTGTCAAATTCCAGTGACATGAGGCGATAGCGCCGCATCTCGCCAGAGGTCCAATTTGGGAAAAATTTACTAAAATTAAAAGATGCATATCAATTTCCCTCCCCTATTTAAGCCCTTCAACATGAGATTCAGCTATTTGGAATCTAAAATATACTAGTTTCTCTCAATTTTCTCTCAAGAAAAAGCTAGGGTTTCAATTGGGGATTCAATTTCAAGAAAGTCTCTCCATCAATCTTCGCTAAATCAAGAACTAAGGTATGCGTTGTGTTGATTTATGGATTCCTTTCATCTGTAAAGTTCAAGAACCCTATTTTAAATTATGAATCATGATATTTATATTGTGGGTTGGTTGTAACCATATTTATCTTGTTATATGATTCCCAAGTTGGAATATTTATGTGTTTTTCATGAAACTACATTAGCAAGTGAGTGAAATCCATAAATTAAATTATTTATAATGTGTCAATTTGATGATTAGGACTATGCCCTAAGGGTGCATGCAAGCTGTTTGATAAAATACCTAGGAGGATAGAAATTATGCACTATAGCTTATTTGTGATCCAAAATGACTTCCATACTATTCTTATGTGTTGAAATTATTTGTCGGATTACTCATGAGTTAGCCATATGAAATTATGCTATGTATACATGCTATCTTATTTACGTACCAAGCTATGATAATCAAATGCCTATGAAATATCTTCAATTATTGCATTATGGATTATTGATGTTAGTCATGTATTAAAGAATGTCATGCCTTGTCAGTTTCCTTCCATCGAGTCCTGGAAGTACTTGTACCTAAAAAATATAGCTTTGTGCCTAGAGTCCGTGTCATGTTTTCACGATATCCTTAGTCAATCCATGATCCATAGAACTCAGATAGTTATGTGACTCAGGAAAGTAATCTTAGTACTATTCTGTCAGTCAACGAAATTCAGTTAATTCAGTCCAGTTTAGTCCAGTAGTCCATGTTTAGTGTTTATTCAGATAGGAGTAGGAATTAGCACCGAGTAAACCCAAGGATGGGAACTCACCTGTTATATGAGGGTGTGATTCTTTGAAGCAATCCTTGCACTCCTGAACTACGTAGCTGTAACACCCCGATTTGCTCAACCGGAATGCTACACGGTGCTCATGACCCCGAGGGACCACAAGCTAACCCATGACTGATATCTATACCTGTATACTGCAAATCATAATATAATAATGTGGAATACATGGAACTGTAAGGCCATAAGGTTCAATTGAATACAATCATGTGGGCAAAAATACCCAAAACAACTAAATCTGGACGTAAATTTGAAAGTAAATACAAAAACCTCTAAACTATCTGAATAAGGAGTTGAAGGAACATGTCTCCAACTAACTCCATCAAACATGACATGGATCTAGGCACACAGCTATAGTTTTCAGGTACAATTACCCCCAGGACTCGATGGAAGGAAACTGATACACATGGCTGACTTGATCATAAGAGTAGAGTCCATAATATATAATATCATAAGCAGGGATCTCATACTATGCATAGTTATCAACAATGTATTGCATGGAAAGGATTTCATATCCCATGGAAGTACTTGCACAATCTTAATATCATGTTCATTGCATAATCATATTGGCAACATATACTAATAGCATGGAAGTTCATGTGGATTGCATGGTTATCATGCATCTTGTTCATAAGTAGGATTTGCAAGTAAACATAGCATAATCTCATAATAATTCATGGGTATTCCAACAACATTTACAAGGAACATTAACAACATATCAGTCATTGGAACGTAAAGGCATATCATGAATCCTTCACTTAGTCACAATTTAGCTGTATTGCATGATTTCTAGTTCCTTAGGCATTTTATCAAACACCTTACATGCACATCTTAAGCATAGGTGAATTCATCAAATTATACATCATGAACAACCAAATTTACATGTTTCCAACTCATATGATATCATGAATTCACAAAAACATATAAAGATTCCATCTTAGGAATCACCCAATATCAACAACATGATCATCAACACCCAACGATATAGAAATCATAATTTATAATGAAAAAGAGGAAAACAAAAAATATCAACATGGGTATGATCATATCACCACAAACAACCAAGCTTTTGTAATTTAAAGATTGATTCTTGAACTCCACGGACGAAAAAAATCTGTGGATGAACACTATGCATACCTTAGAAGGAAGATTTTTGATGATTGACGGAGGAATTTTCTTGAAATCGGATCTTCAAGCTTAGTTATGCAACTCTAGTTGTTTTTCTCCTTTAGTGCTCTTGGATGATGAGCTTTGAGATGGCAATAGGGTTGTAATATGTTTAGAAGATATATATTTCGTAGGATTAAGTTTAGGGATGTGTTAGGAGTATTTAAAGACTTAATTACCTTTAAAATAACTCAAGACGGAGTGTTTTTGGCACCTGAAATTTACTTAGGCGGCGCCCAAGTGATCGCCTATTCCTGGGTTGGGCGGCGCCTAACCAATCGCCTATGCTTACTGTCTCTCACGAAAATGGGCATAACTTTTCGCTCGAGTATTAGATTAAGGCAAATTTGGTATCGTTGGAAAGGTAATTCGATTGTCTACAATTTGGTAGATATAAATCAGACAAAATACCATATTAAAATCGAGTTATACTCATTCAAAGATGACCTTTGCAAAATCGAACACTAAAACTAGATGGATTCAAAAACTCTTAGCTTGTATTACCTTAAGTGACTCATATGAACATGCTTAATGTATCATAAGCTATCTTATCACTAGGATATTTATTGGAAGTCATGTACTCAAGTATGAATCACAGGATAGGAGATTTCACATGTAGGAATACTTATTCACTTCCTAGCTTAGAAACATGGGGGTATTACAATATCTCCCCCTTGGGAACATTCGTCCTTGAATGAGAATTTACTGAGAAGGGATAAAAGACTATAGAACCTGAATTGAACATGAAGAATTGAAACTTGATCTCATGACTGACATGCTGAACATACTAAACTCGTGCATATCTGATGCACGGACAACTGATATATGAATGCATGACTGAGTATGAAACGATTAATAGGTACCAAGTTTATACTGGAAACATGAACTTGAAACTTAATAAGCTTAAGGAGAACTGTTACCTTGAGCTTGATCTGAATTGGCAGGAAAGAGTTGAGGATACTTGGTATGCATATCTAGTTCTACTTCCCAAGTAGCTCCCTCATGAGACTGATTTCGCCAAAGAACCTTCACTAGAGGGGCTTCTTTGTTCCTCAATCTATGAGTCTGATAATCTAAGATTTCAACTGGAATCTCTTCACAAGAGAGGTTGTTTTGAAAGTCGATGCTATGAATAGGGACAACAACTGCGGGGTCGCCTCTGTACTTCTTTAGGAAAGAGACATTGTAGACTGGATGGACTGAGGCTAGTCTGAAGGCAACTCAAGATCATAAGCTACCTTGCCGAAGCAACAAAGAATTCTGAAGGGACCGACATACCGGGGACTGAGTTTCCCTTTCTTGCTGAACCTTTTCACTCCCATCATAGGAGAGATCTTAAGATAGACATAGTCATTTACCTCGAACTTGAGATCTTTTCTAGGAACATCTGCATAGGACTTCTGTTAGCTCTGAGCAGCTCAGAGTCTCCCTCTGATCAACTGAACTTTCTCTAAGGCGTCGAATACTAAGTCAGGACCTATTATTGAGGCCTCACTAACTTTATACCAACCAATCAGAGATCTACATCTCCTACCATAGAGAGCTCCAAATGGAGCCATTTGAATACTAGAATAATAGCTATTGCTGTATGCAAACTCAATAAAAGGCAAGTGGTCATCCCAACTTCCCTTGAAGTCAATTGCACACACCCTTAGAATATCTTCAAGAGTCTGAATGGTCCTCTCTGCTTGACCATCTATCTGAGAATGAAATGTTGTGCTGAGATGGAATTGGGTACCGAGACCCTTTTGGAATGCTTTCCAAAAGTGAGAAGTGAACTGGGTACCTCTATCTAAGATAATAAATAGTGGAACACTGTGCAATCTAAATAACTCCTTGATATAGAGTTTCACATAATCCTCGGCAGAATAAAAAGTATGAACAGGAAGGAAATGAGCTGACTTGGTCATTCTATCTATAATGACCCAGACTGAATCATACTGATGACGAGTTCTAGTCAAACCCGTCATGAAGTCCATGTTAACTTCTTCCCACTTCCAAGTAGGAATGGTGAACTCTTGCATGGAACCACTAGTTTTTTTATGCTCTATCTTAACCTGCTGACATGTAGATCACTTAGCCACAAACTCTGCAACATCTCTCTTCATCCCACTCCACCAATAGATCTCCCGTATGTTGCGGTACATCTTAGTGGCCCCTGGATAAATAGAGTATTGCACACCATGCACTTCTGCAAGTATTCACTGCCTCAATTCACCTACACTCGGAACACATAGATAACCCTGACACCGAAGAACACCATCTCCCCCTTGGGAGAAAACCTCGACTTTCTGATTCTGAACTGACTCTTTGATCTTGACAAGGCTAGGATCCTTGTCTTGTTTCTCTTTTACCTCAGAAACTAGAGATGACTCTAAACTACTATAAATATATATACCACCCTCTAAAGAATAGACTAAGCGAACGCCTAGTCTGGTAAGCTGATAGATCTCCTAAGCCATCTTTTTCTTACTATCCTCAACGTGAGAAACACTACCCATAAAGAGTCGACTGAGAGCGTTGGCCACAACATTGGCCTTTCCTGGATGATAAAGAACACTCATGTCATAATCCTTCAAGAGCTCTAACCACCTTCTCTGGCGAAGATTGAGATCTTTCTGGGAAAAGACATACTGGAGGCTTTTATGGTCTGTGAAGACATCTACATGAACTCCATAGAGATAATTCCTTCAAATCTTCAAGGAAAAAACTACCACTGCTAACTCAAGATCATGAGTAGGATAATTCTTCTCATGTGGCTTTAACTGTCTGGAGGCGTAGGCTATGACCTTACCATGATACATGAGGACACAATCTAAACCCACTCTGAATGCATCCTAATAGACTACAAAACTGTCTGAACCATCTAGAAGAGCTAGAACTGGAGCAGAGGTGAGTCGAGCCTTCAACTCTTGAAAGCTCTTCTTGCATGAATCTGACCACTGAAACTTAATCTTCTTCTGAGTCAATCTGGACATGGGAGATGCAATAGAAGAAAATCCCTCGACAAACCGTCTGTAATAGCCAGCGAAACCCAAGAAACTCCTAATATCTGATGGAGATACGGGTCTAGGCCAGTTCCTTACTACTTCGGTTTTCTGAGGATCTACTCTAATGCCATCACCAAAAATAATATGGCCAAGGAATGCTATTGATCTTGGCCAAAATTTGCACTTGTTGAACTTAGCGAATAATTGGTGATCCCTGAGAGTCTGAAGAACAATCCTGAGATGGTCTGCATGATCACGCTCTGTGAGAGAATAGACCAAAATATCATCTATGAACACTATGACAAACATGTCAAAGTACTGCTTGAACACACGGTTTATCAAATCTATAAAAGTTGTAGGGGTATTAGTAAGACCAAATGACATGACTAAAAATTCGAAGTGACCATACCGAGTATGGAAAGTTGTGTTCGGAATGTCACATTCTCTAACTCTGAGCTGATTATAGCCTGATCTGAGGTCTATCTTGGAGAAGTAACTGGCACCCTAAAGTTGGTCGAATAGATCATCAATCCTGGAAAGAAGATATTTGTTCTTGACCGTTACCTTGTTGAGTTGATGATAATCAATACACATCCTGAGAGAACCATTTTTCTTGCACACGAATAATACTGGTGAATCCCATGGGGAAATGCTGGGTCTGATGAATCCTTTATCTATGAGTTCCTTCAATTGATCTTTTAGTTCCTTGAGTTCTGCTTGTGCCATTATGTATGGCGGAATAGAAATAGGTTGAGTATCCGAAAGAAGGTCTATGCCGAAGTCTATTTCCCTTTCAGGAAGAATGCCTGGAAGATCTTTGGGAAAGACATCTGAGTATTCATTAACAACAGGGACTATTTCGAGGCTAGGATATTCAGAACTAGAAACTCTAACATGCACGAGATGATACACACACCCCTTAGAAATCATTTCCCTTACCCAAAGGTAGGAAATAAGTTGACCTATGAATGCTGAAATGCTACCCTTCTACTCTAGGACGGGCTTATTTGAGAACTGAAACTGAACTATCCTATTTTTACAGTCGACTGTGGAATAGCAGGAATGAAGCCAATCCATGTCGAGAATGACATCAAAATTAGTCATCTCTAACTCCACTAAATTTGCTGACCTGGATTTCTGAGATATCATAATCGGGTAGTTCTTGTATACCCTCTGGGCTATGATGGTTTTATCCACTGGGGTAGAGACTGAGAAGGGCTCTTCTAGGACTTCGGGACTGATTCCAAAATCACTTGCTATGTATGGAGTAACAAAAGACAAAGATGCACCTGGGTCTAGCAAAGCATAAACATGAACATGGAAAATCTGTAACATACCAGTAACGACATTAGGAGAATTTTCCTGATTCTATTGGGACTAAAGAGCATAGAGGATTTTTGGGTGTTGCCCACTGGTAGCACTGGAAATGGGACCCTGCTAGTTCGGGCGACTGGACTGAGTTGTAGAATGATTTTACTGACCCCAAAGACTTGACTGTAGACACTCCCTAATCCTATGGCCTGGCTTGCCACAACCAAAACAGACATCACTACCGGCTCTACAAATGCCCTTGTGGTTCTTACCACAAGTCTGACAAAGTGGATTCGTTCAGGCACTGCTAACACTGCCCTGAGATTTAGAGCCTGGCGCTTTGTTTCTATTGCCATCTCTGAACTTAGGCACTGAAGCACTGGTAGAGGAAGGAGCTGGAACGGTTGACTTGGAGTAAAACTATGAACGGTTTCCTCCATCTGACTTAGGGTGAGAAAAGTTGAAATTACCTGACCTTGCTCTCTTATTCTGCCTCTCCCTAGTCTTAAACTTCTGCTCTTCTACTTACTGGGCATAGGTCATGAGTCTGGCTAAGGTCATATCACCAATCAGCATTGCAGACCTATACTCATTTACCACGCTATCGTTAACCCCTGACACGAACTTGCTTATCTTACCTCTATTGTCTGCAACTACATGAGGAGCATACCTAGCTAGCTGAGTAAATTTGAGATAATACTCCCTAACCATCATATTCCCCTGCCTGAGGTTGATAAACTTAAGAACTTTGGCTTCCCTCAGCTCTTAGGGAAAGAATCTATTTAAGAAGGCTGTGACAAATTCCTCCCACTCAATAGGGCCTAAATCATCTAACCTCTCAGACTTCCATTGTTTGTACTAATCATGAAAAATATCCTGTAACTGGTAGGCGGCTAACTCAGCACTCTCAATAGAAGTAGCACCCATGATGTCAATGACCTTCTGGACTTTATCAATGAACTCCTGAGTCATCAGACTTAGACCCATGGAAAGATGAAGGGTTCATTTAAGTGAAGTCCCAAACCCTAGTTGCTATGGGAGTGGCCACTGGATTGGTTGGAATGACTAGTCGTCGTTCATTCTATGTAGCCATAGACTGAGCAAGTATAGTAAATGTGGCTCTAAACTCCGCATGGGAAACACGTTCGCCCAAAGGATCTTTGGGCTAAGGAGCTGGCTGGTTTCTTCTCTTTGGGGCCATGGTCTGGAATAAGAGAAGAATGGATTAGACTGAGAGTTTAACTTGTGATTATGCTCACTAGCATGACATGAATAATGAAGAAAGGGGACTGTTCCTAAAGCATCTTATAGCCTCTCGCACATAAATGTGGCGCGCAATACAACCATGTACAAGACTCTACTAGATGCAGCTTTCAGACTTCCTAGGACTCTATTGAACCTTAGGCTATGATACCAAGTTTGTAAATCCCTGATTTGCTGAACCGGAAAGCTACACGGTGCTCATGACCCCAAGGGACCACAAGCTAACCCATGACTAATATCTATACCTGTATACTGCAAATCATAATATAATAATGTGGAATACATGGAACTATAAGGCCATAAGGTTCAACTGAATACAATCATGTGGGCAAAAATACCCAAAACAACTAAATTTGGACGTAAATCTGAAAGTAAATCTGAAAGCCTCTAAACTATCTGAATAAGGAGTTGAAGAAACATGTCTCCAACTAACTCCATAAAACTAAACTGAAGAATAAATAAATGAATCAAATCATATTGTCCTTGAATCAATGAGGACTCACTGTGTCTCTGCGACTGGAATGCTACCGCTACTGCTGGGCTGGAGCTCGTGTCTCGGAACCTATGGTGCAATATGAAAAGAAAGAACCATAGCGCAAATACATTAGTACAACTTGAGTACTGAGTATACGAGAAAGGTAGGTGAACATAAAGGGTTTTATGCATGAACAACACTGACTGACTAATATGAACATGGGAGTGCAAACACACATATATAGAAACTGGGATCGTGAATATGTGATGACATGACCTGTAAGCTAATACATGATTTATTGATAACTATCATGACTGATACTAAAACTGATATCATGGACGTCTTTTTTGACAGTCCTGTATATACTGAAATCTGAAGAATGCCCTGAGTGCTTTTACTGAGACTGATACTAAAACTGTGGGAAGTAGTGTTTAATCGACATGCCTCATGTATGCCATTATGGCTAAGCTAGGGTCCAATCTTAGTCCCAACTGGAGGGGTGTCAATACCGCGCCACTAGTAAGGACAGCTGTGAGTGACCCTATACTGGTAGGTACTCAAATGAGAATGGTGGGAACCCTAAACTAATGAGTTAAACCACCTCATCAATCCTAAGCTGATGGGTTAAGATGTCTTAACCTACGCTGTCTATGTAATTTTGGAACATAAGGATTTCTACTAAGAATCACACCCTGAACTGGCAGGTGAGTTCCCATCCTTGGGTTCACTCGGTGCTAACCTCTACTCCCATCTGGAGGGACTGGACATGAATAACTGACTGTGCATGACTTGATCATACTGAATTCCGTTGACTGGCGGAATATTTTTGATATCTATCAACTGACTAAGATCATGAGGTTTTCCTGAGTCACATGACTGACTGAAGTCTATGGAATCATAGCTTAAGTTCAGATACCGTGAAACTTGACATGGATCTAGGCACGCAGCTATAGTTTTTGGGTACAAGTACCCCCAGGACTCGATGGAAGGAAATTGACACACATGGCTGACTTGATCATAAGAGTAGAGTCCATAATATATAATATCATAAGTAGGGATCTCATACTATGCATAGTTATCAACAATGTATTGCATGGAAAAGATTTCATATCCCATGGAAGTACTTGCACAATCTTAATATCATGTTCATTGCATAATCATATTGGCAACACATACTAATAGCATGGAAGTTCATGTGGATTGCATGGTTATCATGCATCTTGTTCATAAGTAGGATTTGCAAGTAAACATATCATAATCTCATAAGAATAGTTCATGGGTATTCCAACAACATTTACAAGGCACATTAACAACATAGAAGTCATTGGAACGTAAGGGCATATCATGAATCCTTCACTTAGTCATAATTTAGCTATATTGCACGATTTCTAGCTCCTTAGGCATTTTATCAAACACCTTACATGCACATCTTAAGCATAGGTGAATTCATCAAATTAGACATCATAAACAACCAAATTTACATATTTCCAACTCATATGATATCATGAATTCACAAAAACATATAAAGATTCCATCTTGGGAATCATCTAATATCAACAACATGATCATCAACACCCAACGATACAGAAATCATACTTTATAATGAAAAAGAGGAAAAAAAACAAGAATCAACATGGGTATGATCATATCACCACAATCAACCAAGCTTTTGTATTTTAAAGATTGATTCTTGAGCTCCACGGATGAAAGAAATCCATGGATGAACACTACGCATACCTTATAAGGAAGATTATTGATGATTGACGGAGAATTTTCTTAAAATCGGATCTTCAAGCTTAGTTATGTAATCCTAGTTGTTTTTCTCCTTTAGTTCTATTGAATGATGAGCTTTTAGATGAAAATAGGGTTGTAATATGTTTAGAAGATATATATTTCGTAGGGTTAAGTTTAGGGACGTGTTAGGAGTATTTAAAGACTTAATTACCTTTAAAATAACTCAAGACGGAGTGTTTTTGACACTTGGAATTTACTTAGGTGGCTCCCAAGTGATCGAATATTCCTGGGTTGGACGCCGCCTAACCAATCACCTATGCTTGGGTTAGGCGGCGCCTAACCAATCGCCTATGCTTACTGTCTCTCACAAAAAAGAGCATAACTTTTCACTCGGGTATTGGATTAAGGTGAATTTAGTATTGTTGGAAAGATAATTCGATTGTCTACAATTTGGTGGGTCTAAATCAGCCAAAATACCATATTAACATCGAGTTATACTCATTCAATGATGACCCTTGAAAAATCGAACACTAAGACTAGATGGATTCAAAAACTCTTAGCTTGTATTATCTTAAGTGACTCATATGAACATGCTTAATGCATCATAAGCTGTCTTATCACTAGGATATTTATTCTAAGTCATGTACTTAAGTATGAATCATAGGATAGGAGATTTCACACGTAGGAATACTTATTCACTTCCTAGCTTAGAAATATGGCGGGTTTTACAGTAGCCAATATAGGTTGATACATCATAGCCTACCATATGAGGGTAGATGAGGTGGATTAACTTGTTATATAGGGGTTCCCACTGTTCTCACTAGAGTTACCTATTATATGAGGGTTACTCACAGATTATCCTTACCAGTGGTGCAGTATTGAAACCCTTCCAATTGGGGTTATAGATTGGATCCTAACTCAGCCATAATAGTGCATTAGGGGCATGTCGGTTAGATAACTACTTCTCACAGTTTTAGTTATATTAGGACTATCAGATACAATCATTCAATCTCAGTAATAGAACTCAGATAGTTCTACAGAATTCAGGACTTTCAGATATAGTCAACTCAGAACTGTATGGAACTCAGCTAGTTCCATCAGATTCAGGACTGTCAGATATAGTCGCTCATGTTATCTATTATATCAGTCATCAAAACTCAGTTATCAGTCATGTTAGTTATCAGTAAATTTATGTTATCATGATCTTAGATATAGTTACTATGTATTCATGCATGTATTCTCACGTTTATATTAGTCAGTTAATCAGTATTGTTCATGCATATGAAAACCACGCATTCAGCCTACCTCATATGCATACTAATCTATTCAAAGTACTGATACAATTGTGCTATGGTGTCTTATACCATAGGTTCAAAAGCACGAGCTCCAGAGTATCAGAAGCATTCCAGTCTCAGCAGTCAGAGTTAGCAGTGAGTCCTAATCCTTGAGGACATGATCATTTATTTATTATCTCATTAAGTAATTTATTAGTTGGAGTTAGTTGGGGACATATCCCATCAACTCCTCATTGAGATAGTTCAGTCAGTTAGAGGCTTTCCAAACTATCATGTTCAGACAGTTATTTTAGTGTTTTGAGTATTTCATACCCCATCCATATGTTATGATTTATCAGTTATGTTATAGATTTGAACCTTATGGCCTTTTAGTTCATCTTTTTGTATTTATAAAGATATCATTCATGGGTTAGCTTGTGGTCCTTCGGGGTCATGAGCACCGTGTAGCATTTCGGGTACCAGATTCGGGGTGTTACACTTAGACACATCATCTTTTTTACCAATTATTTGCTCTTTATCACTAACTGAGCTTTCCTTGGAATTATATATAAGCAATAGTAAATTTTTAGATACTCAATTTTTATTGTTGGAATGATCAGAACTCTTCACTAGTATTTCTTTGTCTTATGATTAAGAAAAGATGGGGTTTGAATTAGAGGGAGTAGGGGAACAAGGTACTTGTAGAGTTTTAAAGAGTTTTGTATTTTCTGGTTCTTTAAAAGAAATAAGGATTTGAGCGTCTTTAGATAATTTTCGTTCTTCTGATGAACAAGGAATTTCAAATTGAGAGATTTCCTGTTTAATTAGTGAGCCGAAACCATGATTTAAATTCTATACTAAGGCTAACTGATTTAATTCCTCTATCAAAGTTGAATCAATCAAAATTTTGATGGTTAAGGAAGTTTCAACAGGTACAAACTCAGTTAAGGGTTTTAAAATTCTTCGTAAAGTTGACACAAGTTTTTAGTGAGGACTTAAGAAGATGTCTTCTATAATTTTGGGTGTTAAAGTATCAGAAGGTTCGATTTTGGATTGTTCTGATTAATTTTTTGAAGCTTTATCGACTTTAGGATCTTTAACAGGGGTTGAGAAAGTTAGAATATTTGTTATTTTGAATTTTTTGTGTGAGAGAGAATGGGACCAATTTAATTCAAAGATGAAGAATTATTGAAGAAGATGATTTAAGTTAATTTTGGAAGAGAATATAAAAGGTAAATTTGGTTTAGTGATATGAATGAGGTGACCGTTGTCATTAAAAAGGGCCTTTTTGAAATGACGCATTTGAATTTAATAGGTGCAACTCTTCATATTGCTATGAAATGATAGCTTTTGCTCAGATGAGAGAAAACACAAGGCTTTTTAGACAAAATTTTATGATTATCAAAGTACACTGATTTGGTACTAACTTGATATATGGGACCAAGTCCCTCTCTTTCTTAAGAGAATCCTCAAATCTGTGCAATTCATAGCCATCCTCTTCCAAAGTTGTTTCCATAGGTATATACTTGCAAAGGTATAGTACTGAGTTAGACCGATATGCACCTACTTTATCAAGGATACCTATCTCTTTATCATAGCCAAATTTAGGAAGAGAAACTAATTTTTTTAGTAGGTCAGGTTGATCATTCATAGCCTTAACTTATTTATTTCAATACACCACTTTTTTTAGAAATTATTCTGAAAATAAGTCTGTGGACCAGGTCCCAGACTTAACTTCCTTCAAGTTGTTGAATCTCCTCTCTTTTAAGTTGTTGAATCTCCTCCTGTATTGCTTAAATTTAGCCAGCACTTTCTGAGCTTCTTTTATATTTTTTTTAGCTCAATTTGAGACCGAAAAGTTGATAGTGTCATGAAATTTTTTGGTTTGAGCTCTTGTTTGGACTCCAGTCTTCAGAGGTGAAGTTAGATTTTCAAGAGGGTGAGAAGATTTGTGTCTCTATTTTGACCTTCTGAGATGAGTTATAGAGGGACTAGGTCCCTAAAAACATGTCTGGACCCTTCTTGATATTCTTTCATCAAAAGCAGAAGTTTGTAACTAAGACATTGGATACCATTACCTTCGACATTCTCATTTATATCACCCTTTGAACAAAAATAAGATCTTCAATTTCAAAATCTTTACCACAACCTGGATTTATTAACTTTCCTAACTCATTAGAAACCACAACCATATTTTCTTCAATATATAGAGTTCTTCAGTTGAAAACGTTGTATGCTTTTCTTGTGGAGGAATAGCCTATGAATATTTCTTTGTAATTTTTGTAGTCAAACATTCCTAGTTCATTCTTCTCACTGTTTAGTACAAAGCCCTTACACCAAAAGATCTGAAGCAGTCTAGTTTAGGCCTTTTATTGAACATAGGATTATTTAGGTTTTTATTTAGGAGAGATCTAATCAAACATCTACTTCTTCAGCTTATAGGAAGACCTGGTTTATTTGCCCTTAACTCACGCATTACAAACCTTGTTGACTAGAGTTCCTTTGAAATTGACTTGTTTAGCAAAGAGAAACTTACATGTCCCAGCCTTCTATGTCATAAATCAGAATCTTCACTTTGAACACTTAAGAAGGCTAATTTCCCATCATCCACAGACTTCAAATCAGCCATACATATATTTTTATCCTCTTGGCTTTGAGAATAACTTTCCCAAACTTCAAGCTTGATACAGTTCTTGCATCAGATAAGGATTCAATCTTATTACCTTTTTCTAATGAGACACCTCCATCTTGAAGTGTCTTGAAAGAGAGAATACAGTTAGAACTTCCAGTCATTTTCTTTGAACATTTACTATCAATGAATCAATTCTAACTACAATTCCTTTCTCCTACCTGCAACAAAGTCATGTATTAGATTTGGGAACCCACTTGAATTTGAGTTCCCAATAGTAAAAAAATGGTGTCATTAAATATTTCTTGGCCATCTAGTTAGTGAGTGCTTCTTCATGTTCCTCAAAGGTTTGGAACCCTTATAATAGGTATTCCCTTGCTAGATATATCTAACATTGTTTGTTCTATCTCTAATCCATCTTTGACAGTTTTGTTTTATGTGACCATCTTTTTTATAATGAGTGTACAGAGGTTTTTGCACCCAATTTCTAATACCATGATAGCTTTCCCTTGAGACCCAAGTGATTGGGTTTGATACTGATATCCAAGCCCTTTACCATTATTGACACTTTGATCAGTTAAATTAGAAAGAATTTAAGAGTATATGGTCCATTGTAGAGATTTGTTAAGTCCTTCTCTTAGATGGACCAGGTCCTTTTCTAACTCTTCATTCTTATGGAGTGCATTCATAAGATATTTTTGAGAATCCTTCAACTTTTCTTCAAGCTCAATTTGAAGCCTTGAGGCTTCTTTTCCCCCTTTACCATCAGAATTATTTACTTTCTCCAGTTGACTCACTAAACTCAGATTTTCAAATCTCAACTTAGTAACTTTTTCCTCAGTTTCAGATATTTGGAGAGTTAAAGCAATTAATTCAAGTTCTTGATTCTCAACTTCTTTTTTCTAGAGCATTTTTCTCAACATTCAGTTCACGCATAGAATCAATCAACACATTAGCAAGCTTTTTTATCTTTCTAGCAGAGTAGTTTTCCAAGTTTTCTTTAATGTCATAAAGACTTATCTCATTTTCTTATTCATATTAAGTGTTTACCATGAGAGAAAACAAGGAATCAAAAGTCATTTTCTCATCCTCCACTGCCTGCATGGAAACATCTTCATGCTTTTCATCTTCTTCAGATTCATTGGAAGAATCTCTCCCAGGAAACTAAAGCCTGCTTAACTATAAAATTAGTTGTATCTTTTCTTCTTAATTTTATAGGGACCTACTTTATTTTCTCTCCTTTTTCACCTCCAGTCTTGAGATATTCATGGTAATCTAGTTTATGCATTGGACAGTCCTAAATGAAATGCTTAGGTCTTCCATATTTGTGACAGACTTCAACAGTGCCTCCCTTCATGCTGCTGCTTCCACTTTTTTGAAACTAACCATTTTACTTCATTGCTCTAATAATTATTTTTTCCAAATAGGAAAAATTTGTGTCATACTCACTTGAATCAGAATTTATAGCCTTCAAAGCCAGAGATTTTACTCTTTCTGGTTCCTTTTTGTCTTGTCCTTACTACTTCTTGAGATCATGAGTCTTCAAATTTCCAATAAGTTAATCCATTTTGAGAGTTTTTAGGTTTATTCCCTCAGTGATAGCATCTACTTTGCTTTCCTATGATTTAGGAAGAACCACCAACATTTTTCTCACCTATTTGTACAAAAGGAATTACTTCTTTTATGCAGTGCAACTCATTGGTGATTGAAGTGAATCTTGTATGCATCTCTTGGATAGTTTCTCATTCATTCATGGTGATGGTTTCATAATGAGTAGTCAACATATCAGCTTTTGAATGCTTCACATGAGTGGTTCCTTCATGAGCAGTCTTCAAGAAATCCTAGATTTCTTTAGCATTTTCATATGCATAAATCCTGTTGTATTCATTAGGCCCTACGCTACAAACTAGTAGTTTCGTGGCCTTATAATTCTTCTCAACTTTCCTTCTATCTTCATCATCATACTCTCTCCTACTTTTAACAACTATTTCAGTTATATCTCCTTCTTTAATCTCTTTAACTGGAACATGAGGACCATCCAGTATTACACCCATCAGCTCAATGTCTTCATCCATAATGAAGTCATACATCCTTATTTTCCACTTCCCATAGAACTTCCCATCAAATCTAGGTAGTCTAGTAGTAGATTGCCCATCTTCCAGATTAGGTGGAGCAGCCATGATAACCAAATCACTCTAGGTGTAAACCTTTTAGAGTGTTCTAGATCTGATACCAATTGATGGAACATAAAGGGGTTGCACCACACTATGAGGGACTAGATCCCTTAGAGTCAAACCCATGCAATAAAATAGTAAAGCACTGAGAAACTAAAACCTTGAAGGAAAGTAAAGAATATAGTTATTTAACATGGAAACCTCCTTGCTCAAGGGAGAAAAAACCATGACTTGCCCTCACAAGAGCTCAACAATCCACAATAATCAAACTCTTAATTATAGACTCCAATAAACCTAACTCTAGGCTCCACCAGTTTGCAATAACTCTATTATAAACCTACCTTGATAACTCTACCAAGAACACACCTCAATACTCATTAACTCTAACTAATATTGAACTCAAGTAACTCTACCTAAGCACCCTCAAGAACACAAAGAAGCAGTTACTCTTATAAAATGAGTAATTCAGTTACATACCATGACTTGACTCAAGAACACTCACTCTTTTAGTACATCAAAAATTAAGAACTTGAGAAATATTACAAAGTTAAGTGTTTGCCTCTTTCTCCCTTCTATTATATGATCTTGTAAAAACTCATAAATTGAGAAGCATTATTTTTACTTTATAGTAGAATAATGATTAGGATAGAAGTCTTATTAAACCAGGTGTCATGATGGTACATATCTCAACTGCATAGTTTGTAACACTAGATAACAAAACTGTACAGGCCATGTGACAGTTGTATATTTCTATGAAGACTCGGGGACCTGGTTCCTTATTGTCAATTGATCATCATCAAAATATGATTTAGCAATCTTGATAATATCATGTTGAGATTCAAAACTTATTCAACACTATTGTAACTTATTCTCAACGTTAAGTCTAAAGGAAACCCTTGAAACCCAAAGGGACTGGAATAGGCTCCATACTAGTACTCTGAACCAGTATAAAATTCTATGTTCTTTACTATCTTTCCATCTATGCTGTTATTTTAATTATGCCTTATTAAGTATACTAACATCCAGGAGTATTGAATGAAAATTCTGATCAATTGACTGTAACTAATTCTCAATATTAAGCTCTAAAGGAAACCCTTGAAACCCAAAGAGACTGGAATAGGTACCACATTGGTGATTTGAACTAGTATAAAATTTTGTGTCCTTTATTATCTTTCCATTTATGCTTTTAGTTTAATATTGTTTTATAAAGTATACTAACTTTTTGAAGAGTTGACTGACAAAGTTGATCAGTCGACTATAACTCATTCCTAACGTTAAGACGTAATGAAAACCCTTGAAACCTAAGGGGACTAAATAGGCACCACAATAGTAATCCAAACCAGTATAAAATTCTGTGTTCTTTATTATCTTTCTACTTATGCCTTTTGTTTAAAATTCTATTTTATTAAGTATACTAACTTGCAGGAGAGTTGACTGACAAAGCTGATCAGTCGACTCAGAAAAAAATTCAACATCCCTCCTCTTGAATTTTTCTAATTAAAATTTTTTGGTCCAGAATTGGACCATTTTATTTATCATAAAAAAACCAAATAGGCCTAATATTTAAAATGTTAATCCAGATCCACAAAAAGATTTGATCCATAATAGGGAATATGAAAAGACTCAACTTTGGAAATATAAACTCTTTCTCATTCAAATAAGAGTACTTTGTACTCTTTCTTATCTGAATCATCTGAAAAATATTTCCCCAACATGGTGCCGCCACTTTATCCTTTTCCTTCTCTGGGTGATTTGGAACCTCTATCCTTGTACGTTGGTTCTCATATCAGCTCTATCTATCTCCTTTACCTCAAGTAAAAAGTTTGTCCCCCTTGTACTTTGAATCCTTTTATCTTTATCTAACCTCAAACAAATTTTAGTTGTTTGGGGTTTGACCTCGCAGGACCGATGTTTCACAGTGTCGACCCACCGATTTGTACCACAAAGTAAGGGTGTATCCTTGTTACTTGCTTGACTTAAGAAATCAATAACCATGTCACTGACCTTTAATATTTTTTGTATATGCCAATCTTGGGTCATCACGCAGCTGAAAGACAAAGGCAGATCTGGTGTCATGGGCAAAAAACTCCAACTACCCCTTTTTATGGTGAAGTGTTTTTATAGCTAGGGCATCTAGATAAGATTAGCACATTTATTTTCTTATTGTATTGACAAAATACTTTCTAAATTTGCTTGGAAATGTATTGCACCCCCATAGGACTGTATGTATTGGGACCCTCTGTGCCTGTTTTAATGATGTGAAGTTGCTCCTTAGTAGCTCTTATTCTATTGTTGGTCTTCATTGATTCTTGCAAATTTTGTGTATTTTAATCCTGATATTTGGATTAGTAGCTAATCCTGAGATTTGCTAATTTAGCCAATGTATGTTTTGGAATCTGATATTTGCCCATATTTATGTGCCTTCTAATATTATCTGGTAGTTTTATAAACTGCTGGAACCCTTTAGTTATCTTTAGTTCCACCACTTCATTAGCTAGTGCATCTGCCACTATATTATCTTCTCTAAATATATGTATAACCTCACCTTGTACTTTATACAAATTCCACCAAATATCTTCAATCACCTCAACAAGTCCCCGTGGAATCTTTCATTGTTTATTTATTATCTTTACCACAGTCAAAGAATCTTATTCAATAATGATACCCCTGTAATTTTGTGAATTAGAGAAATTAATGACTTCTCTAATTGCCATTACTTTAATATTGGTTGTTTATCCTAGACCTTTGGCCATAGCATAGACCACATCTTCATTTTCATTTCTAATATAGTAATCCCAAAGCCCATAAACTAGGTTTACCCTTACATGATCCATCTATACTACACTTTAATTTATTTCTTCCAACGAAACTCCAAATCACACTATGACAGTGTAATATAGGTTTGTAAGACCTTAGGATATTAATAATGTTAGGCCAAACCTCCTTTCTAACTTTCATCCAAGGATACAAAAACTTAATAAGTTTCCTTATCAAATCTTGTATTTGGCACATGACCCCTATAAAACTCATTGTCCTCCCATGTTTGATATCATTCCTTCTTTTCGACAAGCACCAGATAATGAAGGCTGGAATAGCTCTACAAATAGTATCTAATTTAGGAGCTACTTTCATAGTCCACCATGATTGAATAATATGATGCAAATCCATTTCTTCAATATCAATACCTACAAAAATAGCAAACTATCTCCATAGCCTTTCAACTATGGGGGTTGTTAGGAAAAGATACTCTATAGTTTTCTCTTTTTTGTATCACAGCACCAGCACCTGGACACCACATTGATCCTCATCCTTTTAAAATGATCATATATACATATTTTCCTCTTATAAGATCTCGACATAAAAAAGAAAACTTTGAAAGGTAGACCCTTAGCCTAAATACTCTTATACTCTTCCTTTATCAATCTTTTGATCCTTATAATCTCCTAAGCTGATTTGACAGTGAAGATTCCTTGATTATTTCCATTATACCAAGGTTTTCCATTGATATGATTTGGATTAGGCCCCTTTAAACTGTCTACGGTATACTTCACCATCTGCTCTAATAATTTACTCAATTTTTTGAAACTCTAGCCCCAATTATCAACAAAGTCCTTAACCTCTAATTCTTCCTCATCAGTACTGTGAACTTCAACATAGTACAAATCCCCTTACCCTGTCAAATTGTCAAACCAAAAACTTGAATTACTAGCCTTCAGTTTCCACCAATTGTTATGTTCCACCTCCTTTAACTGCATCAGACTTCTCCAAACGTAAGAAACACCAAAGCCTTTTGCAATAAAAGGATGGAATTTCTTACAATATTTATTGCACAAAAAATCACTCCATAAATAAAGTGTTGAGTTCCTAAAATTCCACTATAATTTTACACTCATAACTTTAGCCACTATATGAAGTGATCTAAAACCAATACCCCTCCCCCTCCTTTGGTAGCACATGTTATCCAAGGAAATCCAATTCTTGTGTTTTTCTCCAGTGGTATTTGCCCAAAAAAACATAGCAAAAATTCTATGAAGCTGATCAATAACATTTTTGGAGGTATCATAAGAGATAAAAGATAAATAGGCATAGATTCCAAATACATGTGCAATAAGAACATACCTACCTCCAAAATATAACAATCTATGTTGCCACAAACTCAACCATTTCATAAATTTCTTAATCAAATCCTCAAAGTGAGATTTTATCTTCCTTCTACAATATATTGGACATCTAAGATAAGTAAAAAGAAAAGTACCTTGATTAATGCATGTCATTCTTCCAATCAGAATGGCTATCCTGGCTGGAGTTTTCCCATGTAAATAGAACAAACTCTTGTCCAAATTAATTATCTGCTCAAAAACATGCTCATAATCTTTCAAAACCCTTATCATATTTTTAACAGAACTTGAATGTCCTGAACAGAATAAAACTATATCATCAACATAAAATAAATGATTTATCTTAATACTTCACATAGGAATTCCAAATCCTATGAATTGAGGATCATCATAAAGATTATTTAAGCCATTTGCCAAAACCTCAGAAGCAATGATAAATAAAGTAGGAGAGATAGGATCACCCTATTTCAATCTCTTTAAGAACTGAAAAAAGCAAAAGATTGTCCATTCAGAAGAATAGAATACCAATTGCTCTAATCAACCTCACTATCATATCAATTATCCTCTCAGAAAAAACAAACTTTCTTAAGACATCAATTAGGAATTTCCAATATACTCTATCATATGTCTTTGCCATATCCATCTTAACTGAAACATCCTGAGTTTTGACCCTTAGAAAATTTCTAGGAATTTTATTCTTCAAACCCAATACAACTCATGAGTATGAGCTGTATGCTGGGGTAGGAGTGGTATAGTCCTATCGTATGCTGACCAGTGCTAGTTGGTGGGATGGTTTTGGTCACTAAAATGGGTATAACTGAGGGGTATGAGTCTTAAGTCTTGGTACAAGTCATATTAAGGACTCGTATGGTAGGCAATATTTGATTCTTCTAGTATTTCATTCTGCCAAGGGTACGGATTATGGGTACAAATCATATAATATAGTTATGACTTAGTTGGATGAGTCGTATACTGGAAAGTGTTTGATCAAAGATTGAGGCTTAGATACGAGTGGTGGTTACCAATTGTATAGAAGGGTATGACTTATATGGGTCAGTCGTATCCTTGTGATGGGTTTTTAAGGGACTTAAGTGGAGGTATTCTGGACATTTTCCTACTTACCCTAATTAGGACCCATAACTTCTAATACACTTTGGAGTCTATTTACCCTATTATTCTATTCATTAACACTTTAAAACTATTCCAAAACACTCCAATTTCTCTCAAGTGCTTTTGGGGAAAGAAGGCTAAGGTTTCATCTTGTGGATTGCTTTGGGGCTTGTCTTGGTGATTTCCTTCCATCAATTATTTAGTATAAGGCATTATTCTTTCCCCTTATTGTAATTTGAACTAAAGTCATGATTTATATGATTGATTTCATGATTTTACAATTTCATAATTATGGTTTTCGACTATTATTTGAGGGTTTTGATATTGAATGCTTGGTTATGGTTTCTTATGGTTTTACTTAAGCTTTTATATGCATCAATGGTGGATTTGAACAATTGGGTTACATGGTAATGGTTTAATGGTCTTTAGAATTGGTGTTGGTTATATTATGCCCCCAAGGTGTTTGATAAAATACGTATAAAGATATGTTCATTGGATTGACTTCTTTTAATGGAACTCTTGCATATTTTAAACTTGATAAAAGATTTATACATGGTTTAAATGGTTTGAAAAGGCTTAAAGATAAATGGTTATACTTGTGGAGAACATGGAAGTCTCCCAAGTGTATTTAATATGGTTATTGGAATGGCACCTAAGGTCCCCTTAACCTAAAGGGTTTGGCTATGGATATTACTTGCAAATAAGGGGTGGTATGATGATACCACTAATATTGGACTTAGTTAATAAATGTATAATGGTTTGGTTATTTGGAAACTAGTTTTACTGGTCATTAATGGCAAACCAAAACCAAAAACTTATATTTACCGATATGAGGGGTCTTGATGACTGTGTACGTATGTCACATTTTATATTCAGGGATGTACTAGTCATCTTACGGGATATTTTTTGGTTGTGCACTACACGCACTGAAACCTTTTCAGTAAGAAGCAATGAACCCATATATCTCATGGGTGGTTAGGATGGCAAAGCTACACAACCCAAGTAAAGGTTTTCAATTTATGCTAAACCCAGTTCCCTTTCCTGGTACTTATATATGTATGGTTGTATGCATTATGGATGGTTTCTCTTGGTTTTATAACTGGCATTACTTTATCCTTATCCTGAGATTCATGCTAGTGGTCACTCGCTAACCCTGTCTACTGGCGGTTGCATACCCATGCTATAATGGAACCAACCATTCTACTCCTCCTATTTAGTACGCAGATTCGGTATCAGCATTTGGACTAAAGTGGTAATATTTTATCCTTTTGGGAGGCATCATTTCATGTTATAGATTTCTTTAGACACTTTTCTTTTACTTTGGATACTGGTTTTGGCCATGGTTGGAGGCATGTCTTAATAATATTTGTTTATACTTTTGGATAAAGGCTTCGTGGTACTTTTGGGGTTGGTATGGGAGGGATTGGTATTGGCATTTGCCTTGGTATCAGTATTGGCATTAGGGCTTATACCCTTGGATGATATAGTTGGTTGTTCTATCCTATTATATTTTGGGATTAATTAAATTATATTTTAATATCCTCTATGGTTTATGGCCTATGGTTTGTTTTGGTCTGGTTAGACGGTTGGTGTCGTATGGTTGGAATCAGTTGGGTCGGTCATGGTTGTAACCCTATCCCAAAGTCTTAATGAGAACAATAACACTATTTATTATGTGTTTGAAATTCAGCCCACTTAATGTTGGCTATAAGTGGTTGGGTTGGGTAACAGGGGGTGGTCGCTGGTTCTGGTTGGACTTGGGATGCCCATTATGACAAGGCCTGGGGTCAGGTCGGGTCATGTCATTAACTAATACATTATGATTTTTTTCTCAAACTAATATCCCTGATAATTTCTTCAGCCAACAAAACATTTTTTGTAATGCTCCTCTCTTTCACAAAGCCTGTTTGGTTTGAGGAGATCATATTGGGAAGGAATTCTTCTCTTCTTCCATTCAAAAGCCTTAAACTAATCTTGTTAAAAAAAGTACTAATACTTATAGGTCTTAAATCACCAAATACCTTTACAACTTCCTTCTTTTGTATTAACACCAGATTGGTATGAGTAACATATCTAAGAAGATCCCATCCACAAAAGAATGCTCTAATTGTATTAGTAATGTCCTCTCCTATTTCCTCCTAACTAGCTTTAAAATATTATCCAGAGAAACTATCAGGACCACTAACACTATCTCTATTTAAATCAAAAACCACCTGTTTCATTTATTCCATGGTAAGAATCTTCTCCATCTGTTCATTCTGAGTCTTAGTTATTAACTGAGGAATATTGTTCACCAATGTACTAGTAACATAGTTCTGAGTCTCCATAAACAGCTATTTAAACACATTTACAACTTCTTCTCCAATGTTCTAAGTAGTAGTAATGATATCCCCGTGTCTTGATTGTATCTTAGTTAACTACATCTTTCTTCTTCTCTCCTTCACATATGTATGAAAAAACTTTGTATTTCTTTCTATATCTAAGAACCACTTTATTCCAGCTTTCTGCTTCAAAAATTCCCCTCTAAATATAAAAACATTTTTAACTCATCCTAAGCCTTATTCAAAGAAGCTCTATTTTCTTTTGAAGGAGAAATTTCAAAATGAATCTTCTTTTCCTTGACAACATCTTCCAGTGTGGCAATATTCTGGAAAATATTACCAAAAGCCCTTTTACTCCACTGAGCTACATCTTGTTTCACCCTCCTCATCTTTACATATACAATGGTAAGAGGTTACTATTCTACAGAACCCAACCAAGCATCCTCCACAACCTTATTATATTCAACATGCTTTGTCCAAAAATTCAGGAATCTAAATGGCTTAAAAACCTATTCCTGTGATGCATCACAAACCACATGCAAAGGTGTATGGTGTGACCCTCGTCTTATTAAATGATGGACTTCACTATTAGGAATCAATTGTAGAAATTCATTATTACCAAAAACTCTATCCAGTCTTTTAAAAATACAATCCATTTCGATTCTACCATTCCACCAAGTAAAGCTGCTTTTTGTAAACCTTAGTTTATTTAATGCACAAGCAGACACACATTTTAATGCACAAGCAAACACACATCTTGAAAAATCCTTTATTTTTTATTGTGTTACTGCTAATATTCCTAACTTTTTAGACTCTTCCAAAGATACATTAAAGTTTCCACCTACAAGCCAAGGAACATGAGTGTGCTCTACAACAATCTCTAAATCCTCACATAGTTCAAGCCATTACAATGTAGAACATCTAGTATAAACTGATGTGATATAGAAGTATCTATTAGTCCCTTTAAACTGGTAATGCATTGTGAGTTGTTGAATTTCGTTAGTAAAATCTTTTTCTTCCCAATCATCCTTCCAAAAGATCCAGATTTTAGCTAAACTATTAACCTTTGCATTGGCATGCATAACTTTCTTTTATATACCTCCAATTAAGTTGGGCTTTAAAAAAAACTCTAATAAAGCAATGTAAGAATATTTTGTCTCTTATGCAGATCAAGTAATCTCTTAAAAGATTGAGTTTTTAGTGACCTAATATTCCAAAAATAACTTTACTAATCATTGATCAATAGTATGAGAGGACCCCTTCTTTCTACTTGTATTCATTTGTGATTGGGGCAAGTTATATTTTGTCCCTTTATTATTTTACCCCTTCAAATTTCCAATCTATCTAAGAGACAAATCTCCTTCTCTACTAACTTGTTCTATGTTCAGATCAATACATTTATCCTCCTCTATATCTTATTTGTCATTCTTCTCCTTACTTGACATTGTGCTGATTTAAGAGTTGTTGGTGGTGTTTTTTCCCCTTAACCCACCTGATCTTCTTGCTAACTCCTTTGTATGTTTTGAAAATTTTAATTTTTATATTTACTGCTCTGTATGTCCTGGTTATCATCTATTGAATATCTAATTCCCCATCATTTGTTGTAACTCTTTATAATGATTGTTGTGATTCACTCTTTGAAGACTTGTCACTCTTTCCCTCCACTTCTATAGATTCTTGCTTACCTTCTGCATGCTTGACTATACTATATGCATATTATTTCCTAATTTAACTACTAGATTCACCAGTATGCTCTAATAGTCCCTCAACCCTTGTATCTTATTTTCCATTTTCTACAAGATTATTTACACTTGTCTTCTCTGTGCTCTTTTGAACTTGTGAATCATTCTGCCTTTGTACCTGTTATTCATTATTGAAATCATTTTTTTTCTCTAATTCCTCATACTTATTACCCATTAAGATTTCCTTATCCTTTCTTGGAGGTTTTGGGTTCCACTCATATCTTCCTCTCTCATGTTGATTTCCCCATCTTTTGGTTGTTCTTCCCCTTTGAACTTTGAAACCTTCCATTTTATTCTATGGTACTTTTTAATTATCCTCCTTCTTTTGTTCTTTCCCTTCCTTTCTCTGTTATTTATCTTGGTCCCTTGTTTATTGTCATCATCCCCCTCTTCCTTTTGATATAGCTCAGGATGTGGAATGTAATGCTCCTTTTATTATGTCCTTGTAGTTTACAAGTTTTACAATACTTTGGAACATATTCATATTTAATGTTAATCCATTTTTCTTTAACTTCCCCAGTCTTCATACTTATTCCAACATTAGTTCTCTTAGGGAACACTCCCAACAAGTCCAATTCTACTTGCACCCTAACATAAATAGATCTATTTTTATTTTGTGTTGCAAGATCAACCTGAAGAGGCTTCCCTACTGTAGCAGCCAACAAAAATACTGCTTCCTTACCAAAAAAAGTTTAGAGGTAAAGTAGGGAATAATATTCAACAAAAATACTGCTTTCTTACCAAAAAATGTTTGGAGGTAAAGTAGGGAATGATATTCATGCTACTGCAATGGAAGTCTTCTCATTTAAATTAAATAAAGAATCCCATTTTAGTGTACAAATAAGGTATGACCAATAGTTTTGAGTTATGTAAAATTGAGGCTTTGATAGAAAATAAACATAATCCTCTAATCCGATAGCCCTAATTGGAATATGAAAACTACTAATCAAACCAATATATACCTCTCTATTAAGTTCACATTGCTTAGGGATCAAACGATGTTAATCTTGTATCTCTGTCCATCCATAAGAGAACTTCTCTACCATTGCATATTGTAAATCTTTATTGACAATCATCTGTTTTACCTTCTCTTTCTTCCTATATTATTCTAGGCTCACCATGCAAGTTGCAATTTATTTCAAAGGAAACAGATTGTATTGTGGTTTAACAGGTTTGATAGTGTTAGCATATGAAATTTTTGGTCTAACCTTTAATATTACAAGGGCTGATGGCCCAGCCTCCCCAAAAGTATACTGGCCATTGGTCATACCAGCCATATTCGGATGATCTCAATCATAATTAGGGTTTGAGGGAAAGGGTATAGAGAGTGTTTTCCCTTTGATTCCCCCCTCTTGAATTTCAATTAGTGTCTCTTTTGCTTTTTTTCCATACATTATTAATACATACAAGAGCTATTGTATTCAATGCATTGAAATATGCAAATTTTTAGATGCTAGTAGCAACGTAAATGTCATGCTTCTATGTTTGTATACTAATTCATTGCTTTTGGCACTAAAATTATATCTCTTTCTTAATTCTCTAGTTCAACTAACATATATTAATGATGCTACTATTAAAACTGTTGTTATTTCCATCTTCTCTAATGTGCAGGTCATTTAATTTTAACAAACTGTTCAATATTCATAATTCATTAATCGTAAGAAGAAATTATTGCACAATATTAAAAAGAATATGAAATAATAATATATATCTAGTATAGGGGTAAAATAGCAGTACAAATTTATATTTTAAAGCTTCCCACTTTTAGTATAATAAGATGTGATGTAATGTGATGTGATGTGATGTGATGTGATGTGATGTGATGTGATGTGATGTGATCTGATATGATATGATATGATATGATATTATATGATATGATATGACTCATATGATATCATATGATATAGAAAGAAAAGCATGAACTAAACGTTGTATTAGCTATGTTATATTTTACATGAAAAGAGAAAACACCAACAAAATATGGAATGCTTATACTAGATTCTACGTAGAGATTATTTTTCCTCATTTTTATTACCAAACAACGTCTAAAATATATATACATAAATATTAATACAAGAATAACTAATCCCTACTATCTACTAAATTACATAGACATGTCAATAAAAGAAAGTCTTGTTTTCTTGTATAAATAAACAAAGAGTTATCTCTTTGATCTCTTTTTGTTTCTCCTTTTCTCTCATGAGAAAGAAGATTATTTGTAATACCCTATGTCTAAAACCTTTTGTGAATCATACAACTCAATCCATTGGGTCGTACATACTTCATACGAGTCGTATGTAGTGAGTCATACCCATGTTAATGTGGGGTGATTTGAGTTTTGTTCAAGGTACAAGTTGACCCTAGAAGTCATCAAGCATCATACGAGTTGTATAAAGTGAAGTCATGAGTTCAGCAGTTTAGGCTCCCTAAGATTCTATCCAAGTTACAAGCGGGGGGCTATAATTCATATGGAGATGCTACTAGTCATAAGTATAGACTCGTATGTTAACCAGTGTATACTCTCTTGGATCCTGTCAAGCTTATAAGTCAGGAGTCCTAGTCGTATCTTATAATATGAGTCATATGGTTGAGTCGTGAAGACTGATGACCAATTTCTGTGAAGTTTAGTTAAAGGGAATTTTGGTCTTTTCCCCTCTATTAATTCCTAACCCACGGCCTATATTTCCAGATAAAGCATTATTTTCCTCCCCTTTTCAATCGGTTAACAAAACTTTCCTCCTCCCATCTCCAAGAACATTAAGATTAGGGTTTCTCTCACCAAGTCACCTTTCAAGTTCTAAAGCTCAAGATCTCTTTGCAAGTCTAGAAATTCCAAATATGTCGGGTTTATGAATAAGATTATTCTTTCATCCTTCTGCCCAAAAAGCATGATTTTAAGAATAAATTTACATGTTTTACATTAGGGTTCATCCCCAAATTCTCATAAATTGAAGTATAACATTAAATTATGAATTAAAATGCCAGAGAATAAAAGAGTTGTCTCTATTCATTTTTTGAACTACAGGGTTTATATTTTGATTTGAAACTTCATTATTTTGATCTAGAATTGTTCATTAGGGTTTCTCTCACCAAGTAACCTTTAAAGTTCTAAATTTCAAGCTCTCTTCGAAAGTCAAGAAATTCCAAATATGTGGGGTTTATAAACAAGGTTATTCTTTCATTCTTTTGCCCAAAAAGCATGATTTTAAGAGTGAATTTACATATTTTACATTAGGTTTCATCCCCAAATTCTCATAAATTTAAGCATAGCATTAAATTGTGAATGAAAATGCCATAGAATAAAAGAGTTGTATCTATTTATGTTTTGAACTACATGGTTTATATTTTGATTTGAAACTTCATTATTTTGATCTAGAATTGTAATGGGACTTCGTAATCATTCATTGTTGGTGGATTATGAACACCTGATACCTATGTGTTTAGTTGTTGTTTTAGACCTTTCAACTTGCAAGTTAGTCAGACCATGATATCATTACTATATTCAAGTTTAGGTTGAGCCTTATCAGTTTAATATCAAATTAAGTTAAACCATGAATAGTACTAGTATCATTAAGTTGGGAGTAGGATTTAGCATCGAGAGAGAAGTATGGGTTCATCGCATCCTACATTCCAAAAAATACGTGCCCCCATAGGATTTAGGAACTCGTAAAAGATTATTTCCCCTTGCCCAACTCAGTTTAGTGATCATTCCAGATCAGGTTCCACTTCGTTGGCAAGGATGGAACACCCCTCCTCAATGTGGTTCAGACATTGGACTCTATAGTAACTCCCATGGTTTATGTCGGTTACATGATAGCTCCAATAGTTTTAGTCAGTGCTAAGTCTATTTCAGTTCAGATTTGCTTGACCAAGTAGTCAGATTTCAGTATTTCTTCAACCAATTATATAGATTATTTCAGATATTCATATCATGTCAGCGTATACAATACTTGATCTTTTATTTTTAGTTTTACATGTCTTACATCCACTTTCAGATTTTACATGTACTTCATTAGTCCGTGCCTTACTTACCAGTACATTCAAAGTACTGACAGGATACCTTTTATTTCCTCTATGTTGTCTTATAACATAGGTTAAGATACTAAGTTCCCCAACCATTCTTAGACAGTTTAGCATTTCTGCAGTAGTGTTGAGTCATCA
Source organism: Capsicum annuum (assembly GCF_002878395.1). Lineage (NCBI taxonomy): Eukaryota > Viridiplantae > Streptophyta > Magnoliopsida > Solanales > Solanaceae > Capsicum > Capsicum annuum. The sequence goes on along the minus strand of NC_061121.1, from coordinate 182,209,098 downwards.
TCCATCGAGGACATGGCATGTTATTTTTGTTATTTCAGTATTTCTTTATGTTCTATCAGTCGTAGTTAGTTGGGGGTCTTTCCCCATCAACTCTTTATGATTTTAGAGGCTTTCATACAGATAGACAATCAGTTAGTTTTCAGTCTATTCAGTTGGTTTAGATATGCTGAATTATATTTCAGTATTATATCGCACCAGCATTTATCATATTATATACCGCACATGTTATGTCATTATTATTCTATTGAGTGCTCATAACAGGTACCAGAACTTGGGTTAGCTTGGGGTCACTTGTGGCCTTAAGCACCGTTTCGCGGCTAGGGGTTGACCTTGGGTCATGACAAAACTTGGTATTAGAGCCTAAGGTTTTAAATTTTCCTAGGGTGCTTGAAAGTTGCATTAAGTAGAGTCTTATGCATGGGTGTGAAGCGCAACACACTATAGGCAAGAGGCTGCGAGATTTATTTTGGAAAGTTTCCTTTCTTTTGTATGCATCTCGTGCAAAAGAGCATGAGCTATATTAAAGGCTTCTTTTCTATTTTATCCTTTATTTTGTTTATAGAAAATGCCTGCTAGAAGCAACAATGGAAGAAGGAATGAGGATCAGCCCACACCACCTGTTCAGGAAGATCTCCTGAACAATCATGTCTCTCCCACCAAGTTCAAGGCTGCTTTCATGGCCTTATCCTATTTTGTAGCTACTCATAGAAAATAGCAAGTTGTTGCTCTAGCCAATCTAGTGTTGAACACAAATGCAGCTAGAATTTAGGACTTCACTCGGATAAACCCTCTTTATTTTTTAGATCCAAGTCTGAGGAGGATCCGCAGGAGTTTTTGGATATTGTGCTGAAAATGATGGATGTCATAGGTGTCACTTCTAGTGAGAGCGCAGACTTAGTTGCATGTTAGTTGCAGGGAGTAGCTCACACCTTGTTCAAGAAGTAAAAAAAAGACATAGGTATTAAAGTAGGGCCTATAGAGTGGGAGGAGTTTACCACATCTTTCTTAGACAGGTTCTTTCTACTAAAGTTAAGAGAAGCTAAGGATCAGGAGTTTATAAATTTAAAGAAGGATAGTATAAGTGAGGGAGTACTCTCTCAAGTCCACTCAATTGGCGAGGTATGCTCTTACTATGGTGGATGACTCTAGGTTTAGGATGAGTAAGTTTGTATCTGGTGTATTTGATAGTGTGGTCAAGGAGTGTAGGATCACTATATTGATTAAAGAGATGGGCCTATTAAAACTCGTGGTTCATGCTCAACAAATTGAGAATGAGAAACTTAAGGAGGAAGAAATAGAGAATAAGATGGCAAGGATAAGTAGTTTTAACTTCTAATAGCCGAAGTCATAAGGTGGTAACCATTCTTAATTCTGCCAAAAATTTCTGGCCCCAGATCTATCTTCATCCAGTGTGCATTGCCTAAGTTTAGAAAAGATAGTAGGGATAGAACGTCAAGCTCTGAGATCGAGGATAGTGTAAATAATGGTTGTACTAAACTGCTCTACAGAAAGTGTAGTAAAAACTATAAGGGTGAATGTAGAGTAGGTAGTAATGTGTGCTATGGGTGTGGAAAGCCAATCCATAAGACCAAGGAGTATCAAATGGTAGCCCAAAAAGGAGGTGATTCGCGCCAACAGGGCCAGTCCAATCTTTCCTCATCTCCAGTAGGCCGCTTTACTCAGTAGGGTGCCACCTCTAATGCCACCAGTGGACAGCACCAGAATAGATTATATTCTCTCTAGACTTGGCATGAATAGGAAAGTTCTCTTGATGTAGTTACGGGTACGTTGCAAGTTCTCCATCTTCATGTATATGTATTATTGGATCCCAGAGCTTCACTTTTCTTTGTGACTCCTTATATAGATGTCGACTTTGGTTTCAGTTACAAAATATTAGTAGATCCTCTCCCAGTATCTACCCCAGTGGGTAAGTCTATCGTAGGGTACAGAAATTGCCCTATTACAGTGTCTCAGAAGGTTACCTCAGTTGATCTTGTAGAGTTAGATATGGCTGATTTTGATGTCATTCTCAGCATGGATTGGCTCCACAAATGCTATGCCTCAACACTGTAGAAATAGAATTGTCAAGTTCTAGTTTTCTAATGATACAGTTACTGAGTGGAGGGGTAGTACTTCAGCTTTTTCATATCTTAAGGCAAAAAAGATGATATCCAAGGGGTATATCTATAATCTCGTCTGATTCAAGAACTCAAACTCTAAAACCCCAAGTCTTGAGTTAGTTTTTATAGTAAATGAATTTCCAGATGTGTTTCTTGAAAACCTTTCTAGAGTTTCTCCCAAAAGAGAAATCGACTTCGCAATAGACCTCTTTTCAGACACCCAGCCTATCTCTATTTCACTTTACATAATGGCCCCAACTGATCTTAGGGAATTGAAAGAACAGTTAAAGGATCTCTTAGATAACGGTATCATCAGGCATAGTATTTCCCCATGAGGCACTCCAATCCTTTTCATGCACTAGAAAGACTGTTCTCTTATAATGTACATCAACTATCGTCAGTTGAACAAAGTTACCATAAAGAATAAGTACCCTCTTCCAAGGATTGATAACTTGTTCGACCAATTTCAGGGTTCAAGTTACTTCTCTAAGATAGACCTCAGATCAGGCTATCATAAGCTTAGAGTCAGAGAGTGTGACATTTCGAAAATAGCCTTTAGAACTCGGTATGGTCACTTTGAATTCCTATTTATGCCTTTTGGACTAATGAATTCCCTTGCAGTTTTCATGGACTTGATGAACAGGGTGTTTAAGCAGTACTTGGACATGTTTGTCATAGTATTCATTGATGACATCCTTGTCTATTCCCGTAGTGAGAATGATCATACAGACCATCTAAGAATCGTGTTGCAAACCCTTCTAGATCATCAGCTATTCTCTATGTTTAGTAAGTGCAAATTTTGCTTTGCTTGGTCACATAGTTTTCGATGATGGCATTTGAGTTGATCCTTACAAGATTGAAGCCATGAGAAACTGGCCTAGACCCATCTCCCCATCAGACATTAGAAGTTTCTTGGGTTTAGTTGGCTATTACAAAAGTTTTGTCAAAGGGTTTTATTCTATTGCTTCTCCCATGTCTAGATTGACCCAAAATAAAATCAAAGTTCAGTGGTCGGACTCCTGCGAGAAGAGCTTTCAGGAGTTAAAGGCTCGACTCACTTTTGCTCTAGTCTTGACTTTACCAGATAGCACAGATAGATTCGTAGTGTAATGCAATGCTTCTTGAGTTTGTTTTGGTTATGTATTAATGCAGAGAGGTAAGGTCACAGCCTATACCCTTGAAATCGTAAAACCTATGAAAAGAATTATCTGACCTATGATCTTGAGTTGGCAGCTATTGTTTTGGCCTTAAAGATTTAGAGGCATTGCTTTAAGGATTTCATGTTGATGTGTTCATGGATCACAAAAGAGTTTATAGCATGTTTTCACATAGAAAGACCTGAATTTTCATCAGATAAGGTGGATTGAATTATTGAAAGATTATGATATGAGCGTGTTTACCATCCAGGAAAGGCCAATATGGTGATGGATACCCTTAGCAGATTGTCTATAGGTAGTGTTTCTCATATTCAAGATGATAAAAAAGAGATAGTTCGTGAGGTATACCAAGTTGCGAGGTTAGGATTTCAGTTGGTTGATTCACTACAAAGTGGTATAGGGATTCATAATAGTTCAAAATCTTCATTGGTTGTCGAAGTAAAAGAAAAACGGGATAGGGATCCTAGTTTAATCAAGTTAAAAGGACAGTTAGAGATCAGAAGGTGGAGATTTTCTCCCAAGGAGGAGATAGCATACTTTGATGCTAAGGCAGACTATTCGTTCCATGGGGTGATGGTATAAGACAGCGAATATTAGCTGAGGTACATGGTCCATGATACTCCATACACCCAGGAGCCATCAAGATATACCCTGATTTGCGTGAAATCTATTGGTAGAGTTGTATGAAGAAATATATTACAGAGTTTGTGGTTAAGTGTTCGAACTGTCAACAAGTTAATATTGAACACCAAAGGCCTAGTGGTATGCTTCAGGAGTTTAGTATCCCAACTTGGATGTGGGAGGTGGTGAAAATAGATTCTGTAATAGGGTTGCCCCGTACACATCATTAATATGATTTGATATGGGTTATTGTAGATAGAATGACCAAGTCAGCGTATTTCTTGCCAGTTCATACTTTGTATTCAGCTGAAGATTATGCTAGATTCTATCTTAAGAAGTTAGTAAACTTTCATGGAGTTCCATTAACTATCATTTCAAATAGAGGTACTCAGTTTACCTCACACTTTTTGAAGGCTTTTCAGAAGGGTCTTGGTACCCAAATTTATCTTAGTACAGCTTTTTATCCTCGGATAGATGGTCAGGAAGAACGGACCATTCAGAAATTAGAGGACATGTTGAGGACCTGTGTTATTGACTTTAAGGATAGTTGCGATGACCACTTGACCTTAATTAAGTTTTCCTACCACAACACTTATCACTCGAGTATTAAAATGGCCCCATTTAAATCCCTCTATGGGAGGAGATACAGGTCTCCTATTAGCTGGTTTGAAGTAGGTGAGGCTTCTTTGATAGGACCAGATTCAGTGATTGAGGCAATGGATAAAGTTTAGTTGATTCTTGAAAGGCTGAAGACAGCCTAAGGTCGTCAGAAAACTTATGCTAATGTGAGAAGGAGAGACCTTGAGTTTGAGGCTGGCAATTTAGTTTTTTTAAAAATTTCACCCATAAAAGGGGTAAAGAGATTTGGAAAGAAGGGGAAACTCAATCCCCGTTATGTTAGCCCATATAGAATTTTGAGCCATTTTGGGAAGATAGCTTATGAGTTAGAGTTTCCTGCAGAGTTGGCATCAGTGCATCCGATGTTTCATGTCTCTTTGTTAAAGAAATGTACTGGTGAACCAGCTTCAGTCGTGCCCTTAGAGAGTGTGGAGGTCAAGTATAGTCTCTCATTCGAAGAAATTCAAGTTGAGATCCTTGACTGACGGGTTCGTAGGTTGAGGAATAAAGAAGTTCCCTTAGTTAAAGTTCTATGGCAAAATCAATCCGTTGAGGGAGCTACTTGGAAGCAGAATATGCAAGCCAAGTATCCTCATATATTCTTCACGAACCCAAATCCAGTTGGAGGTAATGATTACTTATAAGTTGACTCTCTCACTTCCTATTTCAATCATATAGTCATCCTCATGTCATAACATACATTCATGAATTCGATTCAGTCCATGTATCATGACTCAGACCCAGTAGTTTAATCATTTTTCAGATCATAAGCATTCAGTACACGATCTCAGTTTCCTTAGTACTCTCAGTCTAACCAGTCACATTCGAGGATGAATGTTTTCGGGAGGGGAGATATTATAATACCCCATGTCTGAAAGCTTTCGTGCATCATACGACTTAGTCCATTGAGTCGTACACACTTTATATGAGTCGTATGTAGTGAGTCATACCCATGTAATTGTAGGGTGATAGGAGTTCTATTCAAGGTAGGAATTGACCCTAAAAGTCATAAAGTATCATATGAGTCATATAAAGTGAAGTTGTAAGTTCAGCAGTGTAGGATCCCTAAGATTTTATCCAAGTTACGTGTGGGAGGATACAAGTCATATGGAGATATTACTAGTCGTAATTTTAGACTTGTATGTTGACCAGTGTATATGCTCTTGGATCTTGCCAAGATTATGAGTTAGGAGTCCTAGCCGTATCTTACCATACGAGTCGTATGGTTGAGTCGTGAAGACTGATGACCAATTTCTGTGAAGTTCAGTTAAAGGGCGTTTTGGTCTTTTCCCCTCTATTAACTCCCAACCCACGACCTATATTCCCACAGAAGCATTATTTTCCTCCCTTTTTCAATCGATTAACCACACTTTCCACCTCCCATCTCCAAGAACATTAAGATTAGGTTTTCTCTCACCAAGTCACCTTTCAAGTTCCAAAGTTCAAGTTCTCTTCGCAAGTCAAGAAACTCCAAGTATGTGGGGTTTATGTACAAGGTTATTCTTTCATCCTTCTGCCCAAAAAGCATGATTTTAAGAGTGAATTTACATGTTTTACATTAGGGTTCATCCCTAAATTCTCATAAATTTAAGCATAACATTATATTGTGAATTAAAAGGACAGAGAATAAAAGATTTGTCTCTATTCATATTTTTAACTACAATATTTATATTTTGATTTGAAACTTTGTTATTTTGATCTAGAATTGTAATGGGACTTCGTAATCATTCATTGTTGGCGGATTATGAACACCTGATATCTATGTGTTTACTTGTTGTTTTAGACCTTTCAACTTGTAAGTTATTCAGACCATGATATCATTACTATATTCAAGTTCAGGTTGAGCCTTGTCAGTATAATATCAAATTAAGTTAAACCATGAATAGTACCAGTATCATTTAGTTGGTAGTAGGATTTAGCACCGAGAAGGAAGTGTGGTTTCAGCGTATCCTACATTCCAAAAATTATGTGCCCCCATAGAATTTAGGGACTCGCAAAAGAGTATTTCCCCTTGCCAAATATGGGCTCAGTTTAGTGATCACTCCAGTTCAGGTTCCACTTCAATGGCAAGGATGGAACAACCCTCCTCAACTTGGGTCAGAAGTTGGACTTCATGGTAACTCCCATGGTTTCTGCAAGTTACATGATAGCTCCAACAGTTTTAGTCAGTACTTAGCCTATTTCAGTTCAGATTTGCTTGACCATGTAGTTAGATTTCAGTATTTCTTTAACCAGTTATACAGATTATTTTAGATATTCAGATCGTGTCAGTGTATACAATACTTGATCTTTCATTTTTTGTTTTACATGTCTTACATTCATTTTCAGATTTTACATATACTTCAGTAGTTCGTGCCTCACGTACCAGTACATTCAAAGTACTGACCTTATACCTTTTCTTTTTTCTATGTTATATTGTAACATAGGTTCAGACGCTCAGTTCCCCGACCATCCTTAGACAGTTTAGCATTTCCCAATAGCAGTAGTGGTGAGTCCTCATCCATCGAGTACATGGCATGTTATATCTATTATTTTAGAATTTCTTCATGTTAAGTCAGTCGGAGTTAGTTAGGGGTTTGTCCCATCATCTTCTTATGATTTTATAGGCTTTCAGACAGATAGACAGTCAGTTAGTTTTCAGTTTATTCAATTGGTTCATACATATTTAATTATATTTCAAGATGACTGAGGACATGACCCTAGATAGGAAGGTGTGGAGGGTACGGATAAGGGTAGAAGGCTAGTGTTAGTGTGTGGGTTGTAGCATACAGTTAGGAGAGATCTTGTGTAGTCAAGGAAGTAACACTAGGACTGTGTATATAGGTGGGTTCCCTCTTTCTTATGTCTTAGTTCCGATTTGTCTTATTTCGTGTCGCCAGTATTTTCTCATAGTTCGTATTTTTGCGATTACTATTTTTATCATTTCTTATTCCTGACTTTCTTTTATGTCACCCATCCCCCCTCCCTTATTTACTATTTTTTATCTTGAGCCGGGGGTCTATCGCCTCTCTACTTATTTGGAGGTAGCGGTATGGACTGCATACATCTTACCCTTCCCAGACCCCACTTTGTAGGAATACACTGGGTTTGTTATTGTTGTTGTTGTTGTTGTATATCGCACCAACATTAGTTAGATTATATGTTGCACATGTATCCCATTATTATTATATTTAGTGCTCACAGCAGGTACCAGAACGTGGGTTAGCTTGGGATCACTTGGGGCCTTAAGCACCATGTCGCGACTAGAGAGTAGCCTCGGGTAGTGACGTTATTCCTCTTGAATTATGTTATTTAAGGGTGTGCTTGGTATGTAGGAAAATATTTTTTTAGAAAAATATTTTACACTTTGAGTGTGTTTGGTAAGAAGGAAAACATTTTCTAAAGAATATTTTTTAATTTTTCCATGTTTGGTTGGATTAAACGTTTTGGAAAATGTTTTCCAAGTCAACTTATTTTTCTCAAATCTAAGGAAATGACTTTCCTTCAAAAAGTAAGGAAAATATTTTTCAAAACTCTCTTTCAACCTCATGGCTCACTCTTAAGTATAAATGTCCCTTAATCCAAAACACATATTTAGTTTTTTAATATATTTTAAAATATTTTCTTACCCCATTCCCTACCCCGCCCGCACCTTCTACCAAGCCCCCCCCCCCCCCCCCCTCGAAAAAACTATTTAATTTTTAAAAAAATATTTAATTTGTAAAAAAGATTAAATTATTTTTCTGACTCCACTCTCACATCCTGCTCCGACAACCACCCCCTACTAGCCGTCCCCTCCCCCAAAAAATATTATTTTAATTATTTTTAAGAAGAAACTCAAAACTTTTTTCTCACCCCACCTCTACCACTTATTCTGATCCCCCCCCCCCCCCCCCCCCACACCCCAGCCCCTATGCTTCAAAAAAAGAGATTCAATTTTTTAATTTATTTTTTAAAAAGATTTCAAAAAAAAATTGTTACCACACCCTTCTTACCCCATTCGTTCTCATTATTTTTTATTAAATATATACAAATATTTTTCTATTTGCATGATAAACAGAAGAATATAAGTAAGAAATAACTTATTTTCCTCCTCCATATTGAACACACCCTAAAAAAGGTATTTTCTGAGGTCAAAAATTATTTTTATAAAAATTATTTTCTACTCTTTAGCTAAACACTAAAATGTATTTTCTGAAAATAGTTTTTCCTTCACCAACCAACACTAGAAAATATTTTTCACTCACCAACCAAACATAAGAAAATAAGTAAGAAACCAACTTCTTTTTCATGTAAACATTTTCTAGAAAAATATTTTTCTTGAAAAAAAACTTCCTTCATACCAAACACACCTTTTTTTTCATGTTTAGCTGTCAAAATATTTTGAAAAAAAAAATTCTCTAGGACAATACATTTTATATGTGATATTACAAGTTCATTGTCTGTTTCTCATCTATTCGATGCCCCCAACCCCCTCTCCCAACCCCATCCCATACTCATAGCATGTAGTAGATTACATGTAAAGGCTCTTGAAACAATATATCATTTGCTTATTTATAAAATACTAGAAAATAAGTAAAAAGTCATACATTTTCTAAGAGAATATTTTCGTTGGAACCGAACATGCCCTTCAAAGAGTGACATTCAATGAATGGTGACTCAAACAGAGAATCTTTTCTTGTTGTAATTTGGATATTTATATTAAGGGATAATTACATAATTTAGCCAATATGACTCCTCATTACCTTACTTAGCCTAGTTTCAATTAATTACAATTCATAGCCTCCTCTTGCCTATTAATTTTTCATAATTACAATTCATAGCCTCTCTCATGTATTTTTTTCTCTATTTTCTATTACTTTTTTTTTCCTTTTTTAGTCTTTTCCTTCTTTTTTTCTTTTCCTTTTTTTCGTTTTCTCTTTTTTTATTTTTTCAAAATTTTCGTCTACTTTTTTCTCTTTTGTATTTTTTTCTTTTTTTCTTTTCATTTTTCTCCTTTTTTTTGTTTTTTCTCTATTTTCTATTACTCTTTTTTCAATTCTTTTCTTCATTTTTTGTTTTCTCTTTCTTCTTTCTTTTTTCAATTTTTTATTTTTCATTGTCTTTTTTTTTCTCCTTCTATTTTTTTCTTTTATTTTTTTCTCTATTTTCTATTACCCTCCTTCTTTTTTTGTATTTTTACTTCTTTTTTTTTTCTTTTTATTTTTCTCCCTCTTTTCATTTGTGCGAACTAGCAAACATAAATACAAGTTGAACTATAAAATATAAATACAAAGGCAAATTATAACATACAAATACAACTGGAAACTATAAAATACAAATGCTAACTATAACATATAGATACAAGTGTGAACTATCATTTGTATTTTTTAATTATTGAAAAGGAATGATTGGTTTTCTTTTTACAAATATTTGTTTGTATTTATTTATACGAGTTGTATTTATTGATACAAATAAATACAATTCAAATTTTATAAAAATACAATATATATTTGTATTTTTAAAATCATTGGTTTCATTTGTTTGTAATTGTATTTGAATCAAGTGATATTTATTTATTTACAAATACGAATAATAATTTTGACATACAAATACAAAACGATACATTTGTATCAAATGATACATTGCATATTTATATATTTTAGAATCAAGAAAATACAATTAATGTATTTACTTGTTTGTATATAAATACAAATGATAAATTGTACATAATCATGACTAAATACAATATGCAATCAACTTACAAATACAAATATAAAATAATTCTTTAAAAAATAAAAAGACATCGATGAAAATAGAATACAAATATAATCTAAATATACAAACACAATAAAATCATAATACAAATATAATATACAATCAATTATGAAATAGAAATACAAAACAGTTCTTTAAAATACAAGTGCGAATTATATAAAATATAAATGATGGTACGAACTAACAAATACAAATACAAGTGTGAACTATAAACTACAAATATAAACGCGAACTACAGAATATAAATACAAGCACGAACTTTAAAATACAAATACAAATATAGCTGTATCAATGAATATAAAAATATAAATGACGGTGTGACTACAAATAGATAAATAATTATGGTATGTACGTTATCATCAATGACTTGTGCTCGAGTAGTTATATTTTTTAAAAATACAAAAAATATAAAATAGAATAAAAAATGATAAAGAAAATATGTACAAAAAAGAAAAAAAAGAAAAAAAAATAAGAAAGAGAGATAGAAGAGAGAAAAAAATATATACAAAAAATGAAAAAAAATAAAAATAGGAAAAAATAGAAAAAAACAAGGAAAACAGGAAAAAGAAAAATATAAAAAAAATGATAGTGTTTTGACAAGACTAACTATGTAGTGTATTTATGTTTTTATGAATCCAGACCACTAAGTAAAAGTGAATACAGCAGCTAAATAGTATTGTATTTATATTTTATATGAATATAGAATATTGATAAAACTGAATACAGCGGTCATAAATTGAATACAACGACTATAAATGGTAATTATGTAAAATATGGCTATGAAAGATGAGTTTTCTAGCAAAATGTAGTTATTTTCGAAAGATCCCCTTATATTAATAGTAATAGAAGTAGCATTAAGCTATTCCAACTGTTAGTCGGGTTGATAGGGCATTGTAGTGTAGTGCCCTGTGCCCACAAAATTACATTGGTTAACAGTTCTACTAAAGCTAGCCCCTAGGATGTCTTCTCAGAGAATCTTGACTCCATACATTGAAGAAATTACAAATTTATGAGTGTTTCCAAAATGTTTCCCCCTTTCTCCTTCTTTGACTACTGCATCAACTAGTTCATTCTGCTCTCTATAGCAGTGCTCCACTGGAGAATTCTCTATTGCTTCTATTAGTGGCCTGCATTACAAAAATTTAAGGCATTATATAACATGTTTCCATTTTTTAGCATTGTTATGGCCTCCCTGGAATATATGTTAATATCTGTGGATAGGAGATTCTGGTCTTTGACAATTTGTAGGCCTTGGCATAAGGCCATTAACTCAGCCTGGATGTTGGTGGTGTAGAGAATGCCCTCAGAGAAGCCTATGACCCAGTTTTCATTGTTATTTCTAATAGGGAAAAATATCATTTATATACCAAAAATGTTAAATAGTTTACAATAAAAATAATTAAGATTTTGATCATTACTTAAAATGACAATTATATCTTTTTTTTCTTTTTTCTTTCTTTTTTCAGCGATAACTTTTTAGAAAAACTTTTTTCGTTATATTTTTTGTTGTGTTTTTCTTTATTGAAAAAAACTTTTTGTTTTCTTTTCAAACCTTTTTTCTTAATCTTTTCTCATATATCAATGTTATATAAATAGGTATATATAATGTACAAATAGTTATCTAGTGTATATGTAATGTATTGATATTGAATAAATAATTTTGTAGTATATATATAATGTATCGATATTGTATAAATGGTGTATAAAGATGTATATATGATGTATAAATAGTTATGTAGTATATATGTAATATATTGATGTCACACAAATATCAATATTGTATAAATAGTTATGTAATGTATCAACATTGTAATATAGTGTACAAGTGTGAATCAATATTGTATAAATAGTATATAGACATACATCAATATTGTATAAATAGGTATGTAATGTATTGACGTTGTATGAATGGTGCATACTCATCTATCGATATTATACAAACAATTTTGTGACGTATCGATATCGATATCCATATTTATTTGACTATCATACTTTTCCATCTTAATAAAAAAAAGTATAAACAATAAATTATAAAATAATACTCCCTTCATCCCATTTTATGTATCGCTATTTAAACGATCACGGAGTTTAAAAAATAAATGATGACTTGTCCTTCTTAAAGTTTACTTTTTAATTGTCTTTTCTAATAAAGTGGGACCAACTAAGGATAAAATAGAAATTATGCCATTAAATAGTTACCAAATAAGGAAAGATGACATTCTTTTTTAGACGAACCAAAAATAAAATGACGACGCATAAAATGGGAAGGAAGAAGTATAAATATTTATTGTTTTCTTCAAAAAAGGTGAAACAATTAGAAAAGAAAAAAGTTTTTTTAAAAAAGAGCAATGAAAAAATTTAAACAATGAGTTTTTTAAATAGCAACAACAACATAACCAGTATCTTTCCACAAAGTGGGTCTGGGAAGGTTAAAGTGTATGCAGTCCATACCACTACCTCAGACAAAGTAGAGATTCTCTTTCTGATAGCACATAAAGAAAATAAAAGTTTAAAAAAAATTGAAAGAAAATGAGTCGAATGGCGAAATGATCCAATCGCCACTTGGCCTAACACAGATGTAAAGCTAAAGGAAATGGAAATCTGTCATTTTCCTTGTAAATAATTTAGCCTGGTGACTACTTTCAGAAAGAAAAATGGCCGAAAAGCTATAAGTAAAAAATGAATTATTTTTCGTGTAAGAAATTTAACCCAATGGATATTTTGTACAATTTTTTCTTTCTAATAACTCCTCCTATCCCCCCAATAATAGGATTACTAAAGTATGAGCTATCAGTGTTGAGCTCGAAACTTCCTCTGTTAGGACGATTCCATCTAATGTTGACAATTATGGAGATTTTGGACTTATATAGTCTTCTAGCTATGTGAGTGAATTCTAAAGCTTCCCTACAGCATTCTTTGGAGGAGACCTCACCTCTCTTGTTGTTAAAGGGTTTGTTGTTTCTACTTTTCCAAATGTTCCAGAGGCAATAAGCAACAAGGGTATCAAAATTGACAATACAGTTAAAGGGCCTTTTGCACATTGTTTTCCAAAAGTCGATCCAATTATTCAAACAAACACTGTTGGAATCAATGGGATTTAAGGGATGCAAGCTTCTAATAAGGCCATTATAAAGAGGGTGGGTAATGTTGCATACTCGAAAAATGTGATTAATGTTTTCAATGACCCTATTTGCATCTTTGGAAAATGTTAAGACTTGTTTTTTTGGTTTAAAGAAACAATAATTTTCTTATTTTTTTCAACATAATCTTTCATCTATTAATTCAACAGGGATGTAATATGTCCAGCATACAACATCCTTTACAATTCAACTTGAAATCCTCTTTTCCAACATAACTCATGCGACAAAGAAATCGAAACCTTAGCCAAATTATGGGCAACAACATTATCACTTTTAGCAATATGTAAAAGCACAATAAGTTTTCGATATGAAGATAGATGTCATATATCTTCACAAGCTATATCCACGTTCCAGGTAACCTTAACATTCTTCTTCAATATATCTACTACTTTTATCGCGTCTAAGAATATATAAAGCTTCTTGTATCTATTTTGTATAACTTTTTCCATATATTTTCTAATGAAAAATACTTCAGCAATCATAGACTTCTCTAGGTACTGAATCAAGGATCCATATGCATGAAGAACGACACCTTTGCTACCTATAGGAACCAAACTAACATTTTTTTTCTTTGACTCAGCTTGTAACTGTAATGACCCTTCAGGTCATTTACCATATTTTTTCTTATTTTCATTGTTAGAGCTTTTCTATAGTTGTCCGAAGTCATTTATGACTTGTTGAAATTAAAAGTTTGATTACCAGGCAATGCATTTAATTTTAGAGTCAATTCTCTGTTTGAAGTTTTCACTGGCTCCAAATGTCCATCAAACAAAAATTTCAGTTAAATGACCTCATATGTAAATCCTGATTGTTCCAAAAGCTCCAAAATATTAATTTTAGACTAGGTGGGCTCTTGGTTTGGGTTTTGAGACAGCCGAGCTCATTTCGACCTATTGGTTGAAAAGTTAAGAAAATAAAAATTGTGTATGGTATCCATTTTATATCAAAATGACCTCGGATAGAAACTTTGGCCGCATCATTGAGTTCAAAATATCAAATTAATATGATTACATAGTTTGTTTGCATATACGAGATTTCAGATGAATCCCGAGGGCTTGATAGAGATTTAAAAATTCTAAATCTCAGCGATAACTGGTACACCCGCGATCGCGGACCCTGGATCATGATAGCGATCTGGCAGCGCAAGCAAGTGTCGTGACCACGACACATTTAGCCGCAATCACGACTCCATGAGCAGTCCACCAGTGTCGCGATTGTGATGGGGGAATGTCGCGAACGCAACATTTACCCCTGATGCCATGTATGGCGATCTGATAATCGGGTCGTGATAACGATACCTGAGGGCCTGATATGGGTATAAGTAGATCCTTTTTTTTATTTGCTCATTCTTCATCCATTCCAGGAGAGCTAAAATTCTAATTAGTGAGCAAGCTTAAGAGTAACTCTTGTGGGTGACTTGGGAGCTTAGATATTGATAAATTATGTGATTTTCCTTCGAATTTAAGGTAAGATTCCTCTAATTTCATGGTAGATTTTTTCATTCCTTGTTCAATTTCTCAAAACTTTGAAGGCTTAATTTTAGCCCCAAATTAGCTCGAATTTCACTCATTTCTTAGGGTAATGATTTCTTGAGCCTGATGGAACATTGAGTTAGTTTCAAAAATATAATTTTTTATAAGTGGGGCCCATATAAAATTTTGATATGATTTTTAGATTCAAAGCATATTGGTGTAATATGAGTATCATTGTTGCCATATTAATGAGTAGAATCTGATTTTGATAGCTTGGCATCTTGTGGAAGCTTTTCGAAAAGAAAAAATAGTGATTTAGTAGATCTTTTAAGTTTTCTTCGGTGTTCAGATAGGATAGGTTTTACTCGTTGTTAGATTGAGTTAACTTCATAGTATGTTTATGATATTATGTTAGAGTTGAAGTGAGTTTTGGGTGTTGATGTGATAAATTGAAATACTTTAGTTAGTTAGACTGTTTAAGCTATTTTGAATACCATTTTGAGCATGATTATCCTAGTTATTGCTATCTTAGGTGAGATTGACCTTATAGGTTTTTGTTTAGGATGAAAATACCTTAGCTATTCAACCATTGAGGAGATTACCTTAGTTTCTTGATTTTAGAGTGAAACTTTCCCTAGTAGTTATTATCTTAGATGGAATTGACTTATTTGCTCTATTTTAGGAGAAGTTGCTATCCTAGGGATAGTTATGGCGTGTTTAACATCTAATAGTGGATTTAGATACCTTACCCTAGTTTGTAATAGACATTGCTTGGTAAATAATTTTAAAAATTTAGAAGTGGGCTCTTCGATCCACCTTAGGTCAAGATTTGTGATAGTTATTGAAGACCTTTTATACGCTTGTGTATATCTAGAAAATAATTATTGTGGTGATATTGAGACTCCTTGGTACTTAATGATTATGATGGGTGACGTTGGAAGCAATGCTTAACGGTTACGTTATAAGTGAATCATTGATTAAGCTTATGATGAGTTATTGAATATACTATTGATTTGACTATTGATTGGGCTATCGAATATGCTATTGAATAAGTCCTTGATTATTATATTAGCTAAGAAATAAATTATGCTATTGATTGAGACAACGAGAGAGCTATTAACTACGCTAGTGCTCATGCTTATCGATACATTAGTGTTTACGCTATTGTTCATCCTAGAGGTCATGCTTATTGACTACATTGATAGCTAAGTTATAAATTATGCTATGAAAAAGTTATAGACTATGTCATGGATTAGCTATTGACCAAACAAATGATAAGCTATCTATTATGCTAATGATAAGTCATTAAATAGGCTATTGACAGGTTATTGTCTATGCTTTTGATAATACCTATTATTTATGGTAGTGATCATGTTTATTGACTATATTGGCGAATACGTTATGTATTATGCTAAAGATCATGCTTATTTATTATATTAGCGATTATGCTATTGATTATGCTAAAGATCATGCTTAATTACTATATTGGCATCATGCTATTGATTATGCTAGAGCTCACGATTTTAATTATAATTTTTGATCATGTTAATGTACTAAGTTAATGGTTATGCTATTAAATACTCTAATGATTATGCTATTGGCCATATTGATGATGATATTTATTATTTATATCTTGTAAAAGTCTGGAGGATGGCTATGATATTGAAAATAATATTGATTATTTATACGTGATAGAAGTTCGGAGGATGGTTATGATATTGATTGTTTATACTCGGTAGAAGTCCGTAGGATGACTATGATAATGATGATGATATCGATTATTTATAACTGGTAGAAATCTGAAGGATGACTATGATATTAATAATGATATTTATGAGGATATTGTTGAATATCCATATCGGTTCAAGTACGAGTATATATACACACACACATACTCAGTATACTATGATATCATACTTATTATGATATGAGGATATCTGGGTGTGAGATTGACAATAGTGATTCTAGCAAAGTATAAAAATGATGAAATGATTATAATATGGTATAACATGAATGGATTCTAGTGATATAGTAATTAGTTTATAAATGTTGGTTAGTTGATAAATAATGACTAGTTGATAAGTGATGATTATCAAATATATGAGGATTAGTTGATAAGTAATGTCTAATTGATAAAGGATGATTTATTGATACATGGGGATTAGTTGCTACATGACGATTAGTTAACAAGTGTTGATTAATAAACAAATGATGAATATGTACAATCGATGGTTATGGTTGGAATGACTTGGATGAATTCTAATTGTATTATGAGAGCTGATAAATAATGGCGGTGGATTATGCTATCTTGTTTGTACCTTCCATGCTTATGGGGACTTGCGATGTCTTATTTATTTTTCTACACTAATTGACGTATGGGGGCCAATATTTTAGTTATGATTGCATGTGTTGATGCTTTATGTTGCGTTATACTATTATTCAGGTTTATTTACTTATTTATACACAACGATGTTGGAGCTACTTCAGGTTTGTCTATACTTTGACTTAGTCATGTTATCTTGCATTTATCATATTTATATCATGAATTAACTCAGTCGATCGATGATGCCTACTTAGTACCCATGATTTTGATACTCATACTACACTTCTATAACTTTTGGTGCAGATTCAAGTAGTAGTTTCCGCCGTTAATCGACATTCGTGTTGTATTGATATTCAGAGATAGGGTGAGCTTTTGGAGTTGAAATCACATATTTTCTTCTATCTTTCTATGTTCAGTCTTTTATTTTGAGATAGATGGTATTGACTATTCTAGAGGCTTGATTTATATTATCATTACTAGATGCTCTTGTACTGGCTCTACCAGGTCATGGGATGGTTTCTATATTAACTATCTTTATCTATTTCAAATGTTATGCTTATTTATAAGTTGTACTTGTTGATTTTCGCCTATGTTGGGCATTTTTCACCAAGTTAATTCATTTTATTTAACTCCAGGTTACAATTTGGCTAACCTACTGGCGGGATAGAGTAGGTGCCATCATGACTCGCAAATCAAGTCTGGAAAGTAACCCTGCTTCAATAAATAAGCAAATTCCATCTTCAGGCACTATTAGTTGATTTTCATAAATCTATGGTACATTATTATTTAAGGAATCAACAAGCATTACTTCACGTAATTAGTAATATTCAAATAAAGTTTTTGTCACTATTTTTGGAGGATCAGTTAATTCATTATTAGAATTTTCAGACTCTTAGATATGCCGCATTATAATTATTGTCTAATTTAAAATAGTAACCGAACAAGAACATTTGTTGTCGTTGTGATCTTGTCATTCTTCTATAAGAAAAAGTAGGTAATATTTTCAAGATTATTTCAATTAATAGGGCTTATTTTTCAAATTATTTGAGAATCGTGACATTTAAAAAGCATGTGTTATACAATTTCCTCTTCTAAATCACATTTCTTACAAACAGTACTCACATGACACATTCATTTTCTAATAATATCTTTAACATGTAAGGTATTAAGCACACGCTTTTTTAAAATATGTATATGTTTATTTTTTATTTTCATTGCCCATAAAAACATTCAAAAAGCCTTAGGAAAATCATGATTGCTAGATTGAACAACAGCATTACTAGCATTCTCTTAATCATTACTATTTTTTGCAAGGTGATAATTTGATTTAACCTTATAACTATCTAACTTTATGAAATGCAAAAATAATTTATCTCTAGACCCTGCAGCAGATATAGGATTAGTTAAAATGGCATTAACATCATCCAAAAAAAAAAGGTTATTTAGTTTGTTCATTCTCCAAGTATGAAAATCTACATCATTTAGATCAAACACTTTTAAATTTAAATTCCCAAAAGCAATGATTTTATTATGAGATCTAAACTTAGTGGCATTGAGTATCCAGGGATCTTTTCAAACATAAACATCCTCGCCAGTTGCATCCAAGTCCTTTTCCTAATAATTTTCGACCTCAAATCATATTTTTCCAACTCTAAGATGATGAAGAGGCTACTGTAGCATTCATGAAAGAACTATGTGAAAAATACTTACTTTTCAGAATTTTTAACAAAAGCAAATCAGGACTAAATATTCTCCATGCAATCTTTGTTAACATAACTTTATTAAAGGCTTTAATATATCTAAAGCTTAAAACTCCACATGTTTTTGGTTCACATAGTTTGTCCTATCGTCCAAAATACATCACACTGAATCCACCAAAAAATTAAGAAAATAAAAGTTATTTCCTTACATAAACCCTCAGATAATTGAAGGCATGATAAAACATAAGTAGGCACTACAGTTAAAAGCGTTTTTAACATAACCCCTTTTTTCGTCGGACTTAAAAAGATTCCTTTCTATCCTTTTAACTTTTGTTCATACCCTATTCTTTATAAAATCTAACATATTTTCTTAAAATTCTCGTACCACTATCGGTAAATCAAGATACATGCCCATTTGATTTTCTTGATTTTGTCCCAAAATAGAAAGAATACTTCTCTTTTTCGTCTCCAAAATATTTTTGCTCAAGTAGCATATTTTTTCATATTAGTCACTTGGTCCGAACATTTAGCATATACGCTTAAAATGTCAACAACTGTCCTGGCACTCTGATATCGGCTGAGCAGAAAATTAAGGAATTATCGGGAAAAAAAATATGAAACAGTGTGTCCATTTCTATTCAAACTTAACTCTCGAATCTGGCCCTATTCCTCGGCCTTTTTAAGAAGCATTGACAGACCTTCAACATAAATCAAGAGTAAATAAAGTGACAGTAAATTACCTTGTCGTAGACCCCTAGTTGGTTTAACTCGACTTACCACTTCACCATTAATTCTAAATCTATAAGTTATAGAGGTGACACAGTCCATTATCCAGCCAACAAAAGTTTGATCAAAATGCATTCTTAAGAGTATTTCCTTGACAAAAGTCCATTCTACTCTATCATAGGCTTTAGACATCAAGTTTCATGGCAATGAATTTTTCTTTTCCTCTACTTTATTTTTCAAAATAGTGACAATTACACCCTCAAACTATGATAAATGATATGTATATACCCTCCGTCATATATTGGGTACACATATGCCTCTACCATTAATAAAATGGTACGTATATGTCTATCACACTAACAGTAGGGACATATATGTAACAAAAGTATGATGGAGGGTATTTATGTACCATTTATCATAGTTCGGGAGTATATTTGTCCCTTTTTATTTTAATTTTTTTATCCCATATAATTAATTTAAACTCACTATTCGATCCAGTTCCAATTGAAATTCAATAGATGTCTATCTAACAGATGAATTTTTTTCACCCCTATAACGACGGACACACACAATATAGTAACACCCAGACTGTCAATTTTTCTAAAAAAAATCATTAACCCATAACACTCAAAAATAACACCAAACAAATTGAACCCTTCAAGTTTCAATTTTCAGCAAATTTTGTTGGAAAAACACTACCCACCACCAGTCAACACCACATAGCTACTGTCTCTATCGAACCGGAAATACCCCACCAGCGAACTATCGTCGTACCCCTACCTCCGACCTAATCATACTCCCTCCAACCAATAGACACTAAGTAGCAACAACGATTAATCACTGCAATTTGATTGAGGTTCACTTTAAGAGAAAAACAGAGGGAGTATCAGGTTTGAAATAAAAAAAAAATAAAGAGATCGGATCGAGTTGGTTTGAAATCGAGTTTGATGGATTTATTAGGTCAACTAGTGAATTTGGATTAATTATTTTGAATAAAAAAATTAAAATGATGAAGAAGATAAATATACCCCCGAACTATGATAAATAATACGCATATACCCTCCTTATATATTGGTACACATATGTCCCTACCATTAGTGTGAGGAGCCTATGCGTACCATTTCATTAATGGTAGGGTATGTGTACCCAAAGTATGACGGAGGGTATATACATATCATTGATCATAGTTTGAGGATATATATAAGGGGATCTTTCAAAAATAGCTACATTTTGTTGGAAAACTCACCTTTCATAGCCATATTTTACATAATTACCATTTATAGTCGTTGTATTCAATTTACGCCCGTTGTATTCAATTTTATCAATAATTTGTATTCATATAAAATATAAATACAGTACCATTTAGCTACTGTATTCGATTCACAGCCGTTATATTCACTTTTACTTAGCGGTATATATTCATAAAAACATAAATACACTACATATTTAGTCTTGTCAAAAACACTACCATTTTTTTATCTTTTTATTTTTTTATATTTTTTCTTTTTCGTGTTTTCCTCGTTTTTTCTTCGTCTTTTTTCTAATTTTTCCTATTTTTAATTTTTTTATTTTTTATATATTTTTTTCTCTCTTCTATCTCTCTTTCTTTTTTTTTTTTCGTTTTCTTTTTTGTACTTATTTTCTTTATCATTTTTTTGTTCTATTTTATATTTTTAAAAAATATAACTGCCCGAGCACAAGTCATTGATGATAACATAAATACCATAATTGTTTATCTATTTATAGTCACACCGTAATTTATATTTTTGTATTCATTGATACAACTATATTTGTATTTGTATTTTAAACTTCGCGCTTATATTTGTTTTTTGTAGTTCGCGTTTATATTTGTATTTTATAATTCGCACTTGTATTTGTATTTGTTAGTTTGCACCATCATTTATATTTTATATAATTTGCACTTGTATTTTAAAGAACTGTTTTGTATTTGTATTTTATAATTGACTGTATATTATATTGGATTATATCTGTATTATGATTTTATTGTGTTTGTATATTTAGATTATATTTGTATTTGTATTTTATTTTTATCGATGTCTTTTTATTTTTAAAGAATTATTTTATATTTGTATTTGTAAGTTGATTGCATATTTTATTTAGCCATGATTATGTACAATTTATCATTTGTATTTGTATACAAACAAGTACATGCATCAATTGTATTTTCTTGATTCTAAAATATATAAATATACAATGTATCATTTGATACAAATGTACCGTTTTGTATTTGTATGTCAAA